>NC_073234.2:138287291-138599062 GCF_029281585.2 Gorilla gorilla gorilla
GCCCCACACAGGCTATGGAGATGGCGGAAGGAGGGCTTGCTTGGGGGACAGCTGAGCAGGTCCCACCTGCCGCCCCTGCAGGGACCCCCTAACTTCCTGCGGGCCTCAGCCCTGGCTGAGCACATCAAGCCGGTGGTGGTGATCCCCGAGGAGGCCCCGGAGGATGAGGAGCCGGAGAATCTCATTGAGATCAGCACAGGGCCCCCCGCGGGGGAGCCAGTGGTGAGCCCCCTGCCCAGCCTGTGTCCCCCAGTCCTCCAGCTGCAGCATGAGGCCAACGGGAGTGTCGGGTGGCCAGCCCTCCCTTTGCCCACTGCCCGGCCTGGAGGGCACAGGTGAGTGGGGTCACCATGCTTTGCTGTGGCAGGTGGTGGCTGACCTCTTTGATCAGACGTTTGGACCCCCCAATGGCTCTGTGAAGGACGACAGGTGAGGGCTGGAGGAGCCGACTGGGCTGGGGGTGGTTGGAAACGGCCTCAGCGGAGCTGTGCTCTGGACATTTCTGTCTGGAAAGGCCATGGGTGGGGAACATGAACCCCTGAGGTGCCCAAATCCTGAGTGGCCACTGAGGAGGAGACAGGTTCCTGTGCTGGGTCTGTTGACTGTTCTGGTTGACTTAACTTGAACCCCAGGAGCTCTGTCCCCAGGGACCTCCAGATTGAGAGCTTGAAGAGAGAGGTGGAAATGCTCCGCTCTGAACTGGAGAAGATCAAGCTGGAGGTGCCGGGGTGGGGATGGGTGGGGGCCAGGGCCCCTCACGGCCCAGGCAGGGCCCCACGTCACACCTCCTTCCGCAGGCCCAGCGGTACATCTCGCAGCTGAAGAGCCAGGTGAATGCACTGGAGGGTGAGCTGGAGGAGCAGCGGAAGCAGAAGCAGAAGGCCCTGGTGGATAACGAGCAGCTCCGCCACGAGCTGGCCCAGCTGAGGGCTGCCCAGCTGGAGGGCGAGCGGAGCCAGGGCCTGCGTGAGGAGGCTGAGAGTACGTGGGGCCTTGGCCACAGGGGTCCAAGGGTGTGTCCCCAGCCCCTGCCACCCCACACATGGCATCACTGCCTCTCCTCTCGCCCCCAGGGAAGGCCAGTGCCACGGAGGCGCGCTACAACAAGCTGAAGGAAAAGCACAGTGAGCTCGTCCATGTGCACGCGGAGCTGCTCAGAAAGGTAGGTGCAGCCCATCCTCCATCCCAGCCGGTGGCAGGGCCTCTCGGGGATGGCAGCAGAGCATGAGCCCTTCCCTGCCCATGCAGAACGCGGACACAGCCAAGCAGCTGACGGTGACGCAGCAAAGCCAGGAGGAGGTGGCGCGGGTGAAGGAGCAGCTGGCCTTCCAGGTGGAGCAGGTGAAGCGGGAGTCGGAGTTGAAGGTATGTCCCTTGTGGCACACGGCCCTGCCCCGGCATCCCCAGCCCACTGCCCCAGTGACACGCTGTCCTGTCCCAGCTAGAGGAGCAGAGCGACCAGCTGGAGAAGCTCAAGAGGGAGCTGGAGGCCAAGGCCGGAGAGCTGGCCCGCGTGCAGGAGGCCCTGAGCCGCACAGAGCAGGTGCATCTGGCTTTGATGACTGGGGCTGGGGTTCTGGGGCCAGTCCTGGGTGAAAGTCAGGTCCTCTTTCCCGTGAACAGGCCATACCTGGGTGCCACTTGGTGATCCTGGGATGCAGCCCTGACCCAGAGCCAGGGGCTACATGGGAGACAGGACCTACTGCTGGTCCTCAGGGAGCCCTGAGTCTAATGGAAGTGATCACTAACCCCCAGGGCCCAGTTTATAAGCGTGGGGGCAGGGTGGGCGGGGCCTGGGAGCTCTGTTCACATGCCAGGTGTCCATGTCTGTCCATAGAGCAAGTCGGAGCTGAGCTCACGGCTGGACACGCTGAGTGCGGAGAAGGATGCTCTGAGTGGAGCTGTGCGGCAGCGGGAGGCAGACCTGCTGGCGGCGCAGAGCCTGGTGCGCGAGACAGAGGCGGCGCTGAGCCGGGAGCAGCAGCGCAGCTCCCAGGAGCAGGGCGAGTTGCAGGGCCGGCTGGCAGAGAGGGTATGGCCTCCCCAGATGCAGCAGCACCACTGAGTTCACTGCCGTCTGGCAGCCATCGATCTGTCTCTGTGATCTGCCTGTTCGAGATTTCACATAAAGGGGATCACACACGATGCATCCCTTTGTGTCCAGCTTCTTCACTCAGCATCACGTTGTCAAGGGTCACCACATCATAGCCTGTCAGCACCTCATTCCTTTTATGGCTGAGTCGTACTCTGCCGTGTGGACAGACCACATTGTGTTTATCTGTTCATCACTTGGTGGACATTGGGTTTGTTGCCACTTTCTGGCTGTTATAAATAGTGCTGCTGTGGGCCTTTGAGCACAAGTTTCTGTGTAAACATCTGCCATCACTTATCTTGGATAGATAGCTGATGTGTGTGGAACACAGTAGAACCGCTGGGTCTCACCTCTGTTACCCTGTTGAGAAACTACCAGACTGTTTTCCAAAGTGGCTGCACCATTTTACACTCCCACTAGCAACGCATGAATGTTCCAGTTTCTCCACATCCTTGTCAACGCTTATTATTGTCTTCTTTTTATTTTAGCCATCCTAGTGGGTGTGGAGTGGTTTCTCACGGTCTTGATTTGTGTTTCCCTGATGGCAAAGGGTGCTACATATCTTTTCATGAGCTACCTGGCCATTTGTGTATCTTTGGAGAAATGTCTTTTAGGACCTTGAGCTCATGTTTTAATTGGGTTATCTTTTTATTATTGAGCTGTGCACTGTGGGAAGCCTCTTTCTAGAAATCTCCACCCCCCTGACCCGTGAGGGTCTCAGCTGGGCTCCAACTGGTGGCCCATGGGTCGGTCCGGGGCTGGGGCACATCCTTGGCCTTGGGGAGGGTCTCTAACCTGCCCTCTTCACCCCCATTGCCAGGAGTCTCAGGAGCAGGGGCTGCGGCAGAGGCTGCTGGACGAGCAGTTCGCAGTGCTGCGGGGTGCTGCTGCCGAGGCCGCGGGCATCCTGCAGGATGCCGTGAGCAAGCTGGATGACCCCCTGCACCTGCGCTGTACCAGCTCCCCAGGTAGACAGTGGGGCCACACTCAGCCACTCCCCTGCCTCCTTCCCATCCCTGAGCAGCGGGTGGCAGGGGCTTCAGTTCTCCTTGTGCTTGCAGACTACCTGGTGAGCAGGGCCCAGGAGGCCTTGGATGCCGTGAGCGCCCTGGAGGAGGGCCACGCCCAGTACCTGACCTCCTTGGCAGGTGAGTGTAGCCAGGGCAGGGCAGAGGCGGGGCCTGTGTCCCAGTTCCAGCGCCCATGACCACCTCTTGCCTTTTGGGAGGTTTACAGACAGCAGGGACCTCTCTGGGAAGCCAAGCAGATGCCCCCTGCCTGCTCCTTCCCAGGAACCACCCCTGTCCTGTGGACAAATAGGCTTTTGCCTCTGGGGCCTGGGCCACCATATGTCTGCAGGTGGCAGGGCACTGAAGGGCCCGGGGCCACACACACTGTGGTGTGGTTCCCACTGCCTCCTGGACGTCGTCTTGCCGAGCCCTCGTTTCTTCTTCCTCCTCCTCCTGGGATAGCTGGCCACCGACGGTGGTCCCAGTGCTAGTGTCTCAGTGTCATCCTCCCCCAACCTTGGCCCCACCCACCCGCACAGACGCCTCCGCCCTGGTGGCAGCTCTGACCCGCTTCTCCCACCTGGCTGCGGATACCATCATCAATGGCGGTGCCACCTCGCACCTGGCTCCCACCGACCCTGCCGACCGTAAGTGGGTCCTGGGATGGCAGGTTCTGTCCGCCTCACTAGCTTGTCTCCCCTGGGGGTCCTTATGGGGCCTGTGGGGGGGGCTCCACTCACGGTCCTTTCTCACCCCAGGCCTCATAGACACCTGCAGGGAGTGCGGGGCCCGGGCTCTGGAGCTCATGGGGCAGCTGCAGGACCAGCAGGCTCTGCGGCACGTGCAGGCCAGCCTGGTGCGGACACCCCTGCAGGGCATCCTTCAGCTGGGCCAGGTGAGGCACAGCTGAGTGTGGGTTTGGGAGGCTTGGGCCTGCCTCTGACCTCTGCACCCACCTCTGGGTTGGCTGAACAGGTGTTTGTGCGTGGAGCCTGCAGCCTCAGGACACAGGGTGGGGACCATGCACCCTCCTCGATCCCTGTGGCCCCCAACCTCTTTCCCAGGCTGCCCGTGGGATTGGGGGGATGGAGGCTACCCCTGTCTGACTCCCATCCTCACCAGGAACTGAAACCCCAGAGCCTAGATGTACGGCAGGAAGAGCTGGGGGCCATGGTCGACAAGGAGATGGCGGCCACATCCGCAGCCATTGAAGATGCCGTGCGGAGGATCGAGGTGAGCACGGGATCTGGGGACTCCCCTCATTCCTGTGGAGCTTTGGGGGCCGGAGGCCCCAACTGGGCTGGGTACAGGCTGCACCCACTCCTGCTCTCAGCCTCCAGACAGAGGACAGATGGTGTTTTCCAGGGGCCTGTGAGGTCAGAGCTGAGAGGACAGGAGGCAGCCCTGGCTTTCCCAGGACCACAGTCCCCTCCTCCCAGCCAGCTCACGGCTCTGTTCTTGGGTGCAGGACATGATGAACCAGGCACGCCACGCCAGCTCGGGGGTGAAGCTGGAGGTGAACGAGAGGTGAGCCCCCCTTCTGTCCCCCCAGGCCCAGCCTGAGGTGGGCTCCCCGTGGCCCCTAAGGTTCTGCTCACAGGAAAGGAAGGCCTGGCTCAGAGCAGACACTCCTTCCCCACCTGCTGAGCCCTGCTGTGGCCAGGTCCGCCATGGCGTCGTGTGGGCTGCTCTGCAGAGCGGCAGCTAAGTCTCTTCTTCTCTCCCCCAGGATCCTCAACTCCTGCACAGACCTGATGAAGGTGAGGGGCTGTGACCCGGGGGGGTCTGCACCTGGAGGGCCACCAGTCATGGCTGTCTTGGTCTCGGCAGGCTATCCGGCTCCTGGTGACAACATCCACTAGCCTGCAGAAGGAGATCGTGGAGAGCGGCAGGGTGAGGGGCTGGCAGCAAGGCACAGTCCACAAGGAGCCTGACCCCCAGCCTAGGTCACCCTGGGCATGAGACCCTCCACCCCCTACCACAGGGAGGCCTCAGGGATGCGCCCTATGGCCAGAGTGAGGGGGAGAGGGCCCTTGAGGACCCCTTTCCACCTTTGGTGTCCTTGACTGGCATGTCCTGCCCTGTTCTCCTGTCGCCACTAGGGGGCAGCCACGCAGCAGGAATTTTACGCCAAGAACTCGCGCTGGACCGAAGGCCTCATCTCGGCCTCCAAGGCTGTGGGCTGGGGAGCCACACAGCTGGTGTAGGTTGCCCTGTGTGGGGGGGGCAGGGGGCTGCTTCCTGCCAGTTGGAGCAGTTTGGGGGTCAACAGGGTGCAGGGAGTAGAGGGGGTGTGGAGTGGTGCCAGCCGTCCGTGGGGTCAGAGACCCTGGCCCTGACTGGCCCTTGCCCCGCAGGGAGGCAGCTGACAAGGTGGTGCTTCACACGGGCAAGTATGAGGAGCTCATCGTCTGCTCCCACGAGATCGCAGCCAGCACGGCCCAGCTGGTGGCAGCCTCCAAGGTGAGCTTGCACGCCGACAGCAGCACACCGGGCTCTGGGCCCAGCTTGGCCTGGGCTGTGGCTGCCAAGCCCAGGCCTGCTGCTGCCCTGAGCTGGGAGACCTGGGCCCACCCTGACCTCTTGCCCCTCAGGTGAAGGCCAACAAGCACAGCCCCCACCTGAGCCGCCTGCAGGAATGTTCTCGCACAGTCAATGAGAGGGCTGCCAATGTGGTGGCCTCCACCAAGTCAGGCCAGGAGCAGATTGAGGACAGAGGTGAGTGCCAGGTGCCAACGGGGGCTGCTGGCTCCCAAGGCTGAATGGGGGTGGGCGCCCAGATGTTCACCCCCTTGCCCTCCGGCCACAGACACCATGGATTTCTCCGGCCTGTCCCTCATCAAGCTGAAGAAGCAGGAGATGGAGACCCAGGTAGGCGCCCATGGCTGCCCCGTGACCTCTGAGCTCATCCCTCGGGCGAAGCCTGGACCCAGGAGAGAGCTCCCTGGGGAGGCTGGGCTGGGCTGAGCAGGCCATGTGGCTACAGGTGCGTGTCCTGGAGCTGGAGAAGACGCTGGAGGCTGAACGCATGCGGCTGGGGGAGTTGCGGAAGCAACACTACGTGCTGGCTGGGGCATCAGGCAGCCCTGGAGAGGAGGCGGCCATCCGGCCCAGCACTGCCCCCCGAAGTGTAACCACCAAGAAACCACCGCTGGCCCAGAAGCCCAGCATGGCCCCCAGACAGGACCACCAGGTGCCGTCTGCACTGGGATGGGGGAGTTCCTGGACGGGGGTGCTGTCCCCAGCCCTAGAGGGGCACATGGTGCACGTCCCTGGGGAAGTCAGGGACCACTGACACCATGCAGGGAGGAGCTTGCTCCTGGTGGGGCCCCAGGAGCCTGGCCGTGACCACTGACCCCCCCACCTTTAACCCCTGCAGCTTGACAAAAAGGATGGCATCTACCCAGCTCAACTCGTGAACTACTAGGCCCCCCAGGGGTCCAGCAGGGTGGCTGGTGACAGGCCTGGGCCTCTGCAACTGCCCTGACAGGACCGAGGGGCCTTGCCCCTCCACCTGGTGCCCAAGCCTCCCGCCCCACCGTCTGGATCAGTGTCCTCAAGGCCCCTGGCCCTTACTGAGCCTGCAGGGTCCTGGGCCATGTGGGTGGTGCTTCTGGATGTGAGTCTCTTATTTATCTGCAGAAGGAACTTTGGGGTGCAGCCAGGACCCGGTAGGCCTGAGCCTCAACTCTTCAGAAAATAGAGTGTTTTTAATATTCCGAGCTAGAGCTCTTCTTCCTACGTTTGTCGTCAGCACACTGGGAAACCGGGCCAGCGTGGGGCTCCCTGCCTTCTGGACTCCTGAAGGTCGTGGATGGATGGAAGGCACACAGCCCGTGCCGGCTGATGGGACGAGGGTCAGGCATCCTGTCTGTGGCCTTCTGGGGCACCGATTATACCAGGCCCTCCAGCTGCGTGGTCTCCGCAGACCAGGCTCTGTGTGGGCTAGAGGAATGTCACCCATTACTCCTCAGGCCTGGCCCTCGGGCCACCGTGATGGGAGCCCCCCAGGAGGGGTCAGATGCTGGAAGGGGCCGCTTTCTGGGGAGTGAGGTGAGACATAGCGGCCCAGGCGCTGCCTTCACTCCTGGAGTTTCCATTTCCAGCTGGAATCTGCAGCCACCCCCATTTCCTGTTTTCCATTCCCCCGTTCTGGCCGCGCCCCACTGCCCACCTGAAGGGGTGGTTTCCAGCCCTCCGGAGAGTGGGCTTGGCCCTAGGCCCTCCAGCACAGCCAGAAAAAGCCCAGAAACCCAGCTGCTGGACCAGGGCCCTCAGGGAGGGGGACCCTGCGGCTAGAGCGAGCTAGGCCCTGGCTTTGCCCATCAGATTTGAACGAATGTGTGTCCCTTGAGCCCAAGGAGAGCGGCAGGAAGGGTGGGACCAGGCTGGGAGGACAGAGCCAGCAGCCGCCATGCCCTCCTGCTCCCCCGAGCCCTAGCCCTTTAGCCTTTCACCCTGTGCTCTGGAAAGGCTACCAAATACTGGCCAAGGTCAGGAGGAGCAAAAATGAGCCAGCACCAGTGCCTTGGCTTTGTGTTAGCATTTCCTCCTGAAGTGTTCTGTTGGCAATAAAATGCACTTTGACTGTTGTCACTGATGCCCCAGAGGGAGGGGCTGTGCCTGGCTCTTCATTCCTCCAGGGACACGTGTTCCCTTGTCTAGGCCCTGGCCAGGCGCTGGGGTGGGGACCTATTCGTGTCTGCATTTAATGCTAGAGTACTTGGGACTGCAGAAAAGCTCAGCAGGGCTGTCACTGGCTGTGTGTGTCCGCCTTCCATCTCTCTCTGGGAGGATTTATGGGCCTCGGGGCCCTCCTTTTACACAGGAGGCCAAGAGCCAGCTGCCTCCACAGAGGCCACCTGCACTCCCAGCCTCAATGCCCACAGCTTCCCTGGGGCTCCTAGCAGTTGCTGACCCCCTCAGTGTGTCTGAGACCATGCCTGACTGACAGTTGCTAAGTAAGCTAAGGTGGGGACCCTGACTCCCGGCTGGCTTGGACTTGAGCCATGGCCACACACAGTCTTTGCACTTACTGGAAACCTGGAAAGGTGTTCAGTCCCCGGGTGTGTGGCAGCCTCACAAGCACCCACTTTACCCAGGAGCACCACGCCAGAGGGAAGGCTGAGGTGGGGGAGCTCACCCTGTCCTACCCCCTGCCAAGATCACTGGCATTTATGGAGAAACAGGACAGGGTGGGTCAGGGGAGAGGAAAGGCCCCTTGGCTGGCTCCTGTATGGCCTCAGACAAGCCTCCCACCTGTGCCCAGGTCTCCTGGAGGATGAAGTGGGGCCTCAGCTGAGGCTGCGTAGCCAGGGTGCTTGTGCCGGGTGGTTAGGGTGAAAGGGCCTTGCAAACTGACCACGAGGGCTAAGACAGACCCCGTGCCTGGCTCTTGTTTACAAGGCAAGATGGCTTCAGAAACACTAACGGAACTGATTCTCCACCAGATACAAATGAAAATCCACAGGCATTGACAATGCTTAACTGATCATTCTTGAGTCCTCAATGACCAAACTTTTTTTTGAGATGGAGTCTTGCTGTCACCTAGGCGGCAATACAGTGGCGTGCCCTGGCTCACTACAACCTCCTCCCGGGTTCAAGACATTCTGCCTCAGCCTCCCGAGCAGCTGGGATTACAGGCGTGTACCACCATGCCTGGCTAATTTTTGTATTTTTAGTAGAGATGGGGGCTTTGCCATGTTGGCCAGGCTGGTCTCGAACTCCTGATCTCAAGTGATCCGCACCCCCCACCTCAGCCTCCCAAAGTGCTGGGATTCCAGGCCACTGTGCCTGGCCGAAACCTTTAATTGAACAGGCTGCCTCAAGTGTGGGGCTAGAAAGCAGGAGCTTGGGGTCTGGTCCTGCTCCCCCACCCTCTTGGACCTGTCACTGCCTCTCCCTGGTCCTCCTTGTGAACGGGACACACAGCAGGAAAAGAGGCTCCCACAAGGCAAGGTTCATGAGCCACAAGACTCTGTGAAGTCCAGCATCCTCACTGGAGTGGACAACAGATTTGGCTATAAGCTTCCTGGCAGCCACTGGGGAGAAAGAAACTCACACACTTTTTCTTTAAGGCTAATGGCTTCTCAGGAAATGCTTCCCTCTTCCTCACAGAAAAACCACAGAAATTTCTCCTGCACATTCTCAGAACAATGATGTGCCAGGAATGGCAGCTATTACAGGAGACAGCAACAGGTGAACTTGCTCTCATCTCAGTTCCTCAAGTCCCTTGCAGGGGCATTGTGACCCAGATACACAGCTTAGCTGGGGTGGTGAGGACGCAGGCACACGGCTCAGCCGGGGCGGTGGGCATACCTAGCTGCAGGCGCACGGCTCAGCCGGGGCGGTGGGCATACCTAGCTGCAGGCGCACGGCTCAGCCGGGGCGGCGGACACACATAGCTGCAGGCGCACGGCTCAGCCGGGGCGGCGGACACACATAGCTGCAGGCGCACGGCTCAGCCGGGGCGGCGGACATACATAGCTGCAGGCGCACGGCTCAGCCGGGGCGGCGGGCACAGGGCAGTTCCGTAGCTGTGCAAGGAGGCAGGGTTTGCAAGGTCCCCTCCTCTCGGCCTAGAGAAGGAAGCAGCACCCACTGGGCTTTGAAGTGGGCAGAGGCAACTGCCTTCTTGAAACACCTGCTGGCAAGTCCCCAAAGCAAAACATCAGAGCCACTGGTTTTCCCACTAAGAACCAACACAGAAAATCCTAACAAGTACCATTCACACAGCACACGGCGGCAACCTCACAGACAGAGAGTAGGCACAGTCTGAGCCCTGAGGTCACCCTCAGTCCCCTACTTGGACACAGTGGCTGTGATCCTGAAGACACGCTCTTGAGACACAGAACATGCCCTGTCAGTGACTGCTGTTTATGAGACTGGTGACCAAGAGGGTAAGAGGCCCCACCTGTGCCAGGGGCCCTGGACAGGCAGAGATTTTGTCTTCAGCTTCAAAAACAGACGTCCCAGCCAGCTTCCCTGCTGGAACTTTGATCACTGATGTTTCAGAACCAGACATGAACATCCACATCCCCAAGTAAATAAGTGACAGGCCTGTTATTAATAATTCTCTATTTATTAAAAAGGGTCCTACAGCTTTACAGCCACAGCACCGGACACGGCCCTGAACAGCGATGGCGAGCCTGGCCAGGGGCCGCTTTGCAACTTCAATGCCAAGCTCACGTTTGGCTGCGACCGTGGCCAGGCTGTGGCATCCCCGACAGCGGCCGGTGGCGGAGGTATGGGGGCGGGTGGCACCGCTCACTCGAGATTCACAGAACATGGCAAGCCCGCCTGACTGGCATGGCAGTGAATCGTCCTGTATAGCTTCATTTCCTTTAAGAAAACAGTTACAGTAGAGTTCAAGTCCGAGAGTAGGAATGTACGGTCACTGAGGACAAAAGGCAGTGGCCTGGCCCATGGCCCAGTGGGACAGACCCCGCTTCAGTTCTGCCTTCTGTCACCCTGGCGGCTAGGCACAGGTCGGGGCCCTGGATGCCCGACAAGTGACAGGGGAGGGGCAGGCCAGAAGGTCCACTGGTAAGCACCTCGGCCTTTTCTGTCAACAGGTGCCACTGCCCCCTGCTGGGCCCTGGGCCTTCAGCACACATGGCACGTGAAGATGAGGTCCCACAGGGGTGGGGGGAAGAGCAGGTGCAGACGGTTGGAGTGCAGCCCCGTCCCTCAATCCCATGGGGCGGGCTTTCGCCAAACCCCTAACGTTGCCCACCCTGAGGCCCAGCCACCAGCCAGCCAGGGGCAGAGGATATTGGCTAAGGGTAGCCTGGGTCAAGGCGGCCGGACGTCTTGACCACCTGTAACAGGGCAATGAACTTGGACAAGCCCTTCAGAGAAAGCAGAGCCGGGGCCTTGCGCAGCCCCTAGCAGGTGTGAGTCCCGGCACCTGGGGAAGCTAAGGCACAGCACGGACACCCGAGGGGGGGCACCGTGTACTGCTTGCACAAAAGGAAATTGCATCCACTTCATCGGCATTTCAATCTGCTCAAGACAGTATCTGCATTTTTTATAAAATTTCCCTGAATGGTCTTGGGAGTGTCAAAAAAGTTTTTTCAATATAAAACAGGAAAATCACACACGTAGTAAAAATATTGGGGGATTATTTCTTCATAGAAACCTGCAGGGCCGGCTCCAGGCAGGAGGGAGAGGAGGAGCTGGGGACACAATTTGCTGTGCAAGTCCCACTCGTGCGCTCCCCTCCCACACCGGTGGCCGTTCTCCGGCCTCTGGACTCGGCAGTGGGCCCAGTGCAAACTTTGCTTGTGGCTCTGAAGCAAGAGCAGCAGCCAGGTCAGGCGGTGACTATGGTGACCTCTCCCCAATAGATTCAGTGAGCAACAACGCAGCCACAGGTGGTGGCCCGGCCACGGTGCTCTTCCAGGCCGGCCGGCGCCCACCCGCCCTCACCAGGGCTGCAGTGGCCGGTGGGTGAGACACATAGGACTGTCTTTCGAAAATAAAATAAGTATCATGAACCATGCTCATTAAATAAAACTGCAATAGGACCACGATTCTAAAATGGGACTGGGGGAGAGGCCTATTTCTTCCCAAACATGAGTTCATCAACGCTAAGATACTTAGAAATCACACGGAGAATGCAAACCGATGCAACGCACAGGTGTCAGGCTGCAACCCGGCACACACAACTGCCTTGTTGCCCAAAGCCTGGGCTCCTACTACTCACCACTGACCTACAGTTCTAAAATCAGACGGACACGCTGGCCCAGGGCCCCAGAGCCCTTGGCACAGAGCGGACCTCCAGCCTCCTTCCCGTGAGCAGAGCACAACACGCCAGGCGGAAGAAGTCTCCCGGGAAGGACCGCGCCGGCGCTCACTGGAGGATGAAACCCGGCTGGTGTGGAGGGAGCCGGGGCGGGGGTCTTTGAGGGAGAGGTGGCGGATATGGGGACACAAACTGCGAAGAGAATCCTTGCTGAGTGGGGAGGCCCACGCGGGGGGGCAGGGGCGGGCACTGTAATCCTGGGTACGGCACGGCCTGTCCCGAACTCATGGCCGCAGTAAACGGGGTGGCTAAGCGTCCTGCAGGCACCGGGGGTGGTGGGGGGGGGATGCGCCGAGGTGCAACGGCGGGGGGCCCACTGGCCTCTGGGGCAGGGTAGGGAAGGGGGGCGGTAGGTGCCAGTTCGGGCAGCCTGGGGGGCAGCGGGGCCAGGGCCTGCGGGAGTCTCTGCCCCTTTAGCACCATCTCCTGGAGCTTCTCGATTTTCACCCGTCGCATGTGGGCCAGTTTCCGTTTGCTCTGATAGACATCAATGAAGGAATCCAGAGGAAGTTCTCCATCCAGAAACTTCTCTGCCATGTTCTGAAAGAGGCAGAAACCTGGTTACAGGGACAGCCAGATGGGGAGGATGCTCCCTTCATGGTCTAGGCACAAGGAGAGGCAACGCCCAGCTGCTTCCAACACTGCCCCCTCCCTGTAACCACCCAGAGGGACTCGCTCCTGCTCCAGATCCCAGAGGTCATGGGCTCAGGCTTCAGCATGAGCTGCCACTAGGTGGAGAGGACGACAGCCCTGCTGTGCACCCCACCACCAGCGTGACAGGCAGAGGAGCTGGCCTTTGGGTGAGGGCTCCGACTCCTGGGTCCCAGGCCTCTCTCGAGCCCGCTGGAGTCCAACACCTCCTTGCTTCCACCCGGCTGCACCCTGACTGACAGACTCGCCCTGGGTGGGTAAGCAAGACAGAAACACCTGTGCCCCCAGGGCTTCAGAGTTCATCGAGCCCAGCCCTATCTTGGCAAGACCCTGCCGGCCCCAGCCTGCAACAACTGCACAACATTCGACCTTGACTCATTTCCTTATAGCCTGGCGAGGCTCAAGGCTCTAATGCGCAGCTGGACGTGTCCCAGAAGCTCTGTAGCCTCCCCCCAGCTGGCCCTTGAACCACGGCACGTGGTAATTCGCCACTGGCCCCAGGGGCTGGCGTTCACAGGGTGGCACGCATGCCCTCTCTTGGCCCTCCCTCGGACCTGCCCTCACTCACCCTGCTGCTCCCTGGACCCCGGCCTGGCACTTTCCCCAGCACACAGGCCAGGCTGCCTGCTGGCATACAGCCCGCACACCTGGGAGGCACCACCTCCTGGCCGTGGCGGTGTGGCGCTCACGGTCCCTGGAGGCAGCAGGCCCACTGACTGCCCAAAGCGCCCCGAGGATTCCACCAAGGCTGGTTGGCTTTACCTCAGTGTCTTCCTCAATCTTGGCCCCTTCTGCCTGAAGAAGTGCTAACAGGGTCTCCAAGGAAGCGCTGCTAGACTGTCTGTCTGGAAAAAAAGCAAGAGGTATGACAAGAGTGAGAGGTGTCCAGGTAAAGCCCTTCATGATGCCAACCACGGCAGGATTGCACCTTCCTTTCCAGGAAGCTGAATGTGAAAGGCTTGAAAACCTACAGGGGAACAAGTGCACCAAGCCAGTGCCCAGGGGCCAACATCCCATGTCAGAGCAACCTGTGTCACCAGCTGCTTCTAGAGCCAGCTGTTTTCAAATATGGGGCAGTGACATTCTCATCATGCCACTTTGTATTTCCTTTATGTTTTGAGTGGTAACTTACATCGAGTATACACATCTTAAGTGTGTAAGTCAAATTTCCACATGTTTAACTGCCAACCACCACCCCCCAGATCCAGACACAGAACGTTTCCACCAGGCGCCCTCACGCCCACTGCACCCGCCAGATAACCCCTACACTGGCCTCCACCACCACAGAGGAGGTCCGCCTGCTCTTGACTCCACATCCTGGAATCAGAGAGTACAGGACATACTCTGCTGGCTTCTTCCATTCAGCACCGCGTCTCTGAGGCCCTGCTCAGGTCTGTGAATCAGTTCGTTTCTTTCCAATGCTGTGTAGTGTTCCATCGTGTAAACAGACTTTATGTGCCCATCACTCTGTAGACGGACATTTTTATTGTTTCCAAATTTTATTATAAGGTAATAAAGATACAACATTCTTGTACCTATCTTCTGAGAGACATTAATATCCACTTCTGTTGGGTATACACCCAGGAGCAGAGCTGCTGAGCTGCAGCGCATAACACTCTTCATTTTAGCAGGTGCTACCCAACAGCCTTCCCCAGGTGAAATGAGAAAAGGAGGCGGCTGTGGCAGTGCAGCCTGCAAGCCCCAGATGACCCACGGACACTCCTACCAGCAAGATGCACGGCACCTCACCAGCACTTGGTACTGCCAATCTTTTTACTTTTCGTCATTCTGGTTTGGGTGTATGATCATAAACTTTTACTGAAGTTAATGGAGAAAATGACAAGATGATAGCAAGTAGTGACAGATATCACTGTAAACCTCACTGCAGAAGGTGATCTTTAACCCAAACTCTTTAAAGGGATGGGGTCTCTGTCACCCAGGGTGGAGTACAGTAATGCAATCACAGTTCACTGTGGCCTCAGCCTTCAGAGTAGGTGGGACTATAGGCGAGCACCACCACCCCCAGCTTATTTCATTTCTTTTGTGGAGACACAGTCTCGCTCTGTCGCCCAGGCTGGAGTACAGGACTGCAATCATGGCTCACTGCAGCTTCAATCTCCAAGGCTCAAGCAATCCTCCTTCCTTAGCCTCCCAAGTAGCTAGGACCATAGGCGTGTGCCACCACCCCCAGCTCTGACTTTATCTAAATGTCCCTTTGATAACTATCAAAAGCACTCAGGATGCTCAACAATCTTTAATTCTGATGTCTCCTCCTAATGGCTGCAAATTAAAGTATGCCATTAAAATAAAGTGTTCCAGTGATGTGTTTTTTTTTTTTTTTTTTACCATTAACAAACAGCGTAAGACAAACGGGCAAACGTCATAAGACATCTGTTTAATATCATAATTCAGAAAGCTTTTTCTATGCTGTTTAGAGAAGGTGGGGTCTTGAATTTAAAAAGTGGTTAAGTCTCCTCTTCTAAACTGGTGACTGCTAAACTGGCTGGCTTCCTCCTAATCTCCAGCCCCTTTTCCGGTAACTGCCCCGAGGTACCCATGTTTCTGCCACCTGCTTCACGCTGCAGACCCTGGAGGTGCGTGTGGACCTGGGCTGACCTCAGCAGTCACCACCACCAGTCAGGGCCACTGGGAGGAGGGGGCAGTCCTGCTATACACCCTGCCCTCTCGAACCGCAAGTGCAGAGAGGCCACAGGTCTGGGGGCCCTCCATATTCCATACATAAACTAGTCCAATACAGTGGCTCACGTCTGTAATAGCAGCACTTTATGAGGCAAAGGCAGGAGGATGGCTTGAGTTCAAGACCAGCCTGGGCAACACAGCAAGACAACCTCTCTGCAAAAAAAATGAAAAACTAGCCTGCTTGGGGTAGTGCACACCTGTGGTCCCAGCTACTCAGGAGGCTGAGGCAGGAGGATCACCTGAGCCCAGGAGGTCGCGCTGAGCCATGATTGTGCCACTGCACTCCAGTCTGAGAGATAGAGCAAGACCCTGTCTCTAAAAATAAATAAATAATATACATAAGCTATTTGTTCATTGCAGTAGAGTCGCTATCTTAACCTGAAATTGTTCCATAATATTTCTTTCCTGGTAGGGCAATAGCTTGAAAATGTGTCCTTCTCTCAACTCTTTATTCTCGAATGATCACCCTTAAAAAGTTACCTAATTTGGTCTTCTTTATCTGATAGGCTTCAAAGAGAACCTGGAGTTCCTGGTATTTCTGGGTCAAGCGTGCTTTCAACGTGTCCAGCTGGGGCTGGTACAAAAGGTTTCCTTCTGCCAGGCTCCGGTTGCTGGCAAGTGTCATTTCTTTGTTAAGCTGAACATTCTGTGTCTGCAAGGAACACACAAGATGATGAGAACCAAAAGTATATCAGCTCCTAAACCCCTGAGGTCCCCACGCACACCCCAGGAGCCCACTGCAGCTGCTGCCACCTCACTGATCTCCACAGCTGGCACCGCATGCCAGGCAGATGCTACTGACCCGGAGCCAAGCCCCCTGGTTTCTCATTTGGAGCTGCTGCCCGTCGTAAAGAATGAGGCCGACTTCCTTCCAGCACGTTTCCAGGACAGGCTTTGTCCTGTGACTCCATGCAGAGCCTTCCCTGCCACGGCTGCGCTGTGACTTGAATTCCTTACTACGGCCATTGTGCTTGCAGAAGTAAACAGCTGTAAAGATTTAGAATCTGATTTTTTTCAAAACAAGTTTCTGCTGCTCCCGAGGAAGTTAAGGAATCACTTATCAGCAGGAGACCAGTTGGCATGATGTCAATTCAGGCTTCATAAGCAGGCTAAGAGGTCCAACTAGCAAGCTGAAGAGACCCTGGGAAGGAACTGTGTTTCCAGCCACCGGGGTTCCTCTGTCTCTCCCATGCCCACCCCAGCTCTTCTGAGCCTTCCAGCTCCTAGCTGTTGGTGGGTGAGCAAAGCCGACCAAAAGCTGGGGGAAGAGGGGGGACATATTTTGCCCATCAGGGATTTCATTTTGTCGTTTAAAGCAATGACAGGCTACCCTGGTAGGTAGAGAAGAAGCCACATGCCCAGAACTTAGGGGAGAACGACAGGAGTAGAAGGTCTGAGAAAAAAAGGCAAAACGCTCCTAGCAAAACTTGGCCAAAGTTTAAATAAAAAACACAAACGCGTGGGTACCCTAGTTCCCTTATTCACTCACTGGTGATCGGCTTCCTCTACCACAGCCCAGCCGCCGCCACCTCACTTTCCTTCCACACCGTCAGTTTCAACAGCATGCGCTTCCTTACCCAGTGTGTGTCCCTGTTTCTCTTTAAGCAGCTCTTCTTCAACCCCACCCCAGTCATCTCATTTTCCCCTTAATATTTTCTACCACCCCACCCAGGCTATTTTTGCTGCAACTTCCTTCCTCTTGGTAGCTCGAGTATAGATTCCTGGCCATGCTGCCTCTGCTCCCCACCCCCAGTCATACACGTTGATTGCTGTCATAGTTCCTGGTGCGCTCACACGAGTGCACACGCACCACACACACAAGGAAGAGGCTCAGGGAATCAGAGAACAAAGAAGCCCTTGGATCCATGCCTCAATCAGGAGATCCCTAACCCCAGCAGGAGGGCTCTTTTCAGCAGACAGTGATCTGCATCTCCAGACGACAGCTGCACCCAGGGCCCTAAAGATCAGGCTCTGCTGAAAACCCAACAGGATTTAAATGACAATGAAAACCAAACCTCTCTCCCAACTCTAAAGTAAAAGCTAGGAGTGTCCCCGAAATGTGGGTGGTAGAAATGCTTTCATCTCTTCTGATGCCTTTAGCAAAAAAGGAGAATCTTGGGACTGGAAAGACGCAGTTTCACTCGGGTTTCTGGTAAGCAGTGGGGCTCCCGTCACCCGCTTCCCCACCCACAGGGCGGCTCTCCATGGGCTTTCTATGCCAGGCCATGCAGAAGCGTCTTTCCTTCCATTGTTAAGCCATTTAAAAGAACAAACAAAAACCACTGTATGGCCACTCTGGAAAACAGGCACTTTTTAATAAAGCTGAACATGTAACTACCCTATGACCCAGAAGTTGTACTCTTGGGCATTTATATCAGAGGAATGAAAACTTACATTCAACAAAAACCTGCTCAGGACTGTTGAGAGCAACATTTATTTGTAACAATTAAAATCTAGACACAGCCCAGGTGTCTTTTAACAGGTGAATGGTTAAACAAGCTGCAGGCCAGCCAGGCCGCAAAATACCACTCAGCAGCAAAAGGAAGAAACTTGACTGGCGGGACTGAGAACGCTCTAGGGAATCACACTGAAGGAAAACAGCCAACCCCAAAGGGCCACTCACTCCATGACCCCATGCACACAACACCCTTGAAATACAAAATCACAAAAATAGAGAACTGATTAGCGGTGTGTGTGGGACTATAAAAGGCCGACATGACGGATTTGCACGGGGACGGAGCCGTCCTGATGTTCTGTGTCCTGGCAGTATCAGTGCCCCGATCCTGGTGCTGAGAGTGCGTTGAATTTCACCAGATGTTACCCAGGGGGCAGCTGGGAGAAGGGGACACAGGATCTCTCTGTATTCTTACAACTGCATGTGAAACTATGAGCATCTCAAAATAAAATTTAACTGTAAATACAACCACCAACCACTGCTGAGATGGCTTTCTCCTGCTGGTCTCACCTGGCGGATGAGGAGAAGGGCACATTGTCCAGGCTGCATTCAGAGACAGGCCTCGTGCTCCTGCTCCCAGCCCCACAGTTCTGTGTGTTCCATCACTCTCAATCAATTATTTGTTCAATAAACATTTACTGAGCGAGTATTATCTGCCACGCCTGGGGTTAGGCACAGGGAATTCTGAGAAACAGGAGTGCTCCCACCCTCAAATAAACTGAGTCAAGCATAAATGGAGCCAAACTCATCAGCCCTGATCTGTGAGGCCCCAAATGGCCTGGTCCCCACCATCCCTTCCCGGTCAGTTCTGAGAAAGGAGGTCCCTAACCATCCTGCCTACACCAGCAGCCACCCTCTGTCAGCGCCCATGTCTTTCGTGGCATCGTCACTGTCATCAGTGAAGATTACATCTGTTGTCTCAATCACTGTCTGTCCCAACACTGAATACAGACGACACACTTGTCTTTGGCATCCCAAGCACTTTGCACACATCTGCCACTCAGTGAAGATCTGCTGAATGAATCAGAGAGCCCCCCACAACCCCAAAAAAGCCAAAATTCACTCAAAGCCAAGCCTGGCAAATAAGGGAGGTAACAAAACTGTGGAGGAAAAAAAGCGACCTAAGTTTGTTGAGCGCTAAGTGCCTCCAATCCTTGATGAGGCAGAGGCGCTCCCATCAGAAAGTCACTAGAGACTGGGTCTGAGGGAGGGTGTCACGCTGGACCTTAAAGTAATTGTCAAACAGAATTTCCTCAAAAGTCCTCAGTCAAGGTAGCACACAGCAAGTGCAGGTCTCCCACGCAACCACTTGAAAGACAGCGCTCAATGCAGCACCGACCGACATTCCAGCAGGCGGCCTAGACTACCCCACAGCAGTCTCAGCCTCGGCTGTGCCTTACGATCCCCGTTTACTGGGGAGTAGGGAGGCTGCTGTTACAAATCTCAATGTCCTGACCAACCCCTACCTGTCGAGCTCCTCAGGAGGGGCCAGGCATGGATGCTGCCTTCAAAGCTCCCTGCTGATACATACCGCTAAGCTGAAGACTTTTGCTTCAGTTTCACCATAAAAATGCATCTACAAAGAAAATCTTATTTCCGTAGGGTTTAAGTCAAGTCAAAATCACTTGTCCTACATATTAGAAAGTCCTAGAGGAGAAGAACACAAGGAAAGCGTGGACTATAATAAAAAGACAACTCACGTGTCCACATTTCTGGGGTGTGGGGAAAAAAGGCAATTTGTTTTGTATAGGACACACATAAGCCACCAGGCATCAAAAGAGGCCAAATAAAACTCCAACTGAGGCCGAGTGCGGTGGCTCACACCGGTAATCCCAGCACTTTGGGAGGCTGAGGCAGGCGGATCACCTGAGGTTAGGAGCTCAAGACCAGCCTGACCAACATGGAGAGACCCCTTCTCTACGAAAAATACAAAATTAGCCGAGCATGGTGGCACATGCCTGTAATCCCAGCTACTCGGAGGCTGAGGCAGAAGAGAACTTGGGAGGCAGAGGTTGCAGTGAGCCAAGATCATGCCATTGCACTCCAGCCTGGGCAACAAGAGTGAAACTCCGTCTCAAAAAAAAAAAAAAAAAAAAAAAAAAACTCCAACTGAGGACTGTTAAACTGGCAGTGATTTTTTTAATATCCTTTGGGTATTCAGATGTTTTCATACAAATACGATAACTTTTTTTTTTTTAATTGAGACAGAGTCTCGCTCTGTCACCAAGACTGGAATGCAGTGGCGTGATCTCAGCTCACTGCAGCCTCCGCCTGCCAGGTTCAAGCAATTCCCGTGCCTCAGCCTCTCGAGTAGCTGGGATTACAGGTGTGTACCACACCTGGCTAATTTTTTTTTTTTTTTTTGTATTTTTAGTAGAGACGAGGTTTTGCCACATTGGCCAGGTTGGTCTTGAACTCCTGACCTCAAGTAATCTCCCTGCCTCGGCCTCCCAAAGTTCTAGGATTACAAGCATGAGCCACCACACCCAGACAGATACAGTAAATTCTAAGTGGCCACCCAGAGAATACCCACAGCACCCCGCAGGATAATGGCAGTAGGGACAATGGCCAGGATGCATGTGCTGAAGGTGGATGTCTTTTCTTAAGCACTGGATAAAACTTTTTAACACTCAAAACCTGCCCCAGAACACACCTTGGATGCTACAATCAATGTAGAAACTCTTTCCTCAATCTTTTCGTTGTTACAGTTGGAAAAAAAAAAAGGGGAGGAGAAACAACAGCTTTGTTCATTTGCAAAGCAAAGGCAAGCTGGCCAGGACAGGCCCGGGAGGCCTCCACGGGCGCAGCACACACCACTCAGCAAGGCCCAGATGGCAGCCACTCCGGCCACATACACCCGTCTCTCCACCCCTCTCGGACTGATTCCAGCCTCAATGTCTGTGACCAAATCTGTACAGTAAATCTGAGAATGCTTAGAGAGGTATTTTAGGAACCATCAAACTAAAAAAAAAAAAAAAAATCTTAAGTTGCCACTGTCTTTGTTTCATGGTAGGCACCAACAGATACCTGAAATTGAAAACAGTGATGCCAACCTCTTGATCATTCTCATGATCCTTTTTGTTAACCATAGAAAAGTCTTTTCAGGAAATAATCTCTCTGTGGTAAAGAAACATTCTTATAAATTTACTCAGTTTCACTTCAGTTTCCATTACTTCTCATAAGTGAAGAAAAATGAGATGCCTGATTACAGCATTTGTAGTAGGACCTGGCTTGTCTAAACTTATTTCTGCCCACCTATCCGTGCATGAGCAGAGAACTCTCTGGAAGCATGCTCACCCCAGGGTAACAGCAGCAGCCCGAGTGGTATTTTTTTACTTTCCACTTTCTACTTTTAACTATCACAGTGTTTGATTCATTAGAGCAAGCACGCATAACTTTGTAGAGAAAGGGTTTTTTTGTTTTAAGTTTAAAAAGTGTCTTATATATACTTATCCAGGCAGAAATGTGGAGGTCTCTTTTTATCTCTTGGGATGCTTACATTAATATATGTAACTCTCTCAGAACACACAGTCTGGCTGGGCACAGTGGCTCGTACCTGTAATCCCAGCACTTTGGGAGGCCAAGGCGGACGGATCACTTGAGGTCAGGAGTTCGAGACCAGCCTAGCCAAAATGATGAAACCCCACCTCTACTAAAAATACAAAAAAATTAGCCAGCTGTGGTGGCGGGTGCCTATAATCCCAGCTACTGGGGAGGCTGAGGCACGAGAGTTGCTTGAACCTGGGAGGCAGAGGTTGCAGTGAGCTAAGATTGCACCACTGCACTTCAGCCTGGGCAACAGAGTAAGACTCCATCTCAGAAAGAGAAAAAAAAAAAAACACACTATCTCAAATGCACATGTCATTATTTCTTTATTTGGGTTGGGGGAGTGTGGTAGAAAATAAAGTCAGCAAGAAAGAAAAGAGATCTACAGTCCCCTCTGCATATGCCATGGCTGCTACAAAGGAGAGGCACGCAGTGGCAGAGGCAGGGGCAGGACACCGCCTGCAGCTCTGTGGCCAATGCTGGGTCAAGGGTGTAGGTTTCCCATAGATGCTTTCCAGACCAGACACTTCTACAATGTGAAATTCTGATTCCAGCTGGCCAGTGTCTAGCTCCTCCATCTGCAATTATAATTGTGCCTTCCTAAACACAAAGGCAGACAAATCTGCCCACATTTCCAAGCTAAATCTTCTTCATGGAAAGATACTCATAGCAGTTCTTTTTTCCCCCTTCACACTGTAATATAATACTTACAACAACTAAGTAAGTGACATGACTGAATTCGTTTAGCAAACTTGAACAAACAAATGGGAATCCTTAATAGCACTGGAAGTCCTTTAAATGCTCAAAATCCAGTGTGTACTTGGAATTTGGGCTGCGTTAGGATAAAAACAAAGTATGCCAGCACCTACAGCATTCTCAGAAGGCATAGTATTTATGCAAAGTAAATAAATCACATTTTATTTAACAAGCAATCTTTATTGTCATTTTTTATTTTTTGAGACAGGGTCTTGTTCTATCACCCAGGCTGACATGCAGTGGTGCAATCATGGCTCACTGCAACCTTGACCTCCTGAGCTCAAGCGATCCTCTCGCCTCAGCCTCCCAAAGTGCTGGGATTACAGGCTTGAGCCACTGTGCCCAGCCACAAGCAAGCATCTTGTTAAACAAGCATTAGGTCCAGGAATATAAAATGCTCTTCCCACCAAGACTCTGCTCACACTGGCTCTTCAGCCTGGAACGCCCTCCTATCCAAATCTCTGCTGCAAACTCTACCCTAACCAAGGTCTTAGCAACGGAACCTTTTCTAAACCTCCCCCAGCCCCACCAACGCCACACACAGCTAGACCCTTAGTGGTGGGCATTCCTTGAGGCCCCGCTTGATTGAGATACAATTCACACCTCATACAATCCATCTACTGAAACCATTCCACTCAAGGGTGTCTCATGTATTCGCAGAGTACACCTCTGGCTTCACTATATTCACACTGTATTCTTCTGTGCTTGTTTGTTCATCTATTCATACATCAAAAAAATTTTTTTCAGGCATCATCACGGGCTGGCTCTGGAAGTACAGGCAGTGGAGACAGAAAAGTGAACAGGAAGGTGAGGTTCCTGTCCTTAGGAGAGTGCAGCTACTAAATATGACAAACAGAATCATAAAATCTGTCCACTGCTAGACCAGGTGCGGTGGCTTACGCCTGTGATCCCAGCACTTTGGGAGGCCAAGGCAGGTGGGTCACGAGGTCAAGAAATCAAGACCACCCCGGCCAACATGGTGAAACCCCATCTCTACTAAAAATACAAAAATAAGCAGGGTGGTGCCTGCCTGTAGTCCCAGCTACTCAGGAGGCTGAGGCAAGAGAATCGCTTGAACCCGGGAGGCAGAGGTCGCAGTGAGCCAAGATTGTGCCACTGCACTCCAGCCTGGTGACAGAGGGAGACTCCGTCTCAAAAAAAAAAAAAAAAAGAAAAACAAAACAAAAAACCTGTCCACTGCTGTGTCACGAAGGTGTTGTAAGTCTCCTGGGAGTGACAGGATGCTTGTGGTGTGCTGAATGGTGTGCCCCCCTCCCCCAAAAAGATGTGTCTACACCCTAATCTCTAGAACCTACATTTATTGGAAAAAAGGTCTTTGCAAATGTAATGAAGTATCTGGAAATGAGACAATCATCTTTAATCATCTAGGTGGCCCTAATCCAATGACAAGAGTCCTTTTTTTTTTTTTTTTTTTGAGGCAGTCTGGCTCTGTCACCCAGGTTGGAGTGCAGTGGGGCAATCTCAGCTCACTGCAACAGTGGGGCAATCTTGGTTCACTGCAACCTCCGCCTCCCAGGTTCAAGCGATTCTCCTGCCTCAGCCTCCCGAGTAGCTGGGATTACAGGCGCACGCCACCACGCCCGGCTAATTTTTGTGTTTTCAGTAGAGACGAGGTTTCACCATGTTGGCCAGGCTGGTCTTGAACTCCTGGCCTCAAGTGATCTGCCCTCCTTGGCCTCCCAAAGTGTTGGAATTACGGGCGTGAGCCACCCTGCCCGGCCGACAAGAGTCCTTTTAAGAGACTCATGGAGAAGACAGAGGCAGACGTGAAAGCCATGTGAAGATGGGGGCAGCACGATGTGGTCACAAGCCCAGGACGCCAGCACACGTGAGAAGCTGGAAGCGGCAAAGAAGAGTCCTCCCCTAGAGCCTCCAGAGGGAACAGGGTACCCTGATTTCAGACTTCTGGCCTCCAGAGCTGTGACAGAATTAAGTTTCTGTTGTTGCAAGCTGCCCAGTTTGTGGTCATGTTACAGCAGCCACAGGACTAGTACAGTGCTGGAATCTTCCACCTGTTCTTGAAAACCACTGTCTATCCTGCTCTGTGCCCCAGCAGCCACCTGGCTGACCTATACCAACCCTTCACCCGGACACTCATCCTCAGGTTCTGGTTGGATTCAGCAATGAGGATCAACGGTAGGAGGAAGATGAAAAGGGACAGCAGAGATGGGGAGTGTTCCCCGGGTTGCCTCGCTGAGGTGCGGCTGCAGCTGGGCCAGGTCCTCCCACCCTCCCTTCCTCCAAGGCAGCCCTCTCCTCTGCCCCTCCCGCAGGCCTGGAAGTGAGAAGTGCATGGCTGTTGCTAATCCTGCATCAGGCTTTGGGGGTCTCCACGCTGCCCTCTCCTTGTGGGGAATCCCTTTATTCAACTCCTCACCAATCCCTCATGCTGTCTGTGCCATGTCTTGCCAGAAGCCTGATTCAAATAGTTAGAACAGTTTACCCCATGACACAAAATGACACTTGAGCTCACATCCACTCCTTAATGGTGACCATAAAGCCCCTTAAGAGCAGAACCATGTCTTAATCATTCCCCTGTGCCCAGAACCTAGCACAGTACCCAGGCTAACACAGGCACATAGCTAAATACTTGCTTGGCTGGGCACGGTGGCTCACGCCTATAATCCCAGCACTTTGAGAGACCGAGGCGGGCGGATCACTTGAGGTCAGGCATTGGAGACCAGCCTGGCCAACATGGTGAAACCCCATTTCTGCTAAAACTACAAAAATTAGCCAGGCATAGTGGTGTGTGCCTATAGTCTCAGCTATGTGGGAGGCTGAGGCAGGCAGGAGAATCACTTGAACCCAGGAGGCAGAGGCTACAGTGAGCCGAGATCGTGCCAATGTACTCCAAAAAACACTTGCTCAATTTCAACCATAAGAATCTTCATAGTTGGGGCCTCAGGACCCTATCTGTCAGTCATTGTGAAAATCCTGCTAAGCTTTTTTGAAGATTAGCCTTTTTGAATGTTCAAATTCGTAAACAGTAACGTCATGGATTGATACAACCAGCTATAAACTGGGAAACTACTTGCATTCCTAGCTTTTACTCCAGCAGTGATAACAGTTTGGCAGTGAAATGGAAAGGGGAAAAATGAAGATGATGACACTGATGGCTGGAAAGCGAAGCTACCCATTAACTGTGGTGAAACATGAGACACACAACACACACGGAGACACAGACACAAGCTGGCTTTCTGCGACGCTTCTCTTCACTGAAATCAGCCCTCTCCCACTTAGAAAGCATATCAGAATGTTAGAGTAACATTACTGTCATGAAAGCCTCGAAGTCACTATATTTACACGTGTAATTTACACACCGGTGCAGTAGCTCACGCCTGTCATTCTAGCACTAAGGAAGGTAGAGGCAGGAGGATTGCTTGAGCCCAGGAGACCAAGACCAGCCTAGGCAACGCAGTGAGGCACTGATCTCCACAGAAAGGAAAAAAAAAAAAAAAAAAACGACACACACACACAGAAAAACCCTAATCCCAAGCTTCCATATCTACAGCTCATCAGGGCCACAATGACATGCTCCAGCACAGTGGTTGGCCCATTCATCTGTTCGTTCATTCATACAAGAAATACTTGGGAAGCACCTCTGTGTGCCAGGCTCGGGGGAGACACCATCATCACAGGGAGTCTGGCTCAGAGTCTCAGTCAAGCCCATCCTCCCACGTAAGGCACTGAGCGTTGTGCACTGCCCAACTCCAGGGGGTGCCATTCACTTCGTACTGCAGCACTACATACCCGCACAGACTGCATCTGCTCTTCCAATAAAAGGCTCAAAAGAGAAAAAGGGGAAAAATCAAAACAGATGTGATTTTAACGGTTTAAGTAAGACAAGTTACTGGTGCTGATCTGAAAACTTTGCTCTTGTCAGTATCTTCCACATTTCAACAAAATTTGCTGACATTTGTTGAGCATAGCTAGCATGTGCCACCTTCTCTTAGTTCCACTGTCTCCATTCTATCCTCTGTGACAGTGAGACAAATTTGTCCTCATTTTACTCAAGAGACAGGAAACACAATCTTAGGAAGGTTAAACGAGCTGTCAAAGTAACTCCCTCCAGAGCTGCGATCTTAACTACTGTGCAGTGGCTCACGCCTGTAGCCCCAGTTACTTGGGAGGCTGAAGCAAGAGGATCACTTGAGCCTAGGAGTTCAAGGCCAGTCTAGGCAACACAGTGAGACCCTATCTCTAAAAATAAATTATGCCAGGTATGGTGGCTCATGGCTGTAAACCCAGCACTCTGGGAGGCCCAGGCAGGCAGATTGTTTAAGCCCAGGAGTTGGTTGGAGAACAGCCTGAGCAATAAAGTAAGACCCCATCTCTACAAAAAATAAAAAATGAGCCAGCCATGGCAGCATGCACCTGTGGTCCCAACTACTGGGAGGCTGAGGAAGGAGGATTGCTTGAGCCAGGGAAGGCAAGACTGCAGTGGGCTGTAATCACACCACTACACTCCAGCAGAGGATCAAATGGAAATTTACTAGTTTACTATTTCTCTATTTTCACGTTATAACAACAATCATCTAAGGTTCATTCCTATTTATATCTTTTTTAAAAAACCTTTTATAGAAGATACTTTCAAAAAGTAAAGGTAGAGAGATGAGTATGATGAAACTATGTATAACCATCTCCTAGGTTCGACAATTAGCAACATTTGCCAATCTTCATCTATATTCCCGCTTTTTTTTAAAGTAGTTTAAAGCAAACTTCGAGCATCATCATTCACGCTTAAAAATTTTATATTTCTAACAGGTAAGAACTTTTTAACCCTAGCTACAATGCCATAATCACATTTAGCAAAATTCACAATAATCCTTTAATATCATCCTCTGCATGTGTTGGCTCAATTTCTTCTATAAAAAACTTTTTGCCTCATCTATTTGACTATGTGAAATACAGTTTATATAGGAAAAGCTGGATAAATGCTTGGTTCTTTTTTTTTTTTTCTTTTTAAACCAACTTTTGGAAGACTGAGTTCATACCTGAGCAAACTCCAAAAATGACCAATAAGCTTTTTGGGAGTATCATTATGAAGTAATGAAGTTTTTATCTCTGATAAAAGTCTGTTCTGGGACACCACTGCTGCCCTGCTCTCCAGTAAAATATGTCTAAGACCAATCCTGTACATTTGCTGCCCCCAAGCTGAGCTGGCCCTTCTCAAAGGAATACTAGTTCCTTTTGGTGGGAAATTTGATTTTCATCTTTCCCTCTCCAGATAAAATTCAAAGTTATCTATAACACAAAGAAAAGGAATAAAACAAATCTTAGCTTTTGTACTATTCTACTACTAGAAATATTCTCAAATTGCATTAAGACCTTAAATGCAGCAGGCTTATGGGTTAGGTTTGATAAAGAAAGGCTGCCGTACATTCAGCTAGGTTAACTGCATCTCTTTTTATTTTACTATACTTGATTTATCGCACCAACTAATTTCAAGGTAAATTTCACCAAAGTAACATGCAATTTGAGTTTGAGCTTTACATTAAAGGCTAGGTTATTTAAAAGTCCAAATTCACCTTCATTCAGTAAAAAGATATTCCCAATGACAAACTAATTTCACCAGTCTCCACCTGAATTCGGGTCTTCAGGTGAAGCCTGTAACCCAAGCCTACGATGGCCCTTAGATGTGCTGTAAACACATTAATTCAAACCTTCAGTTTTACTGAAACTTAACAGTTGCGGAGTTGGACTATTTAACATGTTGACAAAATTAAAAGATCTGCAAATACAGAAATATAGTTAAAGAATCGGAGAACATTATGAAACAGTCCTAAAATACGACAATCCTGGGGGTTGTGTGAAACCATCTCCAAGGCTACAGCCCACTCAGGAAGGAAACTTACCAGCTGCTTATCGAATGTTCCACCAAACAACCCACTCCACACACAGAACCTCTAACTTCCAACTATTAGATTAATAAAGATAGCTATTTTTATCGGAGACATCAAAATCCTTCTTGAGAGAAAACTTGCTTCCCTCGAAAAGCAACAGACAGTGGGATCTAGACTCAAACGATCCCCTCCATATGTAGCTAACGTGAATCTAAAAATTGGTACGTGTGAGTGCAGCTAACCACAGAAACACAAAAAGCTAGGCTCGAAAATAAATGGACTATTCCTAGGTAAGATGGAAAGTGACACACTTGACAGTTTCTAGGGCTGGCAGGCACAACTTACCAGGGGAGGGTTTGGTTTTTCCTAGAAGACATATTTTCTTTTCTTTTTTTTTTTTTTTTTTTGAGACAGAGTCTCACTCTGTCACCAGGCTGGAGTGCAGTGGCACGATCTCAGCTCACTGCAACCTCTGCCTCCCGGGTTCAACCAGACTCAGCCTCCTAAGTAGCTGAGACTACAGGTGTGCACCACCACATCCAGCTAATTTTTGTATTTTTAGTAGAGATGGGGTTTCACCATGTTGGCCAGGATGGTCTCGATCTCTTGACCTCGTGATCTGCCTGCCTTGGCCTCCCAAAGTGCTGGGGATTACAGGCGTAAGCCACCGTGCCTGGCCAGAAGACATATTTTCTAATACTCAGAGGAAAAACAAGCTCTCCCTTCTTCTTGGACTTATAATGTGGATAATGGTGTCAGTAATAAAGAAATATACTAACAGGTGTCAATGGTTCTGATAACTGGCATATGTTATAAAATGTCCTAACTGGCTTCAGAATAACTGGAGACCTTGGAGGAAGGAGGGCAGGAGTGAGGATCACAAGACAAGATGGGACACCCACACAGATCACAAAGTTAACTGCCTTTGTCCTCTGGCCCTATCCTAGGCCTTCCGAATTAGAATATCAGCAGTAAAGGCCAGGAAATGCACAGCGGAGCCCTCCACTCCACATCATCAGAACCAGTTAGGTCCCTGTAACTGAGCAGTTTGGTTAAAGCACACACTAAACATTTTAAAGATCTGTTGTCAATGTTTCATTTAAGGTAAAGGTCTTTTCTTAAGGGAAGGGGTCCACTAGTTCAAGTTCCAAAAGTTCTTTTTCAAATAGACCATGTCTTTTCATGTGGGGTGAGAACTGGACACTGGATAAGCAATCAGAGGGCAGAATCCTTTAGGAATTCTTCCACTTTCCCCCTATCTAGTCCAAACCTAATTCACCACCAAGTTTTCTTTCAAGAGAATCAATTTATATCAATGCTTTCCAAAGCACTCAGTTGACAGTTTTTGTAGAAATAACTTTCTCTTTGCACTCATGCAAAAATCCAGTTGCCCCAGGATTTAATGAAATCACAGAACTACTGTAATAAAACCAGAATGAACAGATCTGGGAGTGAACACATTTGATCCTGTGTAAGTATGAGATCCCAGTGTGGGAGCAGAAATGTCCAGATACCTAGTCATGACCACATGACCATGAGGGGTGTCAGTTAATAGCTTCTACTCCCCTCCCATCTCAAAAAAAAAAAAAACCAGCTTACGGAAGACAGAATTCCTAAAATTCTGATTTTCTTATTAATAGTTTCTGGCCAGGACCAACAACCAAAGCATTCATTTGTTTAGGAAGAGCTTCGGGTTTTATTGTTTGTTTGTTTTTTCCCCCTCATCTCTATTTCCTTTTTACAATTTCTGGAAATTCATGTCTAAGAATTCTTCGGACCAGTCTTTACACAGGTGCAAATAAGAAAGTGCCTATCCAGGTGGACCCTGGATTTATGTTTATTAAGACTGTATCTTTTGACAATTTTGTTTTTACATTTAAAATACATCATGACATGAACTTTCCAACACCTGACCCGGAATTTGGTTCAACAGATAAAATTTAACTCTCACATGACTCCAATTACTCATCTTCTATTCCGTTTAAAGGAGAAAATGCTATTCTAATAATGGAATTTTTTTTTCAGTCCGTGGTTAGGGAAAAAAGGGATCAGTCAAAAGAGAATCTGTTGAGATTACTCCACTGAAATTTCGTAATTAAAAAACTATATAATCATATTTCATGTAGGGGATCAGATATTTTACCTAAAAACTGCCTAGACACTAAGACTTACTAAAAAAAAAAAAGTTAAATGTTGATCACTTTAACGGATTTGTTTTAAACAGATTTCAAAGATGTTAATTGCATTATAATTTATGACAGCAAAAAAGTGCCTAAATATCCAATAAAGGAATGGTTATATAAATGACATATCCACATGAAAGATCACATAGCTGTTAAAAATCATGTCATGTAAGAATATTCTGATTTAAAAAATAAGAAAATACCCAGAGTATAACTTTAGGTTAAAATCAAACAAAAACTCTACAAAAACTCTAAAAAAATCATCCCAAAAGGGAACAACAAAGGAAAAAAACTTAAATGCTTTGTTAACAGTGTTTATCTCTGGGTAGTGATATGATGTGATTACACTTTTCTTCTTTATGGTTGTGTTTTCCAAATTTTCTATAATAAACATGTAAAACATTATTTTTAAAAGTTTGATTAGTTGGGATCAGAAATAAAACATACTATTACACTTCCCTGCCTTCTTAAACAGAGTACATGAAACTAAGGTAGCTTTCCTTGATGATCTAGAATTGTCGTTACGAATATCAAGTAACTATGGTGCTGTCTCTGATAGAGCAATACTCTTGGGCTATGGAAGCAGACGGGTATGTTTCTCCCCTAAATAAGCATTTGCCAAAGTGTGCCCCCAAGGACTCAGTCCTGTGAGCTTTTCTAAGAGCTGCAATCAAGTGTGAATGAGAAATACTGTGTAGGCTGCCCCTCTGGAGCTTCACCACACTCCAGCAGAAGAAATAAAACCTCTCTTGGCTGGTGCGGTGGCTCACGCCTACAATCCCAACACTCGAGAGGCCAAGGCAGAAGGATTGCTTCAGCTCAGGAGTTTGAGAACAGCCTAGGCAACCACAGCAAGACCTCATCTACACTAGAAATCAAAAAAGTCAGCCAGGCGTAGTGGCAAGCGCCTGTAATCCCAGCTACTCAGGAGGCTCGTTTGATGGAGGCTGCAGTGAACTATGGTCACACCACCATGCTCTAGCCTGGGCGACAGAGTGAGACCCTGTCTCAAAAAAACAAACCCCTCTTTAATCCCCAAATTTATTTACCATGGAACTCTTTTTAATGTAATTATAATACAATTAACATCCACAAAATTAGAGATCTAAGGAAAACACTACCCTAATCAAACGGCCACAAAATGTATTCACAGTAACAGCTTCCAGTAGGGTTTTCTTGCCAGGCATGGTGTAAAATAGTTTATACGCATCATCTTATTTAATCCTCAGAATAACTCAATAAGGATGGTATTACTAACTCCCGTTTTAAAGAGAAGGAAACTGACACTTAGGAAGGTTAAATACTTGCCCCAAAGTTTCCTAGCAACCCAAATCCTGTCTTAACCACGATGCTTCAACAGTCAACTTTCCAATTTTTGTACAGCTTTTATGACTTTTGCCTCCTGTCACTTATTTCTTGATGATGTTATTGGTTCTTCTAGTTTTTCCCCACAGTCTTAACATTTGCCACTGGCAGATAAACCATATGACTAAGTGAATTATTATTTGAACTGTGTGCAAAAGCAAGACTCAACAGGCTCTGCTATAAGTCCAATATATGTCCTTGAAGTCAGTTATCTCGGCTGCCCAACGATCATTTTTATCAACCATCTTTCAGCCTCCTAACTCATATCCCAGCTTTCTAATCTCATCCCCCTCAAATCCATCCTTCCCCTGGCTGCCAAAACCATCTACATAAATGGCGAGTGTGACCAACCGCAGCACTCCCTGGCTTAAATCCTCCAACGGCTCCCTGCCTAGAGGATCAAGCCCAAGCTCCTTAACAGGGCATATGAGGCCATCTGGTCCCTGACTGCCTTTTGGACCTCAGCCCCCACTATACCCTGCCCTGGTCCCTCCAGCAATACTTCTAATATTCCTGTATGCACACACACTCTGTCCCGGCTTCTTCCCTAAGCACACACACTCTGTCCCGGCTTCTTCCCTAAGTGCCTTTGTTCCTCCCATATGCCTGGGAGCCCTTCTTCCTCATTACCTGGCTAACTCTTAACTCATTCTCTGAATCATAACTTATGAGTCATTCATCTTCTCCAGGAAACACTCCCTGCTGACCCCCCACCTTCCAAAGGCTTACTGGATCTCCCCCCACCAGCGTGTGGGCCTCACTACTGTTTCACATGTACCCCGTACACCTGCATGATCCTAAATGATGAAAACTATGTGGTTTACTGGTTTCACATCCCCCAAGTGGCACACCACAGATGCTCCGCAAAGGCTGGGTACATGAATAAACTTCTTGACCTCAGTCATGTTCACATTAATGAAAACTGCTGTCTGATGGCAAACATGTTAGACCACTTTTGTTTTTTTTCTTTTAGACAGGGTCTCACTATGTCGCCCAGGCTGGTCTCAAACTCATGGGGCTCAAGAGATCCTCCCACCGTGCTTGCTTCGGCAGCACATATACTAAAATTGGAACGATACAGAGAAGATTAGCATGGCCCCTGCGCAAGGATGACACGCAAATTCGTGAAGCGTTCCATATTTTTAAAAACACATGAAAAAATGCTCATCATCACTGGCCATCAGAGAAATGCAAATCAAAACCACTATGAGATATCATCTCACACCAGTTAGAATGGCAATCATTAAAAAGTCAGGAAACAACAGGTGCTGGAGAGGATGTGGAGAAATAGGAACACTTTTACACTGTTGGTGGGACTGTAAACTAGTTCAACCATTGTGGAAGTCAGTGTGGCGATTCCTCAGGGATCTAGAACTAGAAATACCATTTGACCCAGCCATCCCATTACTGGGTATATACCCAAAGGACTATAAATCATGCTGCTATAAAGACACATGCACACGTATGTTTATTGCGGCATTATTCACAATAGCAAAGACTTGGAACCAACCCAAATGTCCAACAATGATAGACTGGATTAAGAAAATGTGGCACATATACACCATGGAATACTATGCAGCCATAAAAAATGATGAGTTCATGTCCTTTGTAGGGACATGGATGAAACTGGAAACCATCATTCTCAGTGAACTATGGCAAGAACAAAAAACCAAACACCGCATATTCTCACTCATAGGTGGGAATTGAACAATGAGATCACATGGACACAGGAAGGGGAATATCACACTCTGGGGACTGTTGTGGGGTGGGGGGAGGGGGGAGGGATAGCACTGGGAGATATACCTAATGCTAGATGGCGAGTTAGTGGGTGCAGCGCACCAGCATGGCACATGTATACATATGTAACTAACCTGCACAATGTGCACATGTACCCTAAAACTTAAAGTATAATAAAAAAAAAAAAAAAAAAAAAGAGATCCTCCCACCTCAGCCTTCGGAGTAGCTGGATTTACAGGTGTCAGCCACCACACCCAGCTCTGATGACAAACATGAATTTGCACTATGTTCCTCTACTATCCTAGACACTGGGCTGCAGATATAACCTCGAGGTGCCATTAGTTAACCTTGGAGATAAAAGGTTTGATTTAAAAGAAACATTAGCTGTAACGCTGCTTGAAATACAAGAAATTATTCAAATATCTACTTTTCACATAAACTCTTTGACAAAGTAATGGACTACGTTCCTCACAATCCCTTGACAAATACTTTGAAAAGCCTTCCCTTGACACACTGTAACGTATTCTAGAGACAACAAAGCTAAGCTAAATCACCTCTCTACTTTCATTCTTCCCTTGGAAGAAATTCTACAAAGGCATTTCCTCTGCTTTTGTATCATTGGGTCAGACATCATTTCCAATGATGAAATTTGAAAACTCACACAGCTGGGGAAGGAAATAAACCAACGAGAACTCTTGTCTCAGCATGTTTTGAGCGCCAGTGACTACCTACGAGTGGCTGACACACGGTCTTCTAGGCATGAATCTCCATAGCAACATTCTGCTATACTGTAATCAAAGCCAAACAGGCAACAAGGTTGGCATTCCTCAGCTCAAGAGCACAACCACTCTGCATACGACCGACCGGTGAGGGTCAAACAGTGCAGTCTACTTCTGGGTTCCTCTTCCAGCCAGTCTCTAACAGGATGTTAGGTCATCCAACTTGTTTCTCTCGTTTCTCCCCTCCCTTCGATGGCAGCTCTTTCCTTCTCCCAACCCACTAATAGCTCCTAGTGGCCTTTCAAACTTTTATATTCTCCTTGATTTCCACAAGCACTTGGAGGAGAGTGGCTTGAATTTCTGTCTCCAAGCAGAGCATTCACCCTGAGCTCCAGAACCACACTCCAACTGCCTGTGGGACAGAGCCCTGCCCATCCCTCATGCTCAGCCTAATCCGGCCTCAATGACTCCCTCCCTCCTGCACCCCCACTGCCCCTCCCCTCCCCGCTCACCAGAGCCCTGTCTCCTACTCACTTCCACTTGAAGCCCGGTTATCACCACTCACTCAGCAGCACTAACCAGGCACATCCTGGGTGCCAGGCACTGTGCTGGGTGCCAAGGACAAAAAGACAAACATGACAAAATGCAGCCCCCAAGCCAGTGGGGGACACAGGGAAGTGACTTACAAAATGTGTGTCAAGTGCCACAGGAGAGGTATACAAAGAAGCTAAGGGACCACGTGCCTGTGACAGAGGTGGGGAAAGCACTTGAGGTCAGCAGGAGAGGGGAAGTGAGAAAGGGAGTCGGGCCAGCTGGTCCGAATACCTCTCCCAGAGCCCTAGCTCAAATCCTAATTTCTTCCTAACCTCCACTTCCGCCGCCAACCTGGTCCTGCCACGCCAAGCCAGCCCACGCTTTGCTGCCAGATTAACCTCCCTAAAGAGCAGTTTCAGGCCGGGCGCGGTGGCTCACGCCTGTAACCCCAGCACTTTGGGAGGCCAAGGCGGACGGATCACCTGAGGTCAGGAGTTCTAGACCAGCCTGACCAACATGGAGAAACCCCGTCTCTACTAAAAATACAAAATTAGCCGAGCATGGTGGCGCGTGCCTGTAATCCCAGCTACTTGGGAGGCTGAGGCAGGAGAATCGCTTGAATCCGGGAGGCAGAGGTTGCGGTGAGCCGAGATTGTGCCATTGCACTCCAGCCTGGGAGACAAGAGCAAAACTCGGTCTCAAAAAAAAAAAAAAAAAAAAAAAAAGAGCAGTTTCATCCGACTGCTTCTCTGCTCCAAAATGGTCACGAAGCTCCTTGTTTCCTCCTAAATTAACCACCATGGGGCGCACACCCTGGCACTCCCCCTCACCAGCCCTATTTCTTGTCATTTCTCTACACACAAGTACATGCCATCTGGCCAAAGTAGACGAGAACTCGCTCGTCGGACAACCCATCCCTGCTTTCCTGCCTCTGTGCCTGTGTCACTTCCTCCTGAGCCCCCATTTTTGTCCATCAAAAGCCTACTTAGAGAAATAAATAATTCACAACAGTGGACATGGGGAAGAGCACACTGAGGACAGAGCACAAGGGGGGGGTTCCGCCGGTTGGCAGTGTTTACTTCCTCGGCTGGGTGGCAGGTACACAAAGTTCCGTATTCTCTGTGCCCTCTGGTAGATATTATTCTATTTAATAATTTATTTTCTTAACGTTTACCTACCTACCAAGTCTGTCTCTTTTGTTTTGTGGGGACGTAAGTTAAAAAAAAAAAAAAAAAAAGTCTGTCTCTTGCATCAGAAACCTAATGTAGCCAGAGAGCTTTTTCATCTGAACTTCAATGCCATTTAGAATTCACATGTGGCTTTTTTTTTTTTTTTTTTTGAGACAGCCTCACTCTGTCACCTAGGCTGAAGTGCTGTGGCATGATCATGGCTCACCACAGCCTCAACCTCCCAGGCTCAGGCAATCCTCCCACCTCAGCCTCCTGAATATCTGGGACTACAGGTATGTGCCACTATGCCCGGCTAATTTATTTTTTGTAGCGATGGAGTTTCGCCATATTGCCCAGACTGGTCTCAAACTACGAGGCTTAAGTAATCTTCCCACCTCGGCCTCCCAAAGTGCTAAGATTACAGGTGTGAGCCACTGCACCCAGCCTGGCCTTTTTCTTATTCTCTCTTTCAAAAAACTGTGGTATAATATACATAAAATTTTCCATCGTAATCATTTTTAAGAGAACAGTTAACAGTTCAGTGGCACCGAGTACATTCATATTATTATGCCACCATCACCACCATCTACCTCTAGAGCCCTTCATCTTCCCTAACAAACTCCCTATTCCCTCTTGTATTGTAGACATTTCTGTATTTAGTTTATTCCCAAATTATAATCTAGGGATTATGTCCTACTTGTGTATCTATCCCTTACAATGCCCTGCACAGGGAAGTGTTCAAGAGCTGTGGAACTGAAATGGAATCTTCCATTTGGGCATCAAGGAAACTACGCCTTTTAGCTAACAATAACTATTTACCAAGTGTTCACTCTGTGCTAAGTATCATATTAGGCATCTTACTTATTTCATTTAATCTACCCAACAATGCTATGAAAAAGGTTATTGTTATTTTCTCCTTAATTTCCAGTGAGGTAACTACAATTAAAAAGACTAAATACTTGTCAAAGGTCAACTACTGGTATCAAAAGCCAGTTCTGACTCCGACCACTGTGCGATGCCACCCCCCACTGCACTTTTAGCAAACGCAGAAGAGCAACTAAATAAATTGATCAAATTTCATCTAAGCCAGTCTACATATTCTGAAAATTGCATCTTAATAAAAGGGAGCTGGCCTCTACTGAATGCTTCCTCTGTACCATTTCTGTTGTGACATTTAGCCTTACAAGTACCCTAAAAGATAGGCATATTATCCTTCCTTTAACAGTTGAGGAAACTGAAGCACAGGGTTTAAGTCACTTAAAGTCACACAACTCAGCTCCGTGCTTTCCATGAAATCTTGATGCCTCACTTAAGGATAAAATGACATACAACTGAATTTCAGTACATATTCCTAGGCACAGTAATTTTTTACTCATGTAAAAGGTCCATGGAAAAGATTTAAATGTAAAAGTTGAAGCCTTTACACGTACATAATGATTATAAAACATGGATAAAAACAAACTCCAGTAGTATTATACTCAAGAGTGCAAATCTTAGCTTCTAAAACAGTCTCACCAGCATTCAGAGCGTGTTCGGGAGCCGGTCCCTGGATTTAAAGCAAGGTCAATACATTTCAATGAGCCATTATGATTCATGCAGTAGCTTTCAGCCCCCCACACAAATCACACCCGAACACGCCTTAGGGAAACAGCTTCTTCCAGACCAGAGCTCTTTACTTTCCACAAAACAATCTGTCTTTCAGACCCTCAGCATTTTTGCATGCGGGCATGGGCATTTTCATGCCATGGGAACAAAGATCCCCAATTTGAATTGTTAGTGGAATCTTTAGCAGCAACCAATCAGCATTTCCTCAGAAAGCACAGTGAAGTAACTCAAGAGGTCCGGTTTAGTTGCCTAATCCCCTAAGCGACAGCTCCTTTTAAGGGAGTGCCCTGCAAGTCCAATGGGGTTAATGTTGACAGATGAAGGCACATTCCACTGCCATGTAAAAATAACTTTAAATAAAAATAAAATACATGCATATGAAACATTAGCCTGCAGCACAGACAAGAGAATAAGATCATGAAGGATATACTACATTTAGGGAATTGCATAATGAACAGGAGGAACAGGAAGAGAGAAACTGACACACAGGCCCAGAAAATGAGGACCGTAGCTCCGAAATCATGTTCACTACTTAAACTGCACTGAAACTCACACGCCACAATTAAAACAATGTAAGTGAAGCATAATGAACAGCTGCACTTAAACCTAACAGTGAATGCCTTCAAAACCTAGCCACATTTTCCAGCCTCCACAAAATATCCCCTCAGGCTTAAAGAAGCCTTACTCTACAATTTAAAACACTTCCTTCTGCCAATTAAAAAAAAAAAAAGAAATCCTTTGGTTCAGGTTAAGAGATTCTATGCTGTGAAAGGCCTGTTATATTTACCATTTCACCCTATACCTACTCAAATACATAATCATTTTGACCACAGAAAGATCAATGTTTGGCTGGGCGTGGTGGCCCATGCCTGTAATCCCAGCACTTTGGGAAATCAAGGCAGGAAGATGGTTTAGGGCCAGGAATTCAAGAGGCAACATAGTAAGACCCCATCTCTACAAAAAAACAAAAATAAAAAATTAGCTGGTGGCAGCGGGGTGCGGTGGCTCACGCCTTTAATCCTAGCACTATGGGAGCCTGAGGCAGGCGGATCACCTGAGGTTAGGAGTTCAAAACCAGCCTGGCCAACATGCTGAAACCCCGTCTCTACTAAAAATACAAAAATTAGCTGGGTGTGATGGCGCACACCTGTGAGCCCTGCTACGCAGGAGGCTAAGGCACGAGAATCACTTGAACCCAGGAGGCGGAGGTTGCAGTGAGCTGAGATTGTACTACTGCACTCCAGCTGGGCAACAGAGCAAGATCCTTTCTCCAAAAAAAAAAAAAAAAAGGAAAAGGTAAATGTTTTTTAGGCTAATTGCAAATCATAATTTACTCAACATTCTTGAAATGGGATCCTAGTAACTTTCAGGATGATCTGGTATTAATGATTGTCAGTCATCTTTCAAAAAGAGAACTATTAATATAAGTGATTAATTATTGCAATTACTTTTTATTGAGCCCTACTGATGGGCTGTGTTAAGTACTAACAGGCATCATCTCACCTGATCCTCATACTCACTCTATGAAATAGGTATTACTGTCATATTATCCTTTTCCAACAGATACTCAGGCAGGTGAAGTGACTTGCCTGCAATCACACAGCTGGGAAGCGGCCAAGTCCAGTCTGGAGTGTGTGATTCCAAAACCAGAATGTTCTTTAACACGCCATCACAAATGTTCCATTTGGTCAACAGTGGATAGTTCATAAAATATTTTCTTCTATTGTGTCTCACAATTACCCCCAACATAAGCCAGTGCATAGCATTACCAGGTGAGTGAAACTACCATGACCAAAAATTTCGGTTCACATTACACCCATTCCGAGAAAGGCACCACACATGACCAGGACAACAGGATTGACAGTGATCCTCACTAGATGAGCTAAGGTATTCTGGTTTTCAAGTTGTTTCCTTGTTTTAAAAACACTACACCCAGAAAAGCAAACTACTGCTGAGTAATTTAATGTGAACTATGCAGGCTTATCAAGTGGAGTCGCTCAGGCCTCAATACTTCTCTTGGGTATTCAGGTATGAAGGTCACTTTTACTCAAAAAAAAAAAAAAAAAAAAAAAAAAAAAATTCCTGCCAGATGAATTTACCTTTCTCTTTAAAAAATAATCTTCAGGTTCTGAGGTAGAGGAAACAGGTGAGGTTGTCCCTAACAGCCTCCAAGTGAACAGAATGAACTTGATTCTTTCCACAAGCTTCCCTCCACTAAAGGCAGTTTATTTCTACTAATGTTCCACCAACAAAGCTACAGTACTCAGTTCTTACTGCAACAGAATAGTCACATATACCAAAATAACTTGTAGGCAGTGTTACACATTAGAAAAATATACCTATCATTTTATTATTAAACCAGGAAAACCCTGCTGACAATCAACAAAAGGTCTCCCAGCAACTGAAAAGCAGAGAAACTAAGCAAAGATTTTTTCTTTGGAGACATGAAACTCATTCAGCTAAGAAAGATGGATTTTGTCACTTATTATTCTCCAAAATGGAAGGTGCCACATGGAGACCATAAACGGGGTACATTGCATCTTGGAGCAACGTTATTATGTGCCAAGTTACAAAGCCCATGAATACAAGGGGTGTATTAATGGAAAGACTGATACCATCTTACTACAGTGGCCTCTCTGTAGCTCCGGACAATGATCTGTTGAGGGTTTTCCAGGGATTTTGAATGTGCAACCTCCATACAAGCTCTCTTTTAAAGGGGCTGGCTTGGTGCTGAACAATCCCTCTTCGGAAAGAAAGCCAAAAGCCCCCACACGGGCTCCTGGGTGAGAGGCTCAGCACTGTAGGCGTGGGAAGGCTCAGACTTCAGAGACATAAAGGAGTGGTAGGTGGGTCAGGAAGAGCTGGGATTAGCCTGGGCCCACCTGCCTGGAGGAGAACCAGACCCAAAAGATCAGACTTTCCGAGAATGAGTCCAAATGGGTTGAGAGAAAGGGAGCACACACTGCAAATCTGCAAGGATGAAGTCAGTTACCCGAGAGCAAACCACACCTCAAGGTGTGAAGGAAGATAACCAGAAACAGGAGCTGGCACATGCCTTCCAGGGGCTGGGCAAGGCTTGACTCTCAGAGGTGAGGGTTGGCAGCCAGCCCCAAACCCCCATTTTAACTTCTTCCTGAAACTGCTCCAGGAACCTTCCTTAGTCCCAGACACGTGGGACACAGTGGTACAAAGCCAGCCACACGAAATTTCCCACCTTCCCTTCCTCGGTGGAGGGGGCAACCCTTACAGAAAAACGTATCCTGTCGCCACCCTTAGGCCCATCCACGAACTCCCGTAACTCTGCTGGGGCCACTTCAAAAGAAGTCAGACTCCAGGGGCATTCTTGGGACCCCTTAGATACATGTAACCTTCAAACCTTACCCTGGCATGGTATGACCATGGACTCCTGCCTCCAAACCCTGGGGACCCTCGCCCAACCCTTAAAGAGCCTCAGAACCACCTCATAGACTCAGCTACAGACCCTCAGCCTCCCGAACCCATCTTGGAACCCTCAATCCTCTCCTAAGAGTCCTATTTGGATAGTCCACTCAGTCCCCCAAAACCTACTCTGATCCCCTATAGCTGCCTCAGTCCCCCTGGATGCCCCCAACCTTTCCTCTCAAAGGAAACCCCCCAACCTCTACCAGATCTAGCTCTTGGTCCCCCCCTCAGTCAACCCTAATCCTCGCCTCCGACTCAGCCCTTATTACTCTCCCCGCTCCTCCGACCAAACCAATCTCAGATCCCCCCAGTTCCGTCCTCTTCCGCCTAGACCCAACGATAGCACTCTAATCCCCAAATTCCCATTCCAGGCTCCCTAATCTCCCCTTCAGACCCAGCCTTAAGTCCTCAGCCCCGCAAAACCTTGTCTCAGGACCCCCAATCGGCTCCCCAAGCCCCGTCTCAGGACCCTTTTTCCCGCTCCGCCCTAGTCTCGGTCCCCTCAGTCCCTCAAACCCCCTCTCAGGCCCCCTATTCCTGCCTAAGCACCAGTCGCGGTTCCCTGGCTCCCGCACCCCGCCCCAAGCGCCCCCATTTCTAGCCCAGTCCCAACACGACCGGAGGCGCCGCGGTCGCCTCCGCCTCCGGCCACCGTTCGAGGAGCGAACCCCGCTCGAGGCCCCACAGCCGCCGCCTTAAGCCCAGCTCGGCTCACCTCCTCCATCTTCTGCACCATCTCCGTCAGCTGGCCCTCGTCCTCCAGCAGCTCGTTGAGCTGCACCAGCGACAGCCCAGCAAACCGGGCTTCGCTCCCGGCGCCCGCCATCCCCACGTCTCGGCCGTCGTCGCCACCGCCGCTGCGGCCACCAGGCTCCGCCGACCGGAAGCGCCGCCCTCAAGGGCCGCCCCCCGCGGGGGGGGCACGTGACGCCAGCCCTGGGTCGTGACGTCATCACCGCGCGGGCGGGCGGACGTGACGCAAGTGTCGCGGCTCGCTTGGAGTGGAATGTGTAAGGGACAGTCGGGACTTCTAAAGGGAGGGGAAGGGCCCTATGATTGGGCTGTGACGCGTGAGCGCATTAATGACGTCACTGCGGCTCGGGAGAGCGCGCCATGAGGTCATAAGAGCCTTTTTCCTCCAGGAAGAGAGATACCGCGATCCAAGGAAAACAGGCAGTGGGAAGGAAGTTCCCGCAGCCTGTGAGCCCAGCCCGATGCACGGAACCCAAAAGACAGAGACTTCATGGGGAAACAACTTTAGGTGTCATTGGTTCCTTGGAATTGTGGAGCTGCCACGTCATTCATTTAACAAATATGTTTTGAGACCTACTCTGTACTGGGCATTGAGTATACAGTTTTGAATAAAGCAAAACGGACCCCTGCTTACATGGAGCTAACAGAATGAAAGAGGACGCAAACAAAACAAGAAATAAGTAAAATAATTAGGCGATCACAAATAAGGGAATGGACACTGAAATAAGAAAATAAAAAGACCTTTAGGGTAATAAGAGATGGCACTTTCGGAGAACGTGGCGTCTAAGGAAATGTGAAGGATGAGAAGGGAGGAACCAGCCACCATTCCTGTAGGAAGCTCAAGGCAGCAAAACCAGCACGTGCAAAGGCCCTGGGACAGGACTAACTTGGTGCATTCAGGAATGGGAAGAAGGCCAGTAAGGCTGGAGCATTTTGAGCAAGGACCCATTGAGTGGCCCCTTTGCATCACCTCAGAGGAAGGTGCCCAGACATCCAGGTGGGCCAACCTGTGCTCTTTCAGAAACAACACGATTTAGGGTGCAGTCGCTCTCAGTCTCCCAGCTACCGGGAAGCCTCTTAAGATCCAGGAGCCTGGCAACTCATTATCCTACTTTGGAATCTGTCACAGTTCTAGTTAGAAGAAACCTAAGGCTGAGGTTAACCATGACAGCCCCCTAATTTTACACATAAGGGAACTGAAGCCCTGGGAAGGGGAAGTTTTTTGGGCTTTTGCTTTGTTTCTGAAAATCAAGTAATTGGCAGGTCTCCTGGCTCCCAGTCTGGCGTCCACCACGCTGGCATCATAACACACTGACCTCGTCTCATAACTCAGCTCTGAACACAGTCGAGGCATTCAGCAAATGCTTATCGGCAGACTTAGGGGCTTTGTGTATAAAGCTGATTCTTCTGCAACTCCATGGGTAAAACATAAGGTCTGTGTTCTCCATCCATACGTTAGGCTGGGCTCTGCCAACCTCTTCTCTCCTTACAGCCCGTTGTACTAAGGGCTCGTGTTTGCAGAAAAATGATGAAAGTTAGAGGAACTATTGCTTTTTTTATTTTTTGAGACAGAGTCTTGCTCTGTCGTCCAGGCTGGAGTGCAGTGGTGCGATCTCAGCTCACTTCAATCTCCGCCTCCTGGGTTCAAGCGATTCTCCTGCCTCAGTCTTCCAAGTAGCTGGGACTACAGGTATGCGCCATCACACCAAGCTAATTTTTGTGTTTTTAGTCGAAATGGGGTTTCACCATGTTGGCCAGGTTGGTCTCGAACTCCTGACTTCAAGTGATCCGCCCACCTCAGCCTCCCAAAGTGCTGGGATTGCAGACCTGAGCCACCCTGCCCGGCCAAAAGAAATGTTTCATATAATCCGTAAGCTAAAGGTTTTTTTTTTTTGGTTTTGTTTTTGTTTTGTTTTTTTGAGATGGAGTCTTGCTCTGTTGCCCAGGCTGGAGTGCGGTGGCGTAATCTCAGCTCACTGCAAGCTCTGCCTCCCAGGTTCACGCTATTCTCCTGCCTCAGCCTCCTGAGTAGCTGGGACTACAGGCACTCGCCACCCCACCCGGCTAATTTTTTGTATTTTTAGTAGTGACAGGGTTTCACCATGTTAGCCAGGATGGTCTCGATATTCTGACCTCGTGATCCGCCCACCTTGGCCTCCCAAAGTGCTGGGATTACAGGCATGAGCCACCGTACCCGGCCAAGCTAAAGGTTTTATTGAGCTCAAAAGGACACTCGGTAATTTTCTTGCTTCTAACTTGTTATACTTGGTGAAGAAAGATGGCTCTAAGGAGGAAAGGACACAAGTGGGAAGGAGATGTAGGAAGCTGGCGTTTCTTTTTTCCTTCTCCCTCCAGGAGAAGAATAGACCTGTCAAATTGAGAATAGTAGCTCTATTTCCAGGAAATCCTCTCTATGAGGCTTAAGATGTCCAGGAATTTCTCATAGTCCCCACACAAGGTGAGAATAAGGTAGGGGTCAGAGCTCTCCAGAATCTAGAGGGATGATGTGACTTAACCAAGAACATACCCCAGGAACTGGCTTCAGAATGGCATACCTATATACAGTGACCTCTAAAGGTACAAAGTTTAAACAAGGCTCACTTGCCACCCTCGCCCAGTCCTTTTATAACTCTTCTCATACTTGCTATCTGCCACCAACCTCTTGGAGTCATACACCACTTCCTTTGTTAAACAGAGCAAACCACCAAATCATCTTGTTTTCTGCTGCTCTAAAAACTTCTTGTCACTCTTAAAGGGGATTGAGAGAAGAAAAGAAAATGTCAAAGCTTCCTTGCATCAGTGTCCCTGTCAATTTAATGCATGGATGGATTTGCATGTCTTTTTCCTTTTATCGGTTGGCTGATATTTGGGTTTCTTTACGTACCTACATCTGCTTGTAATGCTTGTGGGTTAACTAAGATTTTGCTCTGGTGAATCAAGGGCAATGTATGCATGTGCCAGAGCTTCACTCTCAATGGGAGCATTGTTGCCGTCTGAGCAATGAATCTCCTGTTACACAATATTGGGAATTGTTTGGCAAGCATACCTAAAACACACACACACACACACACACACACACACACACACACAAAACCTTTGCATAGTTGAACCTAAAAATCTTCTAGCCTTGGGATTAGAATTCTTTCTCTCCCATTGGTAGATTTATCCAGAAATAATTTCCAGTTTGAGACGCTGGGAAAAAATGTATTAATAAGAAGGTGTCCATAGCATAGCACACATAGCTACAAAACTATGTGTGCGCACTAGAGGAATTATTCCCCCAGGTGTCAGGGGGAACAGCCATGCTTCTCTGGGGACTCACAGCCTGATGTCACCACCATGTCACTGTCATGTACTAATACCTACATGTCCAAAATGACCTACATACTAGTCATCCAGAAAAAACAAATCGTTTTAGATACAGTCTCTGCTTTGGAGAGCAAGAGAAGATATACAAATATAGAATAGTATTTTTAAAATTATATTTAGGGTTGATGTTATTTTGGTGTGTTATAAAGGTAGGGGGCCAGGCCTGGTGTCTCACACCTGTAATCCCAGCGCTTTGGTAGGCCAAGGCGGGTGGATCACTTGAGGTCAGGAGTTCGATACCAGCCTGGCCAATGTAATGAAACCCCATCTCTACCGAAAATACAAGAATTAGCCAGGTGTGGTGGCATATGCCTGTAGTCCCAGCTACTTGGGAGGCTGAGGCAGGAGAGTCACTTCAACCTGGAAGACGGAGGTCTATAGAATGGTCACAGGAGGGGAGGGTGAATAAATGATATTATGAGAACTTAAATGTCCAACAGTATGGGAATGGTTAAGTAAATTGTAGTAAATCTGATAAATGGTATATTTTCAGCCATTAAAATAAGATACGCAAAGACTATGAAGCTACGTGGAAAAAGCAACATGAGTTAAGGTACAAAGGCAAAATATAAATGTAGGCTGGGCATGGTGGCTCACACCTGTAATTCCAGCACTTTGGAAGCCTGGGGTGGGAGGATCCCTTGAGTACAGGAGTTCAAGGCCATCCTGGGCATCAGAGGGAGACTCTGTCTCTACAAATATAAAATAAAAAAAAAAATAGCCCAGCACGGTGATGCATGCCTGTGGTCCCAGCTACTTGGGAGGCTGAGGTGGGAGGATTGGTGAGGCCCAGGAGGTTGAGGCGGCAGTGAGCTGTGGTCGCACCACTGCACTCCAGCCTGGGCAAGAGATTAAGACCCTGTCTCTTTCTCTGTCTCTCTCTCTCATTCTCTATATGTGTGTGTGTCTGTGTATATATATCACATGTATAATGTGTATACAGACTGATTATAATGAACAAGCTATATTTCTATAGGACAAAGACTCGAGGGTAACAAAGTATTTAAGTTGTTAGTGGAGAAGTTAGTAATTTTTTTTTTAAGGTTACAACAATGCTTGTGGATTGAAGTTTTTTTTGTTTTTGTTTTTGTTTTTTTGAGACAGAGTTTCGCTCTGCCGCCCAGTCTGGAGTTCAGTGGCATGATCTCAGCTCACTGCAACCTCCGCCTCCCAGGATCAAGTGATTCTCATGCCTCAGCCTCCTGAGTAGCTGGGATTACAGGCACATGCCACCACGCCCAGCTAATTTTTATATTTTTAGTAGAGACAGGGTTTCAACATGTTGGCCAGACTGGTCTCGAACTCCTGATCTGAGGTGCTCCACCCACCTTGGCCTCCCAAAGTGCTGAGATTACAGGAGTGAGCCACCACACCCGGCCAAGGATTTTTGTATTTTTTTTTTTAACTAAAAGGAAGAAAACTAATATAACTAATGTAAATGTAGCTGCTCACAACCTCAAGAAAAACAAAAAAGAGTTTATTAAATATCACTGGCAAAACCAAAATGGTCACCAACAAAAATATTAAAATCCTGCAAACCCAAACTTATGTGCCACACCAACCCACAATAAATAAAAATGTATTGGGTGATATGCCATGAAACAGAGCAGGGCAGATTTTCACAGCCTGATTTTCACTAAACTCCCTGCTGGAGTGTTACTGAAAATTCACTTTTCTTACTATTTACTTAAAGGAAGATGGGGGTCTTAATCTTGCTCTTTTTTTTAAATCTCTCAACAAAAATGCTTCTGTTTTACATCATTATTTCATATTTAAAAAGAGGTGATAAAGCTATTTTTACCTCTTGTGTTGATCAACCCAGCCAGGGAGAACAATTGCAAGACCACTTAACTTTTTTTTTTTTGAGACGGAGTCTCGCTGTCGCCCAGGCTGGAGTGAGTGGCACAATCTTGGCTCACTGCAGGCTCCGCCCCCTGGGGGTTCACGCCATTCTCCTGCCTGAGCCTCCCGAGGAGCTGGGACTACAGGCGCCCGCCACCTCGCTCGGCTAATTTTTTGTATTTTTAGTAGAGATGGAGTTTCACTGTGTTAGCCAGGATGGTCTCGATCTCCTGACCTCGTGATCCGCCCGCCTCGGCCTCCCAAAGTGCTGGGATTACAGGCGTGAGCCACCGCGCCCAGCAAGACCACTTAGCTTTTGCTTCCCTTATGAATGATTTCTCTGATCACCCCTAGAGAGGTCCCCAACTGTTTTCAAGTCCCAGAACCTTGCTTTCCTCACTAAAATAGCCTTCAGAAAGTGGCCCTGCAGCATTTTTTGCCTGATTTGCCTTGACACTGCAGATAAACCACAGAGGCAACAGCCTGTTCTCTGCTTATATGCATTGTGATAAGCCTGACAGTTTCAAGAAGATTAGGTTCATCCACTAAGAAATTAACTCAGCTCTAACATTCACTTTGAACCCTGACAATGTTGAAAAACCTTACATCTAAGTGGTTATAACACTTGAGTTGGTTTACACATAGGTAAAAGTACAAAGACAGGATTTCCAGGCATTGGGTTTGCAAATTCTCTAGAGAGAAACTAGAAACTGAAACCCTCTCAAGGTGGTTTTTTGTTTTTGTTTTTTTTTTTAGGAAACCTTTATAGGTTTTTGTTTGCTTGCTTCTTTGGTTACAAAAGTAATTTGCAACTTGAATTTCTTAACTGAGTCATGGGCTTATATTATTATCTATTCCTTTTGATAAATTTGAACTATTTATAATAAAATATACAAATTAACATCCAAATACTTAAAAATAACGTTTGTTTACTGTAAAAACTGTCTAAACTGTGAGAAGTGTGTAAGCTGAAAAGTTAACAACAAACCCTATTGAACCTATATCCCAGAGGTAGCCACGGTGATCAGTTTTGTTTCGGTTCTAGAATTTTTAAAAAGATAAACATGTACGGGCTGGGCGTGGTGGCTCACGCCTGTAATCCCAGCACTTTGGGAGGCCGAGGCGGGTGGATCATGAGGTCAGGAGATCGAGAACAGCCTGGCTAACATGGTGAAATCCCGTCTCTACTAAAAATACAAAAAATTAGCTGGGCGTGGTGGCGGGCACCTATAATCCCAGCTACTCGGGAGGCTGAGACAGGAGAATCACTTGAACCAGAGAGGCGGAGGTTGCAGAGAGTCGAGATTGCGCCATTGCACTCCAGCCTGGGCGACAGAGCAAGACTCCATCTCAAAAAAGATAAACATGTACATAAGTTAACTTTTCATTTAATAGAAGTGGGGTCTTAGTACTCTGCAAATGGCATTTTGGTACTGTACTTTCAGCTATACCACATTCTTTTTAACTGCTGTATAGTATTCCAGAGTATACACTGTGGCATGCATGGATGCATTTAGTTATGAGACAGGGTCTCATGTTATAGCCCAGGCTGGAGTGCAGTGATGAGATCATAGCTCAATGCAGCCTCAAACTCCTGGCCTGAAGCAATCCTCCCTACTCAGCCTCCTGAGTAGTTGAGACTACAGGTATGTGCCACCATGCCTGACTTACTGTGGCATTTAGATTTCTCTTTGTCCATACAATAAGCTGTGAAAAACAGTCTTGTGTACTTAATCTTTCTGTACATCTTAAGCCTATATGTAGGATAATTTCCTAGAAATTGAATCACTTTTTTTTGTTGTTGTTTTTTGACAGGGTCTTTCTCTGTTGCCCAAGCTGGAGTGCAGCAGCACAATCTTGGCTCACTGCTCAAGCCTCAAGCTCCTGGGCTCAAGTGATCCTCCCACCTCAGCCTCTTGAGTAGCTGGGACCATAGGCACACACCACTATGCCCTGCTATTTTTTTTTCTTTTTGAAAGACAGGGTCTTGCTATGTCACCCAGGCTGGTCTGGAACTCCTGACCTCAAGTGATCCTCCTGCCTCGGTCTCCCAAAGTGCTGGGATTACAGGCATGAGCCACCATGCCAAGACTTCTTTTTAATTTAAAAAAATTAAAAAGATCCTTGGCTGGGCACGGTGGCTCACGCCTGTAATCCCAACACTTTGGGAGGCCGAGGCAAGTGGATCGCTTGAGGTCAGGAGTTCCAGACCAGCCTGGGCGACATAGCAAGACCCTGTCTTTCAAAAAGAAAAAAAAAAAATAGCAGCCAGACCAACATAGTGAAACCCCATCTCTACTAAAAATTTAAAAATTAGCTAGGCATGGTGGTGTGCACCTGTGATCCCAGCTACTCGGAAGGCTGAGGCATAAGAATCTGTTGAACCTGGAAGGTAGATCTCGGCTACAGTGGTGTGATCTTGGCACTTTGGGAGGCCAAGGTGGGAGGATCTCTTGAGCCCAGGAGTTCAAGATCAGCCTGGGCAACATGGAAAAACCCTGTCTCTACTAAAAATACAAAAATTAGCCAGGCATGGTGGTGCATGCCTGTAATTCCAGCACTTGGGAGACTAGATGGGAGGATCACCTGAGCCCAGGAAGTCGAGGCTGCAGTGAGCAGTGATCGTGCCACTGTACTCCAGCCTGGGCAACAAAGTGAGACCCTGTCTCAAAAAAAAAAAAAAAAAATTACCTGGGTATGGTGGCACATGCCTGTAGTCCCAGCTACTTAGGAGGCTGAGTCAGGAGGATTGCTTGAGCCCATGATTTGGAGGCTGCAGTGAGCTATGATCGTGCCGCTGCTCTCCAGCCTGGGCGACAGAGCGAGACCCTGTCTCAAAAATAATAATAAAATGGCATAAAATAAAATTCAAATAGTAGATAAGGGGGTCAAACAAAAACGATTAACAACTTGTGTTTCCTTCCAGAAGTTTTTTCAGTGCTTATTCAAGCAACTATATTCATATCCACCCTCCTACCCACTTACTTTTTTTTTTTTTAAAGCAAGAGAGATCACACTCTACTTATATGGAACGTGTCACTTTGCAATCATATAGCTAAGGACAAATCAATATAACTCCTTAGTGACATTAGCTGACCCATAGCTGGTTCCAAAAACTCTTGAAACCTATTCAACAGGTGTTGCCTGAATTTACCTTTCCCCTAGTAGTGCTGAAAATAATGTTGGTGTTTTTTTTTTTTTTCCTTTGAATTTCATGCAGGGTGTTTTCTTTTTTTTTCAAGTGAAGATTCTTCTCAGCAGAAGGTGTTAATCCAGGCTCTAAATCTGGAACATTCTAATCACTGTGAAATTTTGCATGTCTTGTCTTAGGCAGAAAATGTGTGAAGATACTAGTTTATTCTGCTCTTACCTTGCGGTCCTTCTCGAGGTGATTCTGCATATGCTAATGATCTTATGTCAGCTCCCACCTCAGTCACCCCCACCTCTTCACCTCCTGGACCTGTTGCCCTCAACGTCAGTGCTACAGAAACCCACCTAGTTTACGCTCTTCTTTCAAGAGGGGGTGCCTTATCTGATGCACTCAAAATCTACTCCCTCCTCCCAAGCCTTTCTATTTATATAACTGCATAATGTTTAACTGTACAGGGAAGCTATGAATCCTGTATTCATTTCCTATGCTGTGACAAACAACCACTAACTTAGTGGCTTAAGCAACACTCATTTCTTCTCTTACAGTTCTGCAGGTCAGAAGTCCAAAATCACGAAGTCCTAAAGTCAAGATTTTGGCAGCCCTGGTTCTTTCTGGAAACTCAGAGGGGAGAATCAGCTTCCTTGCTTTTCTCCCAGCTTCTAGGGTCCTCGGTCAATCTCTGCCTGTTTTCAGATTGCCTCCTCTGACCCTGACGCTCCTGCCTCCCTCTTAGGAAGCCTTTTGTGATGACATTGGACTCACCTGGATAGCCCAGGCGCCACTCCCCACCGCAAGGCCCTTCGCTTAATCAGACCTGCAAAGACCTTGTACCACACAAAACAACGCTGGCAGGGCAGGAGGATGCGGGTGTAATTGGGGAATTATTATTTAGTCTTCCACGCCATCCTCCTTTACAAACAAATAAATTAGGACAAAGAAACTAAGTTCTCCTTGGCCACCTAATTATTCATCCTTTCTCCCCATGGGCGACCACTGTTAACACTCCTTGGTGTGAATTTTTCCAGACCATTTTTATTCTTTAACATATATACATATGAATGCACAACAGATTTATTTAGTGTTGTTTTGGGTAGTATTTTTGTTAAAAAATATGGCATCCTATTCTGCAACATGCTTCTGTCTCTGTTTTGAAATCCATCTCTATTAATACACATAAAACTAGTTCAGCTACCACTTTTAAAAAATTACTTCTTTTTTTTTTTTTTTTTTTTTTTTTGAGACGGAGTCTTGCTTTGTCGCCCAGGCTGGAGTGCAGTGGCGCGATCTCGGCTCACTGCAAGCTCCACCTCCCGGGTTCACGCCATTCTCCTGCCTCAGCCTCCCGAGTAGCTGGGACTACAGGCGCCCACTACCACGCCCGGCTAATTTTTTGTATTTTTAGTAGAGACGGGGTTTCACCGTGTTAGCCAGGATGGTCTCGATCTCCTGACCTCGTGATCCGCCCGCCTCGGCCTCCCAAAGTGCTGGGATTACAGGCGTGAGCCACCGCGCCCGGCCAAAAATTACTTCTTATTGTGGTACAATGTACCTAAAGTTTATCATTCTAACCGTTATTATTTATTTATTTATTTTTGAGACAGAGTCTTGCTCTGTCACCCAGGCTGGAGTGCAGTGGCAGATCTTGGCTCACTGCAACCTCCACCTCTTGGGTTCAAGCAATTCTCCTGCCTCAGCCTCCTGAGTAGCTGGGATTACAGGTATGCACCACCAAACCCAGCTAATTTTTGTATTTTTAGTAGAGACAGGTTTCGCCATGTTGGCCAGGATGGTCTCGAACTCCTGACCTCAAGTGATCTGCCCTCCTCAGCCTCCCAAAGTGCTGAGATTACAGGCGTGAGCCACCGCACCTGGCCCCTGCTGTTTTTGTGTGTGTGTGTGTTTGTTTTTTTGTTTTGTGTTTGTTTTTTTGTTTTTTTGAGATGGAGTTTCGCTCTCGTTGCCCAGGCTAGAGTGTAGTGTGACTCGATCTCGGCTCACTGCAACTTCCACCTCCCAGGTTCAAGTGATTCTCCTGCCTCTGCCTCCCAAGTAGCTGGGATTACAGGCATGTGCCACCACACCCAGCTATTTTTTTTTTTTTTTTTAACTAGAGACAGAGTCTTGCTCTGTCGCTCAGGCTGGAGTGCAGTGGCGCAATCTCGGCTTACTGCAACCTCTGCCTCCTGGGTTTAAGCAATTCTCCTGCCTCATCCTCCCAAGTAACTGGGACTACAGGCACACTCTGCCATGCCCGGCTAATTTCTTTTGTATTTTAGTAGAGACAGGGTTTTCACTGTGTTGCCCAGGCTGGTCTTGAACTCCTGAGCTCCAGCAGTCTGTCCTCCTCAGCCTCCCAAAGTGCTAGGATTACAGGTGTGAGCCACTGCACCAGGCCTAATTTTGTATTTTTAGTAGAGACAGGGTTTCACCATGTTGGCCAGGCTTGTCTCAAACTCCTGACCTCAGGTGATCCACCCACCTTGGCCTCCTAAAGTGCTGGGATTACAGGCATGAGCAACCATGCCCAGCCTCTGCTGTATTTTTAAAGTGCCCATGAGGGACCGGGCATGGTGGCTCAGGTTTGGGAGTCCTAGGCGGGCAGATCACAAGGTCAGGAGTTCAAGACCAGCCTGGCCAACACAGTGAAACTTCGTCTATACTAAAAATACAAAAATTATGCCATGGAATACTATGCAGCCATAAAAAAGGATGAGTTCATGTCCTTTACAGGGACATGGATGAAGCTGGAAACCATCATTCTCAGCAAACAAACACAAGAACGGATAACCAAACACCGCATGTTCTCACTCATAAATGGGAGTTGAACAATGAGAACACATGGACACCAAGAGGGGAACATCACACACCGGGGCCTGTCAGGGGGTTGGGGGCTAAGGGAGGGATAGCATTAGGAGAAATATCTAATGTAGATGATGGGTTGATGGGTGCAGCAAACCACCATGACACGTGTATACCTATGTAACAAACCTGCACGTTCTGCACATGTACCCCAGAACTTAAAGTATAATATAAAATATATATATACAAAAATTAGCCAGGCATGGTGGCAGACGCCTGTAATCCCAGTTACTTGGGAGGCTGAGGCAGGAGAATCGCTTGAACCAAGGAGGCAGAGGTTGCAGTGAGCCAAGTTCATGCCACTGCATTCCAGCCTGAGCGACAAAGGTAGACTCTGTCTCAAAAAATAAATAAATAAATAAAATAAAGTGCCCACAAGGACTTGTGCAAATCCTCTAACGTGCCTGCCTCAATTTCCTTATCTATAAAATGGGGATTAATAATATGTATGTCTACAGTGTTTCAAGGATCACATAAAGTGATACAGCATTTTTCACCATTAAAGAATACATACTTGGGACCGGGCGCGGTGGCTCACGCCTGTAATCCCAGCACTTTCGGAGGCTGAGGCGGGCGGATCACGAGGTCAGGAGATCGAGACCATCCTGGCTAACACGGTGAAACCCCGTCTCTACTAAAAATATAAAAATTAGCCGGGCGTGGTGGCGGGCGCCTGTAGTCCCAGCTACTCGGGAGGCTGAGGCAGGAGAATGGCGTGAACCCAGGAGGCAGAGCTTGCAGGGAGCCGAGATTGAGCCATAGCACTCCAGCCTGGGCGACATAGCGAGACTCCATCTCAAAAAAAAAAAAAAAAAAAAAGAATACATACTCAGCCAGCTGCGGTGGCTCATGCCTGTAATCCCAGCACTTTGGGAGGCCTAGGTGGGTGGATCATGAGATCAGGAGATGGAGACCATCCTGGCTAACACGGTGAAACTCTGTCTCTACTAAAAATACAAAAAATTAGCCAGGCGTGGTGGCGGGTGCCTGTAGTCCCAGCTACTCAGGAGGCTGAGGCAGGAGAATGGTGTGAACCCAGGAGGCAGAGCTTGCCAGTGAGCCGAGATCATGCCACTGCACTCCAGCCTGGGCAACAGAGCAAGACTCCATCCTAAAAAAAAAAAAAAAATACATACCCTAAGAAATACTATGTCAGCTCCATATCATCATTTAAGCCTCCCTCTTTCAAAAAATCTCACCTGCATGCTTTCATTTATTCATCATTTCATACATTTATTGAGCATCTACTATAACCTAGTCACTGTTCTAAACGCCGAGAATACAGCAGTGAACCAAACAAGCAACACCTTCACCCCCATGAAGTTTACATTCCAATAAGGAGAAAACAGATGCCAATCACATAAACTAGTTATGTAACTAGGATAATTTCAGGTAATAACACAACCAGATCATATACAGCCTTTTTTATTATAGTGACACAATTGGATTTTATTATGAGAACAGTAGGAAACAATGGAGAGGGGTTTTCTGGGGTTTTGTTTGTTTTGTTTTTTGGGACGGAGTCTCACTCTGTGGCCCAGGCTGGAGTGCAATGGCACAACCTCAGCTCACTGCAACCTCTGCCTCCTGGGTTCAAGCGATTCTCCTGCCTCAGTCTCTTGAGTAGCTGGGCTTACAGGTGCCCACCACCACGCCCGGCTAATTTTTGTATTTTTAATAGAGATGGGGTTTCGCCATGTTGGCCAGGCTGACCTCAGGTGATCCTCCTGCTTCGGCCTCCCAAGTGCTGGGATTACAGGCGTGAGTCACGGCACCCGGCCAATGGAGAGGGTTTTTTTTTTGTCTTTTTTTTTTTTTTTTTTTTTTGAGACGGAGTCTGGCTCTGTGCCCAGGCTGGAGTGCAATGGCGCAATCTTAGCTCACTGCAATCTCTGCCTCCCGGGTTCAAGTGATTCTCCTGCCCCAGCCTCCGGAGGAGCTGGGACTACAGGCGCGTGCCCCCACGCCCAGTTAATTTTTGTGTTTGTTTGTTTGTTTGTTTTGAGACGGAGCCTCACACTGTCGCCCAGGCTGGAGTGCAGTGGCGCGATCTCCACTCACTGCAACCTCCACCTCCTGGGTTCAACTGAGTCTCCTACCTCAGCCTCCCAAGTAGCTGGGATTAGAGGCATGAGCCACCATGCCCGGCTAATTTTTTGTATTTTTAGTAGAGACAAGGTTTCACCATATTGGCCAGGCTGGTCTCAAACTCCTGACCTCGTGATCTGCCTGCCTCGGCCTCCCAAAGTGCTGGGATTATAGGCATGAGCCCCTGAGCCCGGCCTGTATTTTTTTTTTTTTTTTTTTTTTTTTAGTAGAGACAGGGTTTCACCATTTTGGCCAGGATGGTTTCAATCTCTTGACCTCACGATCCGCCCGCCTCAGCCTCCCAAAGTGCTGGGATTACAGGCGTGAGCCACTGCACCCGGCCCAATGAAGAGTTTTAAGCAAGGAAATGACAATTCACAATTTCAGGTCCCTCTGTATCTCAATAAAGCCATTTTTTTTAAAGGCCCCTTTGGCTGTTCGTGGGGAAGGGGTCGTGGAAGGCCAGCATTGCTTGTGATAATGGTGCCACTCCCCAGCCATTGGACCATCATGTGCTATCTATCGACATCTGCTTGTTTGTATTCTTTTTTACAAGCTGCCTGAAACCTTTGCCACCTGCATTTGACCTGTCTCTGCCAATTAACTGTAAACTTGAGGGTCAGGAAAACCAGACAGTCTTCTCTACAGAATTTGAGAGCACAATTTGTGTAAATAGGAACTTTTTTTTTTTCTGAGACAGGGTCTCACACTGTCACCCAGGCTGGAGTGCAGTGGTGAGATCACAGCTCACTACAGCCTCATCTTCCTGGGCTGAAGCAACTCTCCCACCTCAGCCTCCCAATTAGCTGAAACCCCAGGAACGTGCCACCACACCTGGCTAATATTTAAAAATTTTTTGTAGAAATGGGGTCTTGTTATGTTGCCCAGGCTTACAAAAGGAACTTGATTCATGGTGGTAGGTGATGATGTACAGTTTTTTTTTTCTTTTTTTAGAGACAGGGTCTGGCTCTGTTGCCCAGGCTGGAGAGCAGTGGCACCGTCATAGCTCACTATAAACTCAAGCGATCCTCCTGCCTCGCCTTGGTCTCCCAAAGTGCTGAGATTACAGGTGTGAGTCACTGCGCCTGGCCTGATATGCAGTTTTAACAAGAAGAAACTACCTAGAGCTGGGCGTGATGGCTCACACCTGTAATCCCAGCACTTTGGGAGGCCAAGGTAGGCAGATCGCTTTGAGCTGTAAACGCTGAGAATACAGCAGTGAACCAAACAGGCAACACCTTTGCACCCATGAAGTTTATATTCCTCTAAAGAGCAAATAGATGCCAATCAAGTAAACGAGTTATATAACAAAGATAATTTCAGGTAATAAAACCAGATCATATACAGCTGTTTTCCTTATAGTGCCACAATTGGATTTTATTACGTGAATAAAATCCAATTGTTTCAGCCTGGGTAATGTGATGAGACTCCGTCTCTACTACAAATACAAAAAAAATTAGCCAGACATGGTGGCTTGCGCCTGTAATCCCAGCTACTCAGGAGGCTGAGATGGGAGGATCACTTGAGCCTGGGAAGCGGAGTTTGCAGTGAGACAAGATTGCACCACCGCACTCCAGCCTGGGTGACAGAGCAAGACCCTGTCTCAAAAAACAAGAAGAAAATGACCTAGTCCAAATAACTTGGGTTGTGGTCATTAAAAGGAGGAGCAAAAGACAGTACTTTGCTTCTGGGACCTCAACTTTCCCATCTGAAAAATGGGACTAATTCCTATCTCCACTCCACTACAAAAACAAGGCTTTATATTGACAGAAAAACATGCATATGGAAGATCATGCCGCCTTGGTAAGCCAGGCCTTGGCAGCCAGTTAGTGGTGTGTGGTTGCCCTGAAGCCTGGTTGGGGCTCAACAGATGAAACGAAAACACCAGGCGCCCTTTCTAACCCTCTTCCCTCCTGCCCTCTCAGTTGGAAGGGTGTTTGGATTGTTTTTCTGAATTTGAAATGTTTCCTTTTGTTCCAGGAGAGAAGACCGCTAACCAGGTTGACATATTCCTCTTCCCTGAGGGGCACATTTTGGAAGCTGTCTGAGGTCGCAGGCTTGTTGCCACTGAGTAGCTGGGCAACATTCCTCCCCTGGCCTGTCTATTTTAAGCCACGCAGATAACTAGGGAGGCGGGGGCAAGACAACAAAGGCTGAACAGTGGGTGAAGGACATCTGGCAGGAAGGGCTGGCAGCAGGCAGATGGGTTTTCAATGGCATGGATGCGCTCCCACTGTGTAGAGCCTGGGAGGGCGAGGAACGGGCTCTCGGACCATGGCAGCCCCCATATGAGGGGAAGGGAGGTGGCAGGCACGTTGATCGAGGCATCTCCCCCAACTTATTCATTCATTCATTTGGCAAATATTGGCCTCCTCAAACCTGCAGGTTGTTTTTCGTCGGTTCTGGACCATTCTCGGCCATTAGCAATTCAGAGAGTTCTCATGCCATTCTCTCTTGCCTCTCTGTCTGCAACTCCAAAAAAATGTATGACAACATTTCTCAAAGAACCTTCCAACTCTCTTCCTCTCCCTTTGGTATTTTCTTTTTGTCTCTCTGTGTTACATTCTGGATAACTTTTGTTTTTTTTTTTTTTGAGACAGGGTCTCGTTCTGTCACCCAGGCTGGAGTGCAGTGGCGCCATCTCGGCTCACTGCAACCTTTACCTCCCAGGTTCAAGCGATTCTCCTGCCTCAGCCTCCGAGTAGCTGGGACCACAGGCATACACCACCACGCCTGGCTAATTTTGTTGTTGTTGTTGTTGTTATATTTTAGTAGAGACGGGGTTTCACCATGTTGGCCAGGCTTGTCTCGAACTCCTGGGCTCAAGTGATCGGCCCTCCTTGGCCTCCCAAAGTGGTGGGATTACAGGTGTGAGCCACTGCCCAGCCATAACTTCTGTTATCTCACTAATTCTTCCACCATGAACAATCTTCTGTCACATACAATAATTGAGATTATTCCTTATTTATTTTTTAAGTTTCTAAAAGTTCTATTTTGTTCTTTTTGGAATATGTTATGGCGGGGCACAGTGACTCACACCTGTAACCCCAGCACTTTGGGAGGCCGAGGAGGGCTGATGGCTTGAGCCCAGGAGTTCGAGACTAGCCTGGCCAACATGGTGAAACCCTGTCTCTACTAAAATACAAAAAAAATTAACCAGGCATGGTGGTGCGTGCCTGTAATCCCAGCTACTCGGGAGGCTGAGGCAGGAGAATCACTTGAACCCAGGAGGCGGAGGTTGCAGTGAGCTGAGATCGAGCCACTGCACTCCAGCCTGGGGAACAGAACTAGACTTTCTCTCAAAAAAAAAAAAGGAAAAAAAAAAGAAATCTGTAATTTTTTATAGTCTTATATTCCTTGTAAATGTTTTCAAGCTTGATGATTTTGTTGCTGTTGTTTTCTAGAGACAGGGCCTCTCTGTCACCAGGCTGGAGTGCAGTGGTACAATCATATAGCCACTGTACCCTGGAAATCTTGGGCTCAAGGGATCCTCCTGCCACAGCCTCCTGAGTAACTGGGACTGCAGGTACATGCCACCATGCTCAGTTAATTTTTTAAAAAAATCTTTTGTAGTATGAGGGTCTTGCCATGTTGCCCCAGCTGTTCTTGAACTCCTGGCCTCAAGCAGTCCTTCTGCCTCGGCCTCCTAAAGCACTGGGATTACAGGCATGAACCTCTGCACCAGCCCTGATGATTACTTTTTTAAACCGTTGAGCATAACTGTTTTAGAATCTGTGTTGGATAATTTCAGCGTCTGAGGTCTGTGTGAGTCTGCTTCTGCTGCCTGTTTCTTCTGGTTCCTGTTCACATGGTCTTGTTTCCCTATGGACCATGTGTGTTGGTTATTGCCCTGGAAAAGTTATTTGTGGGGAATTCTCTGAGGCCTAGAAGGAAGGAGCTCTCCTCTGGAGAAGACGTGCACCTGCTTCTGCCGCACTCTTGGGCACCGCCAGTCAGGGTGACCTCAGATCGAGTTCCCAGCTTCAGTTCCCTGTGCCTCCAGCTGATTTGTATCCACGGGCAGGCAGGCCGGTGGCAACAATCTTTCAGGAATTATTTATTCTCCCTCTTCCTTTTCCTTTTTCTGGTTTGTGCAGCGTCAAGGAAAACTTCTTCTTCTTCTTCTTTTTTTTTTTTTTTTGAAACGGAGTTTCGCTCTTGTTGCCCAGGCTGGAGTGCAATGGCGTGATCTTGGCTCACCGCAACCTCCACCTCCTGGGTTCAAGCGATTCTCCTGCCTCAGCCTCCCGAATAGCTGGGATTACAGGCATGCGGCACCACACCCAGCTAATTTTGTATTTTTAGTAGAGATGGGGTTTCTCCCATGTTGGTCAGGCTGTTCTCAAACTCCCAACCTCAGGTGATCCACCCACCTCGGCCTCCCAAAGTGCTGGGATTACAGGCGTGAGCCACCACGCCCGGCCTCAAGGAAACTTCTTTACTGTCCCCTGAGTTTGGGGTCAGCGATATCCCTCAATGGTTATCCAAATAAATGTTTAGCAATCAGCTACCTGGAAATACTTGGGAAAAGGTACTTTCCAGGTATTTATTTTCATGAATGCTTTCACCTTTATTTCTCTCAGTATATTCATGATATAGATATTTTGTACATAACAAGGTTAAGTGACTTGCGCATGTTCTATGTAAAACAGAGGCAGAACCAAGGCTCAAAAAGCACCTAGTCCAGCAACCAACTTGAGAGGGGTCATAGGAAGTTCACCAACACTGTGAATGAGAATGGCTTATTCCAGGGGGATTCAGAAAATGAAGTAATCAGAAGGCGTGTTTTTTTTTTTTTTTTTTTTGAGACCGAGTCTTGCTCTGTCACCCAGGCTGGAGTGCAGTGGCACCATCTCGGCTCACTGCAAGCTCCGCCTCCCAGGTTCACGCCATTCTCCTGCCTCAGCCTCCCGAGTAGCTGGGATTACAGGTGTGTGCCACCACGCACGGCTAGTTTTTGTATTTTTAGTAGAGACGGGGTTTCACCATGTTGGCCAGGCTGGTCTCGAACTCCTGACCTCAGGTAATCTGCCTGCCTCAGCCTCCCAAAGTGCTGGGATAACAGGCATGAGCCACCGCACCTGGCCGAAGAAGGCTTTTTTTTTTTCCTGGGGGAAGAAAAAGAATCTGGGCTGGGTGTGGTGGCTCATGCCTGTAATCCCAGCACTTTGGGAGGGTGAGGCGGGTGGATCACTTGAAGTCAGAAGTTCGAGACCAGCCTGCCCAACATAGCAAGACCTGTCTCTATTATAAGATTTAAAAAATTAAAATAAATAAAAAAGTACAAAAGAGTACCTGGGAAAGAGTATTAATTTGTAGTACTTACCACTTCCTGTAGTGTAAAGACTCCTGCCATGGTTGATGCCAAATTACCAAGGAGCAGTCACAAAGGTGGAGTTTAGAAGACACGAGTGGACTGGGCATGGTGGCTTATGCCTGTAAGCACTTTGGGAGGCCGAGGCAGGAGGATCATGTGAGCCCAGGAGTTTGAGATCAGTCTGGCAAACATGGTAAAACCCCATCTCTACTGAAAATACAAAAATTATCCAGGCATAGTGGTGGGTGTCTGTAGTCCCAGACACTCCAGAGGCTGAGGCAGGAGAATCCCTTGAACCCGGGAGGCAGAAGTTGCAGCGAGCTGAGATGGATCACCGCAGTCCAGCCTAGGGGACAGAGCAAGGTTCTGTCTCAAAAAAAACCAATATGGTGAACACTCCTAAGGGGTTCAGGATTTCCCAGGATTTCCCAGGAGTGGAGACATATTTGGGTAGAGAGAGACCTGGATGATGACAGGGAGCTGGCCATGAGAATATCAGGGAAGGGGGTTCCAGGCAGAGGGAAGAGCTATGCACAGGCCCAGAGGTGGGGACAAGGTTGGCATGTTTGACGTAAAGAAAGAAGGTCAGTGTGGCCAGGCGCAGTGGCTAATGCCTGTAATCCCAGCTTTGGGAGGCTGAGGCGGGCAGATCACCTGAGGTCAGGAGTTTGAGACCAGCCTGGCCAACATGGTGAAACCCCGTCTCTACTAAAAATACAAAAATAGCTAGGTCTGGTGGTGCATGCCTGTAGTCCCAGCTACTCGGGAGGCTGAGGCAGGAGAATCGCTTGAACCCAGGAGGCAGAGGTTGCAGCGAGCCAGCATCAGCCATTGCACTTCAGCCTTGGCAATAGAATGAGACTCTGCCTCAAAAAAAAAAAAAAAAAAAAAAAAAAAAATGCAAGGGACACAGTCTGGAAAGGCGGAAGAGGGACTTCACAGTAGAGAAACCTGATCAACATGAATGACCTCAGCAGTGATCAAGGCCAACATCAACAGTGACAGGTCATAATGATTGTGTGTGCGTTTGATAGGATTTGATGAAAATGGCATCCTCCCTAAAACCCATCGCCATGTCTAATCATGAGAAAAATATCAAACAAATCCTAGCAGAGGACAACCTACGAAATCCCTGACCAGTGCTGCTCAAAACAGTCAAAGTCATCAAAACAAAAAGTGTCAGAGAAACTGTCACAGCCAGGAGGAAACTAAGGAGACATGACTACCAAATATAATGTGGGGCCAGGCGCAGGGGCTCACGCCTGTCAGCCCAGCACTCTGGGAGGCCGAGGCGGGTGGATCACCTGAGGCCAGGAGTTCAAGACCAGCCTGGCCAACACAGTGAAACCCCGTCTCTACCAAAAATACAAAAGTTAGCCGGGCGTGGTGGCGTGCACCTGTAGTCCTGGCTACTTGGGAGGCTGAGGCAGGAGAATCGCTTGAACCTGAGAGGTGGAGGTTGCAGTGAGCTGAGATGGTGCCACTGCACTTTAGCCTGGGTGACAGAATGACACCGTGTCTCAAAAATAAATAAATAAATGTAATGTAATGTGGGATTGTAATTACGTGACGGAGTTTTCTCGCCCCTTGCTCAGACAGAGCTGATTTACCAAGACAGTGGTATTGCCATAGAGAAAATGTTTAGTAAACACACTGCCAATCAAGCGGAAGATGGGAGTTTACTATTCAAATCAGTCTCCCCCAAAATTTGGAGACTAGGGTTTTTTAAGTATAATATAGTGGGTAGAGGGCTAAGGAACTGGGAATGCTGATTGGTTGGGTCAGGAATGAAATCACAGGAGGTTGAAGCTGTCTTCTTTTCATCCTCAGCTCCTGGGTGGGATCACAAGAGCAGCTGAGCCAGTTTACCAGTCTGGGTGGCACCAACTGGTCCATCAGAATGTAGGGCCTAAGAAACGCCTCGAGGGAGCTGCCGTGGCTCAGGCCGGTTGCCCTGGCACTTGGGGAGGTGAGGCTACACGTTTGAGGCCAACCTGGTCAACACTGATTAAAAAGAAACATCTCGAACACCAATCTTAGGCTTGATGATAGTGATGTTATCTCTAGGAGCAACTGGGGAGGTTATGAATCTTGTGACTTCTGGCTACACAATTCCTGAACCGTAATTTCTTTTTTTATATATATACAGGGTCTCACTCTGTCGCCCAGGCTGGAGTGCACTGACGCGATCTCCCCTCACTGCAACCTCCACCTCCTGGGTTCAAGTGATTCTTGTGTCTCAGCCTCCCGAGTAACTGGGATTACAGGTGCACACCGCCACACCTGGCTAATTTTTGTATTTTTAGTAGAGACGCGGTTTCACCATATTGGCCAGGTTGGTCTCAAACTCCCAACCTCAAGTGATCCACCTGCCTCAGCCTCCCAAAGTGCTGGGATTACAGGCATGAGCCACGGTGCCTGGCTCTGAGTCATGATTTCTACCCTTGTGGCTAATTTGTTAGTTTTACAAGGGCAGTTTTGATCTCCAAGCAAGGAAAGGATTGTTTTGGGAAGGGCTATTTTCATCCTTGTTTTAAGATTAAACTATAAACTAAATTCCTCCCAAAGTTAGCTTGGCCTATGCTCAGGAATGAACAAGGACAGCTTGGAGGTTAGAGGCAAGGTGGAGTCAGCTATGTCAGATTTTTTTTTTTTTGGAGACGGAGTCTTGCTCTGTCGCCCAGGCTGGAGTGCAGTGGCGTGATCTCGGCTCACTGCAAGCTCCACCTCCCGGGTTCACGCCATTCTCCTGCCTCAGCCTCCCGAGTAGCAGGGACTACAGGCGCCCACCACCATGCCCAGCAAATTTTTTGTTTTTTTTAGTAGAGACGGGATTTCACCATGTTAGCCAGGATGGTCTTGATCTCCTGACCTCGTGATCTGCCTGCCTCGGCCTCCCAAAGTGCTGGGATTACAGGTGTGAGTCACCGCGCCTGGCCAGATTTTTTTTTTTTTTTTAACTGTCATAATTTGGTAAAGGCAGTTTCAGGATCCTGGAACAGAAAAGGGCGTTGGGGAAAAACTAAGGAAATTGAATAAAGTATAGACTTCTGTGAATAACAATGCATTAATATTGGTTCATTAATTGTGACAAATGCAGCACACTAACATCAGATGCTAATAGCAAGGGAAAATGGCTGAGGGGTATATGAGAATTCTCTGTACTATTTTCACAATCTTTCTGTGAAACTGTTCTAAAAAATAAAGTCGAATAAAGTCGATGTAAAAAAAGAAAAAAAAAAAAAAAGAAGGCTGCCGTGTGCAGAATGAATAAGGAGAGCCGGGCAGCCCTGCAGGTGCTAAGGTAGCTTGGATTTGGGTGGGGCGAAGGGATCGGGAAATAGACTCCAACACAGGAAGTCCAGCCAACGCTCTAACAGGTCACGGGGAAAGGGAGGAGTCAGGTATGACACTGAGATTTTTCAATTTAAGCAACCAGCATACGGTGCCATTAACTCAGACTAAGAGGAAAACAAGTTTGGGAGAAAATCTCAAGGCTTCATTTCCACCATGATGAGTCTGAGATGAGTCAGAAAGGAACCATCAGGCCGGGCACGGTGACTCACGCCTGTAATCCCAGCACTTTGGGAAGCCGAGGCAGGTGGATCATTTGAGGTCAGGAGTTCGAGACCAGCCTGACCAACATGGTGAAACCCCATCTCTACTGAAAATACAAAAATTAGCTGGGCAGGGTGACACATGCCTGTAATCCCAGCTACTTGTGTGGCTAAGGTATGAGAATTGCTTGAACCCAGGAGGCAGAAGTTGCAGTGAGCCGAGATCGCACCACTGCACTCCAGCCTGGGCGACACAGCAAGACCCTGTCTCAAAAAAAAAAAAAAAAAAGAGAGAGAGAAAAGAAAAGCACCTACTGTGAGCAGGGAGCACACCTGCTACATGAGGACACAGGTACCAGCCTTTAAGAAATTCCTAGAGTGTTTGAAGAGCAAACAACATGCTAGAAAAGCCCACACAGGCCAAATAAATGAAGATGGAGGAGACCAGCTATAGTAGTGAGAAATCAGGGGAGACTGCCTGGTGGCAGTGGGGCATGAAGGATGTCCAATCCAGATGTCCCCAAAGCAGCCATCTTCCTGTTCTGGAGAAGCCTGTCCTCAGCCAGAGCCAGCACACATCAGTCACCACTACGGTGTCATGGCCTCCAGCCAGGCTCCAGTTTGAAAAGAATCTTCCCTTTCTTTAGGCCATGGATTGTCCAGAAAAGCCAGATCATTAAGGACCAGAGGTAAGGAATTTATCTGGCAGCTGACCAGGCCTTGTCAACACAGGGCCTCGGGCAGCGCTTGTGTAACTGCCCTGAATTAGTTCTTCCCAGCCAGGGCGTGCCCAGCATGGACCTGGGTCCAGGGGAGGTAAAGGACCTCTATTGCATGTCTGTGTGGGCCTGTGCTGCTGCCCCGGGGCCCTTGCTGGCCAGTGCTTGTTGCTGTATGCAGAGCAGAAAATTCCTTGAAGCATTTCTCCATGCACCCTCCACTCGCAAGGTTCCTTCAGCTATAAATAACAGCAGGACATGCTGAATAAGGGTTGCAGAAGGTTTGGCGATGAGACCGTGGCTGCAGCCTCTGCAGGCAGCATTTCCTTATCTACAGAGTGGGGTGAGCCCAGGCCTGGCTGCCCGGGGTGTGGGGGGAGCCACCTCTCTGGGTCCTCGTCCAGTACCTTCTCCACACTGAGCCCAGAGGATCAATCAGGTCACGCCCTGATCAGAACCCTTCAATGCCCCCAGTTTTCATGAAATAAAAGTCAACTACCTCGCCATGGCCCCAGGAGCCCTCGCCTTCCTGTCCCCTCCTCCTTCCTCCCTTGGGTGCCCCCCACTCTGTCCCCTGGCCGTGTCCTGCTTGGCAGATGTCCCACCTCTTGCTGCCTGGAGGTCTCTGTACTTCACAATCCTTTGTGGGATCCATCTCCTCCCCTACTTATCTTTTTTTTTTCCTCAATGAGGTGAAATTCACATGACATGCACTTAACCTTTTTTTCTTTTTCTCAATCTGTCGCCCAGGCTGGAGTGCAGTGGTACAATCATGGCTCACTCCAGCCTCAAACTCCTGGGCCCAGCAATCATCCCCTCTCAGTCTGTGAAGTAACTGGGACTATAGGCACAGGCCACCACGCACGACTAATATTTTATTTTTTGTAGAGATGGGGTCTCCCTATGTTGCCCAGGCTGGTCTCGAACTCCTGGGCTCAAGCGATCCTCCCACCTCGGCCTCCTAAAGTGCTGGGATTACAGGCATGAGCCATTGCACCTGGCCACTTACCCATTTTAAGGTGTACAAATGCATTGGTATTAAATGTATTCACAATATTGTGCAAACACCAGGTCTCTCCAGCTTCCAAACTTTCTCATCACCCTGTAAAAAACATCTTGTATCCAGCAAGCAGTCACTCCCCATTCCTCCCTCCCCATGCCCTGGTAACCTCTAATCTGCTTTCTATCCCTATAGATTTGCTTCTTCTGAATATATCATGTAAAAAGAATCATACCATAGGTGACCTTCCCTGCCTGGCATCTTTCATTTGCATAATGCTTCTAAGGACCATCTATGTTATAGCATGTACCAGCACTTCATTCCTTTCTACAGCTGAATCATACCCCACAGTACGTGCATACCACGGTTTGCAGTTTGTTTATCCATTCATACATTGGATTGTTTGTACTTTTTGGCTTTATTTTATTATTTTTAGAGACGAGGTCTCACTCTGTCATCCAGGCTGGAGTGCAGTGGCACCACCACGGTTCGTTGCAGCCTCAACCTGCTTGAGCTCAAAGGATCCTCCTGCCTCAGCCACACAAGTAGCTGGGACGACCGGTATGCACTACCACGCCTGGCTGATTTTAAAATTTTTGTAGGGATGGGGTCCCACTATGTTGCCCAGGCTGTTCTCAAACTCCTGGCTTCAAGCAATCCTCCCGCCTCAGCCTCCCAAAGTGCTGGGATTGCAACTGTGAGCCACTGTGCCCAGGTCCATGTTGAGCTTTTTGAGGAAGTGCCAGACCGTGGTTGGGATCATTCTTTCCTCTAGATGCCCAAAGCTGGTACCTCCTTGTCATTCAAGGCTCAGCTCCCATATCACCTCCCCAGACCACCCCAGCTCAAACAGTGCTCCTCTCCCAAGTCACTCTCTTGTCTGCTGCCATCTTTTCACCATCTGGAGTTTATTACCCAGTAGGATGTAGGTGATCTCGGACCTCTTAGTCTCCACTGTGACCCACAACCTAGCACAGTTTCTGGTAGACGGAGGTTCTCAATAAATGCTTACTGAATGACTGATCTCAGGTAGTCAAAGGTAAAGAGCTGTAACAATGTGAGGCACTGTCACTGTCACCTTAGGTCGCTGTTAGGACCTCCCCCTGGGTGACTCATCTGTTTGTTTGTTTGTTTATTTATTTATTTATTTTAGATGGAGTCTCACTCTGTCATCCAGGCTGGAGTTCAGAGGCACAATCTCGGCTCACTGCCACCTCTGCCTCCCGGGTTCAAGTGATTCTCCTGCCTCAGCCTCCCCACCACACCTGGCTAACTTTTGTGTTTTTAGTAGAGATGAGTTTTCAACATGTTGGCCAGGCTGGTCTCAAACTCCTGACCTCAAGTGGTCCACTGCCTTGGCCTCCCAAAGTTCTGGGATTACAGGCATGAGCCACCACGCCCAGCCAACTCACCTGTTTAAATGGTCAACTTCCTCCTCTCTGAGGAAAGAATAAAAACCAGGAAAGAGAAACCATTGGCGATGCTTCTTTCTCAGCCCTTTCCTGTTAGTGACTCAGCACAGGTATCTCCTTCACTATTCCCAGCTCCTGAGGTGCAACAAGCAGCCCTTAGTGACAACTGCAAAGGAAAAAAAAAAAAAAAAAGGCAAAGGTGGAAAATAATTTGGGTGGAGATTAGATAAGCATATAAACCTGTCCCCAGTCTAGGGAAAAGGTTCAGGGCTCTGGTCAGGGTTCGGGCTGCCTGTGTGCAGTTCCCAGTGCTGTGCCAGTTAATTTTTGCATGTTACTTAACCTCATTTTTCTTTTTTGAAAAAACTGCATTAACCATAGTAGCTGCTTCATAGACTTGCTGTGAGGATTAAAAGCGTTAAAGTCACATAAAGTGGGCCGGGCACAGTGGCTCACACCTGTAATCCCAGTACTTTGGGAGGCCAAGGTGGGAGGATCACTTGAGGTCAGGACTTTGAGACCAGCCTGGGTGACATGGTGAAACCCCGTTTCTACAAAAAATACAAAAAAAAAAATTTGCCAGGCATGGTGGCACATGCCTGAAGTCCCAGCTACTTGGGAGGGTGAGGTGGGAGGTTCACTGGAGTCTGGGAGGCAGATGTTGCAGTGAGGTGAGATCGTACCACTGCACTCCAGCCTGGGCAACAGAGTGAGACCCCTGTCTTAAAAAAAAAAATCACATAAAGCGCATAGACTCGTGTTTGCTGCACTGAAAATGTTTTATACCTGAATGGTTATCATCATCATCATCATCAATCCATCTCGGTTCTGATATCTGCAGGCTGGTCATTCAGATCTAAGAAGATAATAAATATGCTTGCTAAATGTCAAAGGAAACATTGGGAGTCTGCTTAATGCCTCTGGATCATGCAATTTAAAATGGTTGGCTGGGCGTGATGGGGCACACCTGTAATCCCAGCACTTTGGGATACCGAGGCAGAAGGATCGCTTGAAACTAGGAATGTAAGACCAGCCTAGGCAACATAACGACAACTCTGTCTCTACAGAAAATCTAAAAATTAGCCAGGCATGGTGGCACAGGCTGTAGCCCCAGCTATTTAGGAGCCTGAGGCAGAAGGATCAGTTGAGCCCAGAAGTTCAAGGCTGAAGTGAGCTATGATGGCACCACTGCACTCCAGGCTAGGCAACAGAGCAAGACCCTGTCTCTAAAAAATAACAATAATAAATAAATGCAATGGTTAATGTTATGTTATGTGTATTTTACCACAATTTAAAAAGCAAACATTGGCCGAGGACAGTGGCTCACGCCTGTAATCCCAGCACTTTGGGAGAGCGAGGCAGGTGGATCACCTGATGTCAGGAGTTCGAGACCAGCCTGGCCAACATGATGAAACTCCAGCTCCATTAAAAATACAAAAATCAGCTGGGTGTGGTGGCACATGCCTGTAATCCCAGCTACTCGGGAGGCTGAGGCAGGAGAATCGCTTGAATATGGGAGGCGGGGTTTGCAGTGAGCGGAGATAGCGCCACTGCACTCTACCCTGGGAGACAGAGACTCTGTCTCAAAACAAAACAAAAAGCAAACATTAAAGAATTAACCTCCTTCTGAGCCCCCTCTGCCAAAACAAAAAATTAAAAAATTGTCTGTATTATTATTTGAAATGATAACAGCTTCCTTACCTGGGGCCAGAAACAAATGGTCAGCAGCAATGGCTGTGTCAGTGCTGGGTTCCAGAGTTTCTTCTCTGTGGAACTGTCTAGAATGCCAGACCCCTGTTTCAGGCTGGGCTCATTAAATAGAGGGGGCTAGGGAGGGAGGAGGTGGAGACGCCCGGCCGGCCGCTCAGGTCTGGGCCAGGTTCTTAGCCGGATGCACTGGCTTGCTGTTGGGTGGCTTAACGACTGCTATTTTCAGTCAACAGAAGTCAGAACAGCTGCTTTCCATTTCTCCCAGGAAGTCTTCCTGGGCCACAGCAGCACTTATCATGCCAGGGTTTGTTTAGTTTGTTTACAGTGTTCCCTCTCCTACCCCTGAAGAAAATTCTAGTATTCAGAAATGTACATAGAACAATATAACAAACACATGGTACCCACCGCTCAGGACTAGCCATTGCTAACGATTTCCTCTCTTTGCTTTGAGTCTTTTTTATTTTTTTATTTTTATTTTTCAGAAATATGGACTTCATTGTTTTGAGATGGAGTCTCACTCTGTTGCCCAGGCTGGAGTGCAGTGGCATGATCTTAGCTCATTGCAACCTCCGCCTCCCGGGTTCAAGTGATTCTCCTGCCTCAGCCTCCCGAGTAGCTGGGACTACAGGCATGTGCCACCACGCCCGGCTAATTTTTGTATTTTTAGTAGAGATGGGTTTTGCCATGCTGGCCAAGATGGTCTCGAACTCCTGGCCTCAAGTGTTCCACTCACCTTGGCCTCCCAAAGTGCTGGGATTACAGGTGTGAGCCACTGCACCCAGCCAAGTCTATTTTTATTCTTAAAGAAGTAAGGTATTGCATATCTTCATGCTTTTGTCTTCAATACCCAGACAAACTCCAACATGAATTGGTTGTGTAGCCTTCCAATCTATTATTATTATTATTTTATTGTTTAGAGAGAAGGTCTCGCTCTATCACCCGGGCTGGAGTGCAGTGGCGCAATTATGGGCTCACTGCAGCCTTGAATTCCTGGGCTTAAGCGATTTTCCCATCCCAGCCTTCGGAGTAGCTGAGACTATAGGCATACGCCACTACACCTGGCTAATTTTTCTTCTTCTTTCTTTTTTTTTAAGTTTTTAGTAGAGATGGGGTCTCACTATGTTGCCCAGGCTGGTCTTGAACTCCTAGACTCAAGTGATCCACCTGCCTCAGCCTCCCAAAGTACTGGGACTATAGTTGTGAGCCACAGTGCTCGGCATTTTTTTTTTTTTTTTCTTAAGACAGGGTCTCACTCTGTCGCCCAGGCTGGAGTGCAGTGGCTCCATCATGGCTCACTGCTGCCTCAACCTCCCAGGCTCAAGCAATCCTCCCGTTTCAGGCTCCTGAGGAGCTGAAACTACAGGCGTGCACCACTGTGTCCTGCCTTACACCAATACTTCTTTTTTATTTATTTATTTTTTTTGAGACGGAGTCTCGCTCTGTCGCCCAGGCTGGAGTGCAGTGGCGCGACCTCCACGCACTGCAAGCTCCGCCTCCCGGGTTCACGCCATTCTCCTGCCTCAGCCTCCCGAGTAGCGGGGACTACAGGCGCCCGCCACCACGCCCGGCTAATTTTTTTTTGTATTTTTAGTGGAGACGGGGTTTCACTGTGTTAGCCAGGATGGTCTCCATCTCCTGACCTCGTGATCCGCCCGCCTCGGCCTCCCAAAGTGCTGGGATTACAGACGTGAGCCAGGGCGCCCAGCCACACCGATACTTCTTATTGGCTAATTTTTAAATTCTTAATTGTTAATCCCAGTGGAGCAACGGTCCTTAACTCAGGGTCCCCTGACAGGGGAATTGTAAAATACCACACGTTTCCCACAAGTTGCATACAATGCTTTATGTGTATGGGTATTTTTCTGGGGAGAGTTCCTAGAATTTTCATCAAATTTCCAAAGAGATTTATGACCCCAAAAGTTCTGGAACAAAACCCTGAAGAGCCAGGGCCATCGGGCTTAACCCTCCTCTGTGCTGTTTCCGTTTTCTCAGGCGTGGCTTTTGAACCTGCCGACACAGAGAGGTTGACACAGACCAGTCCAGTCGACAGGGGAGATGCAGCAGACAGCAGGGGGCATGGGGAAGAGGCTCTGCCTCGCAAGGTGCTCTGTGCACATCTTCACCCTGAAGTCATCACCAGGGTCCCTGTGGGCTCCTAGGACCCCAAGTCACTTCAGAGACCTCTCATGGCTCAGCAGCTGCCTCAGGCATTGACTTGGGCTGAGTCTGCCATCTTCCTGGGATTGGGGTCGTCTTTAGCCCTGGCAAGTTGGAAACTGAAATACACTCTCCAGACGAAGGCAGCAGCAGGGAGTGTGGGGACCTGGGTTCCAGCCTTGCCCATTCTGCTAAATACATTTATAACCCTGCAGTCATTTCTTTTCTCTGGGCCTCAGTTTCCCTGTCTGTTAAATGAGGTGATTGGACTGTGTTCATTGTTTTCACACTATGTTACAGTGTATCAAAGAGTTCAATCATTCCTTTCTTTTTCAAGTTTTGTAGAGACAGGGTCATGTTCTGTTGCCCAGGCTGCAGTGCAGTGGCACGATCATAGCTCATGGCAGCCTCAAACTCGTGGACTCAAGTGATCCTCCCACCTAAGCCTCCCGAGTAGCTGGAATTACAGACATGGGCCTCTATGCTCAGCTCAAACATTTCTTTAATGGCTATTTACTGAGCACATACTATGTGTCAGCCACTGTTCTAGGCACTGGGGAATACAGCAGTGACGAAGACGAAGTCTAATGTGGGAAAGAAACAATGACAGAGTAAACTAAGTCCTGGCGCCAGGACTAAGCCAGCCCTGGGGCGCCGTGCTCCTCTTCATTCTCTCTCATCCCTGCTTGTTTTCCTCGTCTGTCTCTCTGGCCAGCTGTGCTGTCCCCAAAGCCCTCGACTGCAATTACTTTCTCCTGGTTTACCCAGCACACTGTGTGGGACAGAAGGAGGACAGTGACATTTGCTAAATTAATTGTAACAGAAAAAAAGTCAGCTTTAAAAGTCATAACTCTCCACACCCACCAGGATGGTGACAATTTTATATTGTTTGTTTTTGAGACAGAGTCTCACTCTGTCACCCAGGCTGGAGTGCAGTGGCATGATATCGGCTCACCACAACCTCCACCTTCCGAGTTCAAGCAATCCTCCCACTTCAGCCTCATGAACAGCTGAGACCACAGGTGTGTGCCACCATGCCCAGCTAGCAGTTTTTGGATTTTTTAGTAGAGACGAGGTTTCACCACATTGTCCAGGCTGGTCTTGAACTCCTGGGCTCAAGCGATCTGCCTGCCTCAGCCTCCCAAAGTGCTGGGATTACAGGTGTGAGCCACTGTTCCTGGCCCTGGATGGTGGTAATTAAAAACAAAAACAAAACCAGAAAATAACAAGTGTTGGTGAGGATGTGGGGAAATTGCAACCCTCATGGATTGCTGGTGGGAATGCAAAATGGTGCAGCCACTGTGGAAGACAGTCTGGCAGTTCCTCAAAACGTTGAGCACAGAGTTCTCATGGGACCCAGCAATTCCACTCCCAGGCATCTACCCAAGAGAGGCAAAAGCAAACTCCCACAAAAAAACATGAATGTTGGGCCGGGCGCGGTGGCTCATGCCTGTAATCCTAGCACTTTGGGAGGCCGAGGTGGGTGGATCACGAGGTCAAGAGATTGAGACCATTCTGGCTAACGCGGTGAAACCCCGTCTCTACTAAAAATGCAAAAAATTACCTGGGTGTGGTGGTGGGCGCCTCTAGTCGCAGCTACTCCGCGGCTGAGGCAGGAGAATGGCATGAGGCGGAGCTTGCAGTGAGCCGAGATTGCATCACCGCACTCCAACCTGGGCGACGGAGCGAGACTCCGTCTCAAACAACAACAACAACAACAAAACATGAATGTTCCCACTATTAGCAGCCCTAATAGCAGTACTATTCACAATAGCCCAAAGGTGGAAACAGCCCAAATATCTATCAACAGATGAATGGATAAACAAAATGTGGCATAGCCATACAATAGGATATTATTCAGCCATAAAAAGGAATAAAGTGCTGATTCATGCCACAACATGGTTGGACCTTGTACACATGACGAGAGAAGCCAGACACGAAAGGCCACGTAGTATAGGGTTCCATGTACATGAAAAGGCCAGAGGGACCAATCTGCAGAGCCAGATTTTAGAATGCTGGCGGCCAGGGGCTGTGTGGAGGAAGAATTGGGGAGTGACTGTTGATGGGTATAGGGTTTTCTGTTAGGGTGATGAAAATGTCCTGTACTAAGAAAAATTCTTCTGCCTTGGGATCCTGTTGATCTGTGACCTTACCCCCAACCCTGTGCTCTCTGAAACATGTACTGTATCCACTCAGGGTTGAATGGATTAAGGGCGGTGCAAGATGTGCTTTGTTAAACAGATGCTTGAAGGCAGCATGCTCGTTAAGAGTCGTCACCACTCCCTAATCTCAAGTACCCAGGGACACAAACACTGCGGAAGGCCGCAGGGCCCTCTGCCTAGGAAAACCAGAGGACTTTGTTCACTTGTTTATCTGCTGACCTTCCCTCCACTATTGTCCTATGACCCTGCCAAATCCCCCTCTGTGAGAAACACCCAAGAATGATCAATAAAAAATAATAATAATAAATAAAAAAAAGAATAAAAAAAATGTCCTGGAATTAGATAATGATGATGGTTACACAACATCATAAGTATACTAGATGTCACTAATGATAAGTTTTATATTATCTGCATGTTGCTGCAATAAAAACAATTTTAAAAACATTAGGCTGGGCGCAGTGGCTCACACCTCTAATCTCAGCACTTTGGGAGGCCGAGGCAGGTGGATTACTTGAAGCCAGGAGTTCAAGACCAGCCTGGCCAACATGGCGAAACGCTGTCTCTACTAAAAACACAAAAAAATTAGCTGGGTGTGGTGGCAGGCGCCTGTAGTCCCAGCTACTCAAAAGACTGAGGCAGGAGAATCGCTTGAACCAGGGAGGCAGAGGTTGCAGCGAGCTAAGATCGTGCCACTGCACTCCAGCCTGGATGACAGAGAGAGATCCTGTCTCAAAAACTAAAACAAAAAACCCTGCCAAAATAAAACAAACAAAAGAAAACATTATATCTCTAGCTGGGCGTGGTGGCTCATGCCTATAAGCTCAACACTTTGGGAGGCCAAGGTGGGAGGATTGATTGAGGACAGGGGTTTGAGACCAGCCTGTTCAACAAAGCAAGGCCTGTCTCTACAAAAAAAAAAAAAAAAAAAAGCAAAAGAAAAAATTAGCTGGGCATGGCGATGTGCACCTGTAGCCCCAGCTACTCTGAAGGCTGAGGTGGGAGGATCACTTGAGCCCAGAAAGTTGAGGCTACAGTGAGCTGTGATAGCACCTCTGCACTCCAATCTGGGCAATAGAGCAAGAACCTGTCTCTAAAAACAAACAAACAAACAAAAACACTCCTATCTTAAATGTAATGTGGGACACTGGAACAGAAAGAGGACATTAGTGAGAAAACCAGTGACACACAAATACAGCTTGCAGTTTCACTGATAGTGACATGCTATGTTGGTTTCCTAGTTGTGACAAATGTACCCCAGTACTGTGGGATTTTAAGAGAAGAGGAAACTGTGAGGGGTGGGGCATAAGGGAACTTTCTGTATTGTTTTGTGACTTTTCTGTAAATCTAAAATTATTTCAAAATTAAACTTTTTTTTGTTTTGAGACAGTCTCGCTCTGTCACCCAGGCTGGAGTGCAGTGACGCGATCTCAGCTCACTGAAACCTCTGCCTCCCGGATTCAAGCAATTCTCCTGCCTCAGCCTCCCGAGTAGCTGGGACTACAAGAGTGTGCCAACACGCCCGGCTAATTTTTGTATTTTTAGTAGAGACAGGGTTTTACAATGTTGGCCAGGCTGGTCTTGAACTCCTGACCTCGTGATCCACCCACCTTGGCCTCCCAAAGTGCTGGGATTACAGGCATGAGCCACTGCATCTGGCCTAAACATTACTTTTTTAAAACTCCTATGTACCTCCTAAAAAGAAGGTAATTCAGTCTCTGGAAGGTTCTTTTGTCTGCCTATGGCGCACTTTTGGGTGTGGGTTTACAAATCAAGGCACTGGAGCTAACTCCATAGGAGAGGGAAAAGAATCTGGAATTCTCAGCCTGAAAGTGCAGGGATGAGAAGAGACAGGCAGATGGGAGAGGAGCTTAGACTGGAACGGGGCTGGGCTGGGGCCAGGAAGCCCCTTGCGAGGGACTTTGCAGAACAGGAATGTCCAACACTGACGCTGCAAACTAGAGATGCACAAGCTGGAGACCACCTCTACACGTGTGCTTGTTGGTCCTCGGTTTTGTCAAAATAATTTGAGCCAATACATAAAAAACAGCTGATCTCACATGAAAATTGGAATTTCCAACTTCTCTGGAAACATCTGAAGATATGCTAAGTCTCTGAAAACTTAACCCCCTCTGCTTCCTAAAATCAAAAAGGAAGTCCTGAGGTTAACTTCAACCAAGGTTGCAAGTTCCCCTCTGTAGCAGGCTGAGTGGTGGCCCCCAAAAGCTTGCCTTGTCAAACCCCTGAACCTGTGAAGTGACCGTATTTGGAAAAAAGGGTCTTTGCAGATGCAAAGGACCTCTAGATGAGATCAGCCCAGATTATCTAGGTGGCCTCTAAATCCAATGACAAGTGCTTTTATAAGAGAAAGACAAGGCTGGCCAGGCGCGGTGGCTCACGCCTATAATCCCAGCACTTTGGGAGGCCAAGGTGGGCAGGCCATCTGCGGTTAGGAGTTTGAGACCAGCCTGGCCAACACAGTGAAACCCATCTTTACTAAAAATACAAAAATGAGCCGGGTGTGGTGGTGGGTGCCTGTAGTCCCAGTTACTCAGGAGGCTGAGGCAGGAGAATCGCTTGAACTCGGGAGGTGGAGGTTGTAGTGAGCCAAGATTGTGCCACTGCACTCCAGCCTGGGTGACAGAGCAAGGCCCTGTCTCAGAAAAAAAAAAAAAAAAAATTGAAATACTACTCTACCAGTTGGCACAGAGCCCTCCTCCTGGGACCGCAGACTTCTTCACAATTCAGCAAGAATAACCACGCAGGCGTCTTCCTGTGTCTGGGCCCAAACCTCCCTGCTGATTGAGCTGTCCTGCTGGGTAATATTTCTCTGCTGCATGGATTGGGGTGGGTGTCGGGTGCCTGGGCCCCAATGGAAAAGAACAGGTGGCATTTGTTGGGCCTCAGTTCAGCTGTCCCGGGAAGCACAGAGGCCCCTGGGATTTCAAGGCAACGTCTCTATTCCCCTGCGCAATCCCCGTGGAGACAGGCAGACAGGAATGTCTACACCAGAGACCCTGGGATGGGAGGAGCGCAGATGGGGCTCCCAGACACAGGCGGAGGCCCTGGACCACCCGAAGTCTCTCTGCAACTCCACCAGAGAGGGCTGAGAGGAGAGCCGTGGTCTGGTGGAAAAATCTAACTGGGCGATGAGGCAGTTGGCCCAAGTAGAAGTCAGAGGTTAGGGGTAAGAGGTAGTACACTTTATTGACCGGGTTCTCCCAACATGTTGCAACCTCTGGCAAAGGCAGACCCTGGGCTTTGCCACCATCCCATCCACCAAAGACAGAAGAGAACGCATCTCATGAACATCCACGTGGCCTCCAGACAGCAGAGCACAGGGGCGGGTGTGGGGAGGGAGGCTGCCAGCCAGGGGTGGGTGGACGAGGGGCGAAAGCGCTGGGTGCCGGGCTGGGGGCACCCCTGAGGCCCCTCCAGACCTGGCCAGCCCCTCACTCCCCTAGTTGAGGTTTCGTGTGGTTCACAGTGAGACTGGCTTAGATTGGCAGCGGGCGATGGCAGACAGATGCCCTCCACGCTCCCTACCCGCCCTGGCCAGACTCACAGAGCTGGCAAGAGGGAGAGACGGAAAATCCCGTTCCCCGTGTCTCCCTCCGGGACAGGGAACCCCCTTCTCTGGAGGGGTAAAGGGGAGAGGCCTAGTCTCTTGACATCCCCCAGGCTAAGGAAGGGCCATTCACTCCTGGCTCAGAAGTTTCTAGAACATCTTGGTGAAAGTGCCCGCCATTACTCCCAATTAGAAAAAGGTTTTTGAAATCTAGGAGTTGACTGGGGTGCCTCAAACCAAACAGTAAAAACCCTGGTAAGATCTAGGTTTAAAAAGGCAGCTCTACCTTTGCTTAGGAGGCTAGGGAGGTCCGTGAAGGCGTTGGCTCAGGGCAGCAGGGGTAAGGAGTGCCCTGGGAATGGGGCAGGGACCAGGGGCAAGATGCAGGAAGCGGTGATCCATGGGACATGGCAGGTCGTCCTTCAGTGCTGCAGGCCTGGGCTCGGAGGGCAGCTGGGGGCCACCGGGGGCCTCCGTGGGCACATCTGCCAGGCAGGCACCGGGGCCTCTGCCCCACCGGGAGAAGCAGGGGCCCCCCATCAGGCCTTGTGACTGCCGTTGGCTACAGGCTCGTTGTGGCCAGCTGTGAAGTCTGCGGCGGGCTGAAGCCCCAGCATCTGCCGCTGCACCAGCTTGGCGTAGAGGCCGCCCTGGGCTAGCAGCTGCTGGTGGGTGCCCTGCTGCACTACGCGGCCCTTGTCCAGCACCACAATGAGGTGCGCGTGCTCCACGGTGCTCAGCCGGTGCGCGATGATGAGTACCGTGTGCTTCTGCAGGTTGCCGTGGATGGCCTGCTGGATCTGCGGGGACAGTGGGGGCCTGGCTTGCATGGCACGGACGCCCCACCCGCAACCGTGCTTCATGCCACTGTCTATGGGCTGATGCTTAACCTCTCTGAGGCTCAGTTCACAAACGATGGCCAGCTTCCTGGGTTTTTCTTAAAGGGAGACAGCTCAGGGCCAGACACAATGAGGCACCTGGTGAATGGGGGATCAGCTTTACCCTGGCCCTCCAGTCTTCTGGTCCTTCCCTTCCCCCTCCTTTTTTTTTTTTTTTTTTAAGTCTTGCTGTCACCCAGGCTGGAGTGCAGTGGTGCGATCTCAGCTCACTGCAACCTCTGCCTCGTGGGTTCAATCGATTCTTACGCCTCAGCTTCCCAAGTAGCTAGGGGATTACAGGTGCATGCCATCATGCCCAGCTAATTTTGTTTTGTATTTTTAGTAGAGGTGGGGTTTCACTATGTTGGCCAAGCTGGTCTCGAACTCCTGACCTCAAGTGACCAGCCTCCCTCCTTTTTCTTTGTGAGACAGGGTCTCTCTCTGTGGCCAAGGCTGGAGTGCAGTGGCGCGATCGCAGCTCACTGCATCCTCAACCTCTTGGCCTCAAGGAATCCTCCTGCCTCAGCCTTCCAAGTAGCTGGGACCACAGGCATGCACTATCATGCCCAGCTAATTTTTGTAATTTTTTGTAGAGACGGGTGTTCCGCTGTTTCCCAGGCTGGTCTTGAACTCCTGGCCTCAAGCCATCCTCCCACATTGGCTTCCTAAAGTGCCAAGATTGTAGGTGTGAGCCACCACACCTAGCCTCTGTTTAATTTTCTTTAAACCTAAAACTGCTCTAAAAAATAAAGCCACTGGAAGCAGTGGCTCACACCTGTAATCCCAGCACTTTGGGAGGCCAAGGCAGGTAGATCCCTTGAGCTGAAGAGTTTGAGACCAGCCTGGGCAACATGGAGAAACCCCGTCTCTACAAAAAATATAAAAAATTAGCTGTGTGTGGTGGCGTGCAGCTGTAGTCCCAGCTACTCAGGAGGCTAGGAGGTTGGAGGATTGCTTGAGCCCGGGAGAACTGTGATTGTGCCACTGCATGCCAGCCTGGGTGACAGAGCAAGGCCCTGTCTCAAAACAAACAAAAACCAACAACAACAAAAATAAAGCCTACTAATTTTTACAAACAATCCAAACTCCATAGTAGAGGCTGAGGAGTTTGCCTCCCTGCAACTTTGTCCTTACCCGTCTCCGTTCAATCCCCACCCACCAGCCACACTGAACTTTTGGCTTTGAACTTGCCAAGCTCATTCTCCACTCTGGGCCTTGGCACCTGCTGACCCTTCCTCCTGGCATGTTCTTACCTCCAGAACTCTCCACCACTGGCTTCTTTTCTTTCATGTCTCAGCTCAGATGGCATCTGATGGCCTTGGTTCTAATGGTGAGAACCACAGAACTCTTGGCACATGGTGGCTCCATCCAAACCGCTATGCTAAGTAACCAAACTCTAGTATGGCTTCTAGCAGCAGAAAGCCATATCCCTGGGATCATCACAGCCCCCATTCAAGTGCCTGTGTGAGAAAGCTCAGCTTGGCCAGGAGAATTTGCTGTGTTTCAGTTAACACCTGCTGACTGGCCCCAACCTCTTTTTCTTGGAGTGTTTACTAAAAAGGGCCTACAACTGTGACTCCTTCCTCTGTCCCTCTGAGATGTGTATGTGATCTCCTGCATCTCAGAAGTGTCTCTCTTAAGGACCTGAAAGCCATTCCCTTGAAATGGACAGCTAGACACAGGTGGCCCCTTGGCTGTCCACTGGGCTTGCTTTTAGTTTTCATGGGGGCCTCTGTCTGCTCCCCTCCCTACCCCCTCATTCTCCCTTTAAAATGCCCGTCACCACCAAACCGGGATGGAACACGGCTCCTTCCCCACTGTCAGGAGTTACTGCATAAAATCTCTTTCCATGGCTTTTGCTAGCGCCCAGCTGTGTTTATCTTTGACAACGGTCACCCCTCCCAATCTCCTGGTGTCCCAAGACTTTTTCATTTGCTTTGTAGCACAGGCCACGGGGTGAACGCATGCTTGTTTCCTTGTTTTTTTTTTTTTTTTTTTGAGACGGAGTTTCGCTCTGTCGCCCAGGCTGGAGTGCAGTGATGCGATCTTGGCTCACTGCAAACTCCGCCTCCTGGGTTCAAGCCGTTCTCCTGCCTCAGCCTCCCAAGTAGCTGGGATTACAGGTGCCCGCCACCACACCCAGCTAATTTTTGTATTTTTAGTAGAGACAGGGTTTCACCATGTTGGCCAGACTGGTCTCGAACACCTGACTTCGTGATCCGCCTGGCCTCGGCCTCCCAAAGTGCTGGGATTACAGGTGTGAGCCACCGCGCCTGGCCTTCCTTGTTTCTTATCTGCCTTCCCCACTGGAACGGAAACACCATGGGGACAAGGGTCTTTGTCTAGTTAGCCCACGATAACCCCAGAATGGTGCCTGGTGCCTGGTGCCTGAGAAGAGCTCACTAACTCTCTGTGTAACAAATGAATCAATCCGCGCATAGACTGAGGTTGCTAGCCATCTGCAAATACATGACTGGGCCCACTTGACCAGTGAGAATGAGACTCAGAGGGGAAGCACTAGCTTGAGGTCACACAGTTATAAACTGTAGGACGGAGCTGCTAATCCAGGTATCCCCATTCTGTTTTTTGTTTTTGTTTGTTTGTTTTTTGAGATGGAGTCTTGCTCTGTTGCCAAGGCTGGAGTGCAGTGGTGCAATCTCGGCTCATTGCAACCTCTGCTTCCCAGGTTCAAGCTATTCTCCTGCCTCAGCCTCCCAAGTAGCTAGGATTACAGACACCTGCCACCATACCTGGCGGACTTTTGTATTTTTAGTAGAGATGGAGTTTCACCATGTTGGCCTGGCTGGTCTTGAACTCCTGACCTCAGGTGATCCACCCGCCTCGGCCTCCCAAAGTGCTGGGATTATAGGCATAAACCACTGCACCCAGCCTTTTTTTTTTTTTTTTTTTTTTTTTTTTTTGTAGATGGAGTCTCACTCTGTCGCCCACAATCTCAGCTCACTGCAATCTCCATCTCCCGGGTTCAAGTGAGTCTCCTGCCTCAGCCTCCCGAGTAGCTGGGGTTACAGGCATGCACCACCATGCCCAGCTAATTTTTGTATTTTTAGTAGAGACAGGGTTTCACTGTATTGACCAGGCTGGTCTCAAACTCTGGACCTCTAGTGATCCGCCTGCCTTGGCCTCCCAAAGTGCTGGGATTATAGGCATGAGCCATCATACTGGGCCTGTTTTATTTTGTTTTGTTTTGTCTGTTTGTTTGAGCCAGATAGAGTCTGGCTCTGTTGCCCAGGCTGGAGTGCAGTGGCACAATCTCGGCTGACTGCAGCCTCCACTTCCCAGGTTCAAGCAATTCTCCTGCCTCAGCATCCCAAGTAGCTGGGATTATAGGCATGTGCTACCACGCCTGGCTAGTTTTTGTATTTCTAGTAGAGATGGGGTTTCACCATGTTGGCCAGGCTGGTCTCCAACTCCTGACCTCAGGTGATCCACCTGCTTCGGCCTCCCAAAGTGCTGGGATTACAGGTATAAGCCACCGCTCATGACCCGGGTCTCCCCATTCTGATGCCTTCTCTTGCCCCACACCATACAGCTCTGCCTGGAGCCTGGAGGCTGGGTCCAGAGTGGCTCCTGGCTCCCCACTCTCAACACCAGGAATTCACCAGCCCAGGAGGCTGACAGTCTGGGAGAGCTCCTGGGGCCCGTCTCTTCTCAGCATCCATCTGCTGGGCGATGGGGGCTCTGGCCACCGGGAGCCGCTCCAGCCCACCACCCTGTGACTCACCAGATACTCGCTCTCGGCATCCAAAGCGCTGGTGGCTTCATCCAGGATGAGGACTGGGGGGTTCCGCACCAGAGCCCGGGCCATGGCCACCCGCTGCTTCTGGCCACCTGACAGCTGGGCGCCCTTCTCCCCTGTCTCTGTATGGTGGAGGCACAGAGACAATTTAGCAATGGGTGAGGCCGGGCAGCCCTGGGGAAGAGTGAGGGGCCCTGCCCTGCAGCTGTAGAAAGGGCGGGCTGGAACCCACAGCTTGAAAGCTCATGAAATGATGTTCCCCCCACCCAACTCATAAGGGGCATGCAGATTAAGCCTACATGCAAATTGATAGCAAGTTACCAATTTTCACCCATTCATTTGGCAGAAACCCAAACATCTGATAGCACACAGTGCAGGTGAGGCTGCAGGGAGACAGGCCCTCACCTGTCCTCCTGGAGAAGGGGAGTTGGAGCGAGCCCCATGGCTTGAAGAGCTGCGGCAATAACCCTGGGTCTATGAGTCTGTGCAGTGCAAAGGTTGTGTGTATTCACCACAGATGTGTGGCCTGTGGCCCAGCAAGCCCACCTGGACCAATTTTCCCCATGGACCGACTTCCTCCCATGCACAACAATATAGACACAGGTCACCTGTGACCCACAGCGCTGTTATTGCAAAAAATAAAACAAATAGACTCAAATGTCCATCAATAGGAAATTGAGTCAATCAATTATTATTATTTTAGAGACAGGGTCTCACTCTCTCACCCACACTAGAGTGCAGTAGTACAATCATTGCTTACTGTAGCCTCAAACTTCTGGGTTCAAGCAATCCTCCAGCCTCAGCCTTCTGAGTAACTGAGACTACAGGTGCATGCCACCACACCTGGCTAACTTAAAATGTTTTTCTGTAGAGGTGGGGTCTCACTACATTGCCCAAGCTGTTCTCAAACCCCTGGCCTCAAGCGATCCTCTTGCCTTGGCCTCCAAAGTGCTGGGAATACAGATGTGAGCCACTGCACCTGGCCATGCCACCAGCTCTTTATTATTTCATTTTTCTTTCATTGAGATGAAACTGACATAACATAAACATAACCATTGTAAAGTGAATAATCCGGGCTGAGCACGGTGGCTCCCAGCACTTTGGGAGGCCAACCAAGGTGGGCGGGTCACAAGGTCAGGAGATTGAGACCATCCTGGCTAACATGGTGAAACCCTGTCTCTACTAAAAATACACAAAATTAGCCGGGCATGGTGGCACGTGCCTGTAATCCCACCTACTCGGGAGGCTGAGGCAAGAGAGTCACTTGAACCCGGGAGGCAGAGGTTGCCGTGAGCTGAGATGGCGCCACTGCACTCCAGCCTGGGCGACAGAGCGAGACTCCATCTCAAGAAAAAAAAAAAGTGAATAATCCAGTGGCATTTAGTGCATTCACAATGTTGCACAACCACCACCTCTATTGAATTTCAAAACACTATTCTAAAATAATATATATTTATTATATCAATTAATTACTAGAACTACTTAAGTTCATATCGAGGTAATTTTTTAAAAAATTAGTATATTTAGTATATTTTTATTTAAAAATTCTTTTAAATTGACAAGTAAAAATAGTTTGTATTTAATGGTGTACAACGTGATGCTTTGAAATACATATACACTGTGGAATAGCTAAATCAAGCCAGTTAACATATACATTATCTCAAATATTTATCACTTTTTAAAAGAGAGAACACTTAAAATCTACTCTCTTAGCTATTTTCAACTACACAGTACACTGTTACTAAATATAGCTGGCCAGGTACGGTGGCTCACACCTGAAATCCCACCACTTTGGGAAGCCAAGGCAGGCAGATCACCTGAGGTCAGGACTTCAAGACCAGCCTGGACAAAATAGTAAAACCCCGTCTCTACTAACAATACAAAAAAAAATTAGCAAGGTGTGGCAGTGGGCACTTGTAATCCCAGCTACTCAGGAGGCTGAGGCAGGAGAATCGCTTGAACCTGGGAGACGGAGGTTGCAGTGAGGCAAGATTACTCCACTGTACTCCAGCCTGGGCGACAGAGTGAGACTATCTCAATTAAAACACAAACAAACAAAAAACTATAGTCAACAGGTCTCTTGACCTTATTCCTAAGGGAAAATTTTTATCTTTTGATCAACATCTCCCCAACCCCCCTATACATTGTATATAAAGGGGCTATTCGTGTGGTTCAAAAATCTAAAAATACAGGCTGGATACAATGGCTCATGCCTGTAATCCCAGCACTTTGGGAGGCAGGAGGATTGCATGAGCCCAGGAATTTCAGACCAGCCTGGGAAACATAGCAAGACCCCGTCTCTACAACAAAAATAAAAAATGGGGTGGAAGGATAGCTTGAGCCCAAGAGGTTGAGGCTGCAGTGAGCCGTGATCACGCCACTGCACTCCCACCTGGGTGACGGAGCAAGCCCCTGCCTCAAAAAAAAAAAAAAAAAAAAATCTAAAAATATATAAAACTCTAAATAAAGTTTAAGTTCTTTCTTCAGTTCCCTCCTGCTCCCACCAAAACGTCTTTCATTAGTTGCTTACATGTCCTTGTCTAGTTTCTTTATGCAAATATGAACATGTTATTTTTATCTCCCCAGTCCTTTAATAGGAAAAAAAAAACCCCAGCTCCTTATACTCTGCACCTGGCTCTTCTCACTCAGCACCCTATCTCAGTGACCTTTCCATACTGCTATATGGAGAGCTGCCTCCTCCTCCGCCTCCACCTCCTCCTCCGCCTCCACCTCCTCCTCCGCCTCCACCTCCTCCCCCTTCTTCTACTTCCTCTTTTTCCCAGCAGCATAATATTCCAGTGTATGGGCTTCTATAATAATTTACTTAATAAATACTTTGCTGAGTCAGAGCACAGTGGCTCATGCCTGTAATCCCAGCACTTTGGGGATTGCAGGAAGATTGCTTGAGCCCAGGAGGTTCGAGTCTAGCCTGGGTAACGTAGCGGGACCCCATCTCTACAAAAAAAAGAGCAGGTGGCAGAGGGCAGTGCTTAACTCAGAGGGTTATGTCCCTGAGGGTGACCCTGTGGGCCCAGGAGAGGGGCCACCCCCAGCTCCACACCTGTGCTGTAGCCATCCTGGAGTTCCATGATGAAGCCGTGGGCGTTGGCCTTCTGCGCGGCCTCCACCACCATCTCGAAAGGCACAGTGGGCAGGCCGTAGGAGATGTTATCCGTGATGGAGCGGGCGAACAGCACGGGCTCCTGGCTCACCAGGGAGATCTGGGGAGGAGGGAGCATGGGGCATGAGAGGCCAGGAATGTGTTCATCCAGCTGTCCCCAGCAGCCTTGCTGCCTGGGGCCTGGAGACGCCAGCAGTCTCAGGCCTGAAACCTGATCAGGGCCCAGTGACTGCACTGAGCTGCCTCTCTTCTTCCCCAACAGCGACTCCCGCCTGTACCCACAAGCCCTCAGCCTCCCCTAATCAGCAAACTGGGGCCTGCTACATTTGCTGCTCTGGGATAAGCCAAGTTCCCTGACCTCTAAGAGAAAGCTCACTGGCCATCCCTGTCCTGAAAAAAAGAAAGAGGGATAGAATATAGAATGTTGCTGTGAATGAGTCTGCCCATCTCAGGAAGCAAGAGGCCACAGCAGGGCTCCAGGTCACACAGACTGCCCTGGCGGTGGTCCCCTCCCTTCTAAGAGAACAATTTAAAGGAGCTATCATCTCTAGATTCCAGTTTCAGGAATCTGGGCCTACAAAAATAATAGTATGGCCAGGCCTGGTGGCTCATGCCTGTAATCCCAGCACTTAGGGAGGCAGAGGCAGGAGAATTGCTTTAGTCTAGGAGTTCAAGACCAGCCTGGGCAACACAGCAAGACCCCATATCTACAAAATGAAAAAAATATATAGTATGGAAGATATCATTGCAACACCATAAGTAGCAAAAGTTAATTAGTTAATTAATTAAATTAAAATGGAAGCAATCTAGGTGTCCATAAATGGGGATTGGTTAAATAGTGACAGTGCATCCTTAAAACTGAATTGCAATAGATACATATACACAGCATGATTCTATTTTTGTTTAAAAAAATTATAAACGTGTACCTTCATATATTGATATATTTCTATAAAGATAGGAAACACATTGAAAAGGATATTTACTAAACTGTTAACATTGGCTACCTCCATGTGGTGGAATTCAAAAGGTAAGGTGGAGGGGAACATTCATGTCTTAGTTACAAGATTCATTACAACTATGATAATATGATTAGCTTGTAGCATTTTATTGTTTTATGTTTATAGAAATTAACATTTTAAATTTAAAAATAGAGGCCAGGCATGGTGGTTCACACCTGTAACACCAACACTTTGGGAGGCTAAGGTGGGAGGATGGCTTGAGCCCAGGAGTTTGAGATCAGCCTGAGCAACACAGTGAGAACCCATCTCTACAAAATAATTTAAAAATTGGCCAGGTGTACATGGTGGCTCATGCCTGTAATCCTAGCACTTTGGGAGGCCAAGGTGGGCGGATCACCCGAGGTCAAGAGTTTGAGACCAGCCTGACCAACATGGAGAAACTCTGTCTCTACTAAAAATAAAAAATTAGCCGGGTGTGGTGGTGCATGCCTGTAATCCCAGCTACTCGGGAGGATGAGGCAGGAGAATCGCTTGAACCCTCGAGGCGGAGGATGTGGTGAGCCGAGATCGTGCCATTGTACTCCAGCCTGGGCAACAAGAGCAAAACTCCATCTCAAAAAAAAAAAAAAAAAAATTGACCAGATGTGGTGGTGTGCACCTATAGTCCCTCAGGAGGCTGATGTGGGAGGATTGCTTGAGCCCAGGAGGTTGTGGCTGCAGTGAACCATGATCACACCACCACATTCCAGCGTGGGTGACAGAGTGAGATCCTATCTCAAACAAAAAGTACATAAATAGGCCAGGCGCCATGGCTCGCTCCCAGCATTTTGGGAGGCCAAGGCGGGTGGATCACTTGAGGTCAGGAGTTTGAGACCAGCCTGGCCAACATGGTGAAACCTTGTCTCTACTAAAACTACAAAAAATTAGCCAGGTGTGGTGATATGTGCCTGTAGTCCCAGCTACTTGGGAAGCTGAGGCAGGAGAATCGCTTGAACCCAGGAGGAAGAAGTTACAGTGAGCCGAGATCATGCCACAGCACTCTAGCCTGTGCGACAGAGCGAGACTCCATCTTAAAAAAAAAAAGAAAAAGTACATAAATAAATAATTAAGAGAGGCTATTCATGAAGAAGGAAAACCAAATGGCCAATATATGAAAAGGTGTTTAATATCTTCAGTCATCAGGAAAACGCAAAAGACCACAATAAGCTACCACTACATTCTCACCAGTTAGCAAAAATTCAGGACTGACAATGTTAGGTGTCTGAGAATCGAAGCGTGGTACCTACTGCAAAGTGTGAACACCTCTGCCCAGGGGGCTCTTCTAAAACTTTGGTGAGCAGCAGCCTGGTGGCCTCCCACTTGGCACCATTTCACAACAATCTACCTCTGGTTACATGCACATGGTGTGGGCAGATTTCACAACCCATGGCCCTCACCACCATCTAGAACTTGGCTAGGAGTTCTGGAATCTCTGGGCCAACACTCAGGCTTTCACATAATTTATGTTGATGATGTAAACGGTGCTCCCTTAATAGTTTATATTTCTTGGACAGTGCACAACCTGAGCAACCATCCAGGGCATCCCTGCTCTTAGGCCAGCACAGGGACAGGTGTTACGGTTCCTTTCCTGAAAGGATTACTAAAAACTGTCCAGTCATGAATAGCCTATTTTGAGTACTGGAGATGACCTAAATGTGGAACAGCTGAAACTCTCCTTCACTGCTAGTAGAATGTAAATTGTAAAATGTAAATTGGTATAACCACCTGGGGATAGCTGTTGTGACAGAAACTACCGCAGTTGGGGATGTACATCCACTATCACCACGCTTTCTACTCTTAGGATTATACCTTGGGAGAACATACTCACGTACAACAGAAAACATAGACAAAATTGTCCACATCCCACACTGGTATTTTTGGTAATGGTAAAACAAAACAAAACTGAAAAACAGGCTGGGGGCAGAGGCTCACACCTGTCATCCCAGCACTTTGGGAGGCTGAGGCAGGAGGATCACTTGAGGCCAGGTGTTTGAGATCAGCCTGGGCAACATGGTGAGACCACACGTCTACAAAAAAATAAAATTAGCTGGGCATAGTGGCATGTGCCTGCAGTCCCAGCTACTTGGGAGGCTGAGGTGGGAGGATGACTTGAGCACAGGACTCTGAGGCTGCAGTAAGTTGTGACTGTGCCACTGCACTCCAGCCTGGGCAACAGAGGGAGACCCTGTCTCAAAAAAATAAAAATAGGCCGGGTGCAGTGGCTCATGCCTGTAATCCCAGCACTTTGGGAGGCCGAGGCGGGTGGATCACGAGGTCAGGAGATCGAGACCATCCTGGCTAACATGGTGAAATGCCGTCTCTACTAAAAATACAAAAAATTAGCCAGGCGTTGTGGTGTGCACCTGTAGTCCTAGCTACTCAGGAGACTGAGGCAGGAGAATGGCGTGAACCTGGGAGGTGGAGCTTGCAATGAGCCAAGATCGTGCCACTGCACTCCAGCCTGGGCGACAGCGAGACTCCGTCTCCAAAAAAAAATAAAAATAAAAATAAATAAATAAATAAAATAAAATATAAAGGGAAACAACCCAGTGAGGCACGGTGGCTCACGCCTATAAACCCAACATTTTGGGAGGCCAAGGCAGGCTGATCACCTGAGGTCAAGGGTTCGAGACCAGCCTGGGCAACATGGTGAAACCCTGTCTGTACTAAAAATACAAAAATTAGTCAGGCATGGTGACGCACTCCTGTAATCCCAGCTACTAGGGGGGCTGAGATAGGAGAATAGCTTGAACCCGGGAGGCGGAGGCTGCAGTGAGCTGAGATCGCACCACTGCACTCCAGCTTGGGCAACAGAGCAAGACTCCATCTCAAAAAGCAAAAATAAAGGGAAACAACCCAAATATCCAGAATGCATAAATAATTGTGATAAACATATGTATAGTGGGTTATCACCCAGCAATGAAAATGAATGAACTCTGTCCCCAGCCTCAACCTGGATGACTCACAATGTCGAGTGGGAGACACAAGACACAAACTAATCCACACACCAATCACGATTCTACCCAGATGAAGTTCCGAGCAGGCAGCACAGAGCTCAGGGGTGCACACAGAGATGACAGAACCAATGAAAAGCAAGAACATGAAGACTCTAAAAGTCAACACATTACTTCTTGGGGAAAGAGAAGGGACACATGCGGGGGGTAGGAGGCTTCTGGAGTGCCAGAATGTTCTATTTCTTTTTTTTCGTGAGACAGAGTCTCATTCTGTTGCCCAGGCTGCAGTGCAGTGGCCCAATCTCAGCTCACTGCAACCTCTACCTCCCGGGTTCAAGTGATTCTCATGCCTCAGCCTCCTGAGGAGCTGAGATTACAGGCATGTGCCACCACACCCGGCTAATTTTTGTATTTTTAGTAGAGATGGGGTTTCGCCATGTTGGCCAGGCTGGTCTTGAACTCCTGAGCTCAAGCAGTCCACCTGCCTTGGCCTCCCAAAGTGCTGGGATTACAGGTGTGGGCCATCACATTTGCCCTTTTTTTCTTTTTTAATAGAGACGGAGTCTCACTATGTTGTCCAGGCTGGCCTCAAGGGATCCTCCAGCCTCAGCTTCCCAAAATGCTGGGATTACAGGTGTGAGCCACCACGTCTGGACAAGAATTTCTGTTTCTCTAGGAGGGCATTGTAATTGGTGATAATTCTTTGAACTGCCCATTTATCTCTAGTGCCCTCTTCCGCACCTGTTACAGCTCACAAGAAAGACGGTTAGATGCAGAAAGGGCGGAGGAGTGTGGCCCAGGCCCGTGCACATACCACACGGTGCAAGTACTTGTGGTCGTAGGCGCTGATGGGCTTGCCGTCCAGCAGCACCCGGCCCCCCTCCAGGGGGTAGAAGTTCTCCAGGATGTTGACACAGGAGCTCTTCCCACTGCCCGAGGGCCCCACCAGGGCCGTCACCTTGCCGGGGGACAGGCTGAAGGAGACATTCTGCAAAGAACACACAGGCACAGTGTGGGGTTATTGGCTCAGGTCCCAGGACTGGATGCCCTGACCTTGGACACAGGTGGGTGCCCTTCCCAGCCCACCCCATGTGCCTCTCCCTCGCTTGGGCACTGCTGGCCCCTAAACGTTCTTTCTAAGACACTAGGACTTGGAAGCACCTTGAGATTTGCTGTTTCCTCTGTCTGGAATGTTCTCTCTGCAGGGAGGCCCCTGGTGAGGCCTCACCTCAAATGTCACCTCCTCCAAGAACCCCTTCTTGACTGTTACCACCATTCCCATGGACCATCCCTACCACAGCACCCTGATCTATTTTCTTTCTAGCACTTATTATCTGGAATCATTCTGTTAAGTATCTGTCTTCCCCAACTGGAGCCCAAAACTCCTGGAGGGCAATGATCTTGCCTGACATATTCCCAGCTGCCCTGCCACAGCCTGGTGTATAGGAGGTGCACCAGAAATGGGGTGACGGAAAGGCTGATTCTGGCAGGCCTCAAGCCGCGCCCTCACCTGCAGGACCTGGGTGTGGGGCCGAGTGCGGTAGGTGAAGGTCACGTTCTCAAAGTCCACCCGGCCCTCCAGGTGGTCGGGGGCCAAGCTGCCATCGTGCACCATGGTCGGCTGCCGGTCGATGAACTCGAACACCTTCTCAGCAGCCCCCACTCCCTGCATCAGGCCACTGTAGACGGAGCCCACGGACTGGGGAGAGGAGACACGCATTCCTGTCCCACCGATACCCGACTCCTGGGACCCACCCCTGCTACTAGAGGGATGAGGCAGGTATAGAGAAAGCAAGGAGTTCTGGCGGGGAGATGCAGGAGGCCACCTGACCACCCACTGGTGCATTAGATAACGACAGTAAGGGGAGCTGAGGACAGCAGCATCACCAGCACGCTACCGGCCATCCAACTGAGTGGGTGCCATCATCCCCACAGGAGCAGATGGAAGCGAAGGAACCGGCAGGGGTGTGGCACAGTGGGAATCCAGCCTTGGTCTTTCAATTGCGATAGCATAGCTTTTTTTTTTTTTTTTTTTTAAGATGGAGTCTCCCTCTGTCGCCCAGGCTGGAGTGCATTGGTGCAATCTTGGCTCACTGCACCCTCCGCCTCTCAAGTCAAGTGATTCTCCTGCCTCAGCCTCCAGAGTAGCTGGGATTACAGGTACTCGCCACCACGCCCAGCTAATATTTATATTTTTAGTAGAGACAGGGTTTCACCACGTTGGCCAGGCTGGTCTCAAACTCCTGACCTTAAGTGATCCGCCCACCTCACCCTCCCAAAGTGCTGGGATTACAGGCGTGAGTCACCAGACATGGCTTGATTTCAATTTTCAAAATGGGTCTTAATGTGTACTATAAATAAATATATTCTCCTTGGGTAAAAATACATAGAATATGAATGTAAATCATAATAACGGCCCATTTTCTTAAGTATTCTCTTTCTATTTATTTTTTTTGAGAGGAAGGTCTCACTGTGTCACCCAGGCTGGAGTGCAGTGGTGTGATCTTGCTCACTGCAACTTCTGCCTCCCGGGTTCAAGCAATTCTCCAACCTCAGACTCCTGAGTAGCTGGGACCACAGGCATGAGCCACTACTAAGCCCAGTTAATTTTTTGTATTTTCAGTAGAAACGGGGTTGCACCATGTTGCCCAGGCTGGTCTCGAACTTCTGAGCTCAAGGAATCCACCTGCCTCAGCCTCCCAAAGTGCTGGGATTACAGGTGTGGGCCACTGTGCCTGGCCAAGCATGCTCTGTATGTTAGGAGGTAGGTTCTAACATTATCTCCTTTTTTACTGATGAGGAATCTCAGGCACAGAGAGCTCAAGTAACTTGGCCCAGGTCACAGAGCCTAGAAGTGGCAGAGCCAGGATTTGAATCCAGGCCCATCTGTCTCCTGAGTTCAGGCTCTTAGGTGCTGAATGTCCTCATTGGTGATAAGGAGGTGATATCAGCATCTGTGTCCTGTTACTGTGACGACAACAGCAACAGCCGGTAGTAAACACCCAAAACCCCAGAGCTGGCTGGGCACAGTGGCTCACGCCTGTAATCCCAGCACTTTGGGAGGCGGAGGCAGGCGGATCATTTGAGGTCAGAAGTTCGAGATCAGCCTGGCCAACATGGTGAAACCTCCTCTCTGCTAAAAGTACAAAAATTAGCCGGGCATGGTGGTGCATGCCTGTAGTCCCAACTACTGGGGAGGATGAGGCAGGAGAATAGCTTGAACCCGGGAGGCAGGGGTTGCAGTGAGCCAAGATTGCACCACTGTACTCCAGCCTTGGTGACAGAGCAAGACTCCATCTCAAAAAAAAAAGTAAAAAGAAAAACATTAGCTGGGTGTGGTGGCATGTGACTGTAACCCCAGCTACTCAAGTGGCTAAGGTGGGAAGATCACTTGAGTCCAGGAGGTCAAGGCTGCAGTGAGTCATGAAAGCACCACTGCACCCCAGCCTGGGTGACAATGTGAGACTGTCTCAAATAGTAATGATAATAAATAAACAACACTGCACTGAACATCTCTGGACATACATCTTCACCCACTGCTGTGAGTACTCTTGAAGCATGGATTCCTAGGGGCAGATTTACTGCTGAGTCAAATAATACGGCAGGTGTGATTCTCCAGCAGATGCAATGGCCTGAGTAGCAGATGCTAGGAACACCCCACCAACATCCTTGAGCCTTTGTCAGCGCAGCGCACAAAGGCCCAACCTCTTACTGCCTGCGGGCTGCGGGCTTTTTTGTGGGAGCAGGGCAGACAACAGAATTAACACCCTCACTCCAGGCTGACCTTGAGCAATGGCTGATGGCAGCTTGGGTGTAAACACCCCAGCTCCCTGGCCCTCAGATGGGATGACTCTGGTGCTGGTGTCCTACCCTGTCCGCTAGAAGGATCCCACCTCAGTTGCCCACACTGGTAACTGGCTCTACCACTCACTCTGCTGACTTCCTTCCTTCCACATCTCACTTTCCACTCCCACCCCCGTTTCCTGAGATCACCTCCCAAACAAATCCGTTGCACTCCAATTCTGTCTCAGGATCTGCTTGTGCGGAAACCAAAATCAAGACAATCTAAAACACCCTTGCATTTCCGAGGCACTACACTGGAAGTAGGCTGGGAGGAAGTCAGGCCCGGCTGGCCCTGAGCCCCGTTCCCAAGCAAATGTGGTGGACGAGTCACTCCACCGCTCAGGTTCAGTTTTCTTTTCATCACTTCAATTTCTCACAGAGCTGTTAAGACCATTTTCTGAAATCACCTCTGTCCCTAAAGGGTGTTGCTGTCACTTGTTGGTAGTATTATCATTCTTTCTTTCTTTTGTTTTTTTTGAGATGGAGTTTTGCTTTGGTTGCCCAGGCTGGAGTGCAGTGGCGCGATCTTGGCTCACTGTAACCTCTGCCTCCCGGGTTCAAGCGATTCTCCTGCCTCGGCCTCCTGAGGTGTGAGCCACCGCACCCGGCCCTTTCTTTCTTTTTGAGACACGGTCTCTCTCTGTCATCCAGCCTGGAGTGCAGTGGCGTGATCACGGCTCACTGCGGCCTTGACCTCCCAGGCTCAAGTGATTCTCTAGCCTCAGCCTCCTGAGGACCTGGGATTACAGGCACATGCCACCATACTCGGCTTGCCTATTTATTTATCGAGATGGAGTCTCGCTCTGTCACCCAGGCTGGAGTGCAGTGGTGCGATCTCAGCTCACTGCAACCTCTGCCTCCAGGGTTCAAGCAATTCTCCTCTCAAGTAGCTGGGATTACAGGTAGCCACCAACACGCTTGGCTAATTTTTGTGTTTTCAGTAGAGATGGGGTTTCACCATGTTGGCCAGGCTGGTCTCGAACTCCTGACCTCAAGTGATCCACCCGCCTCCGCCTCCCAAAGTTCTGGGATTATAGGCGTGAGCCACCACGCCCTGACTAGTATTATCATTCTTGATATGATCATGCTGTCTCCCCTACTTACCTTAGAGAGAAATACCACATTGTCAGAGTCCCTGGAGCCCCCCCCCCCCCCACCCCATTAAGATCCCTCTTCCCCAAACCCCTCCCTTCTCTCTGGATCCCCGGACACACTGGCCTCTCACCTCCATACAATCTCCCAGGACAAACTCGTAGATGATGAAGGCGATGAGGTTGCCGCTGGTCATCTGGCCCGAGATGACAAGGTGGCCCCCGTAGTAGAGGATGCTGACCTGGACCACCAGCAGTGTGAGCTGGGGCAGAGGGAGAGGGGATGTGGGTCGGGGGGACCTTAGATCCCCCACCATCCCCATTCCCTGACCCATCCCAGGCTGCAGGGGGAGGTGAGGGCAGACCCAGCCACAAACTGAAATGCCGGCCGTTGGCAGGGGTGTCTTCCAAGGCTTGTCACTCATGCCTTCCCCTGCCCCGAGCATTTCCCTACAGAGGCCTCCAGCTGGAGCAGGCTGTGGGCTTGGCCACAGAACAAGGCTTTCTTTGTGAGGTCCTGGCACACACATGCCACCCCCAGGCTCCTCAGCTTGGCCACATGGGAACTATTCGTCCTCCTCATGGGGAAGAGCATGACTCAGAGAGGGCAAGTGCCCTGGCTAAGGTCACACAGTGAGCTCTCTGTCTCCTCCCCCAGTGGGGTTCCATGAAGAAGGGGCTGTGATGGGGGCGCCCATGCCTTCCTCCTGTGCCTGGGGGGCATCTGGGAAGGGAGTGGAGTCTGAGTACCCATGGCAGCCCACACCCCAGTCAGGGACTCCATCTGTCCTCCTCATGCCCAGCCAGAACTAGGCTGCTGTCTGGACCACCGTGCCTTGGTGGAAGCTGCAAAGGCACCCCCTGCCAGCAGACAGATTGCTAAGAGGCTCAGCCAGCTGAGCTGGACCTTAGCCCCTCCTCTCCTCCTTGGCTGATACTTTTGGGAGGTGGCAGCACCAGGAAGTCCCAGATATCCTCTTTCCCCTGGCTCCCCTGTAGACCACCAGCTCCCTCCTCCCTCTCACTCCAAACCCTCATTCCTCCGCAGCTATGCCCTGACCTGTCCACCTCCCATGTGTGTCCAGTGTAGCAGTGACATGATCCAAGTGCTCCCCATCCTCCAAGGAGAGGCTGTGACTCACTCCCGGGAGTGTGCCAGGCACTGTCGGGAGTGTGTGTGGCTGTGACATGAGACCTGCCCGAAAGTGGCCTAGAGACCTGCTGACTCCCCACCTCAGCAAGGATGTTTCCACAGCTGGGAAAAGAAAGCTCCCACCCTGCCACCCCATGACAGGTGACTGGGAGAGGGGCAGCCTTGCTTCTGGGAAAGATTCTCAGCAGGGCGCGGTGGCTCACGCCTGTAATCCCAGCACTTTGGGAGGCTGACGAGGGTGGATCACCTGAGCTCAGGAGTTCGAGACCAGCCTGGCCAACATAGTGAAACCCCCGTCTCTACCAAAAATACAAAAATTAGCCAGGCATGGTGGCGGGCGCCTGTGGTCCCAGCTATGCAGGAGGCTGAGGCAGGAGAATCGCTTGAACCCAGGAGGCGGAGGTTGCAGTGAGCTGAGATGGTGCCACTGCACTCCAGCCTGGGTGACAGAGTGAGGCTCTGTCTCAAAAAAAAAAAAAAAAAAAAAAAAAAAAAGAAAGAAAGATTCTCCACCAGCTTGACACCAACATGCAGGGCTGATGTCCTAGATCGAGGGCTTCCCCCATCTTTGCATCCCATCCCTCCACAGCCAGAGCTGCCTGGCCAGGGGCACGTACCCCGCTGCCCCAGACGTAGTACATGTAGGCAGCTGCCTCCTTCCTGTTCAGCTTGTACACCTGCTGCAGCTTCCGCAGGTACACCTCTGCCTCCTCCTCCTCATTGGCGAAGCTCCGGACAGTCTTCATGGCACTGATGGTCTCCTCCGCCGTGTTGCTTGCTCTGGCCAGGGCATTCTGGACCTCTTTGGAGAGCCTCTATGGACAGGAGGGGGACAAGAAGGAGAAGACCCCAAAACAGCCTCACTATGTACTGGAGCCCCCAGGCCTCTCTGGGTTTTTCCACACTTCGCTGGCACCAGCTATATGCAAGAGGTTCCTAGGACAAAAAGACAAGATCTAGCCCTTTCTCCCCCATCTCCTTCTGGCTCAATTTGACACACTCAGATAGTCAACTCCAGAGAGGCTCTTGGGGCAATGGTTTCAGCTCCTGAAGGATGGGGGGTGCTGATCCTTAAGTCATCCCCAGTATTCAAAAGAGTCTATTCATGACTGGACAGTTTTTGGTAATCCTTTCAGAAAAGGGGCCTCAACACCTGACCCTGTGCTGGAAGAGCAGGGGATGCCTTGGACGGTTGTTCAGGTTGTACACTATGTAAGAAACACCAACTATTAAAGGGGCACCATTTACATCATCAACATAAATTATGTTAGAGCCTGAGGGTTGATAAAGAGATTCCAGAACTCCCAGCCAAGTTCTACATGGTTGCAGGGGCCATGGGTTGTGAAATCTGCCCACACCATGTGCATGTCACCACAGGCAGAGCTGAAAAGTGGTCCCAAGTGTGCGGCCATCAGGCTGCTGTTCACCAGAGTCCTGGAAGAGGCCCCTGGGTGGAGCTGTTCACACTTTGCAGGAGTCACTATGCTGATTCTCAAGCCAGCCAGGAAGGCTGCCTGAAAGGCCAGGACAGGAGCATGCACTGGCATGTCCCATGACCATGTGTCACGCCCCAGCCGCAGGAAGCATGCAGGGAGCCTGAGTCATGTTTGGCCATGGGCGGTGTGTGTGGTTTGTGGAGATGACTCGCTGGCTACACACAACACATTCAGGCATGGGGTGGAAAACCCAAATAGAGCCTTCCTGAGGCCTCCCTTAGCTGAACTAAAAGGCGGGGCCTGCAGTGCACACAGAGGTGGGGGCTGAGGGGGAGCTCCAGGGTTTCCTGCTCCATCCCAGGGGCTGGTGGGAAGGCCGGAAGCAAGGGGTGGGGAGCAGCGTGCCGGAAATGGCTCAGACTCTAAAGAATAGATTTACTCTCTCATCTCAGTGAGGACAGTGGGGAGGCTCGTGACCAGGAACTTCGGGAAGAGGTCCTACCTGTGTGGCTGGAGAAGGCTGTGGGGAGTGGCCTCACCAGGGGCTGGGTGGGAGACGGCTTCCTTTGCTACCCTGGTCTCAGGTCACCAACACCAAAGGCTCCGATGGAGCCGCAACAATGACTTACCTGGCACCACCTGGAGGCCGTCATGCATCCAAGCCCCTGCTCTAGAAGTACCCCACGTGGGCCTGGGTGACTGTGAGGGGGTTGCCTGTACCTGTCACAGGGTCACAGCCCTGCCTGTCTGAACCCAGCCTGTCTGTCCCTTAGGGCTCGGGGGCACCCGCCCATTCAGGAAGCAGGAGGAGGGTGAGGTCAAACCTGGCTCACGGGCCTAGCTCGGAAGCAGAAGCAGTGCCGTGGGGTGGCCAGAGGGGACAGCAGCCTGCCCATGATGGCATCACAGCAGGCCCGCACCACCCCCACATACACACCAGGCACGTTCCAACCCAGGGCCTTTTCACTGGCTGCGCCCTCTGCTCAGCACATGCCTCCCAAGACGCCCGCCTCCTTCAGACCCTTGTTCAGATGTCCCCTTCTCAGCAAGACCTATTTAACTTGTATTTATTCATTCATTTTAGAGACAGGGTCTTGCTGTGTCACCCAGGCTAGAGTATAGTGGCACGATCATTGCTCACTACAGCCTCGACCTCCTGGGCTCAGGCGATCCTCCACCTCAGCATCCCAGGTAGCTGGGACCACAGGCGTGCGCCACCAAGCCCAGCTAATTAAAAAAAAATTTTTTTTTTAGAGATGGGGTTTTGCTATATTGTCCAATCTTGTCTCGAACTCCTAGGCTCAAGTGGTCCTCCTGCCTGTGCCTCCCAAAGTTCTGGGATTACAGGCATGAGCCACTGGGCCCAGCCAGCAAATCCAATTTAAAATTGCAACTACACCCAATGCTCCCAATCCCTCTGCTCACTTCTTGTTTCTCCTTAGCACTGACCATCTTTTACTGTATTGTGGATTCTCATTCTTTGTGCTGTTGGTGCCTAGTATCTGTCTCTGACACTAGAATACAAGTTCCAGGAAGGCAGGGGCCTTGTCTTTTTCACTGATGTATCCCAGTGCCTGGGACATAGCAGGTGGTCAATAATTATTGAATGAGCGAAGAAATGAATGAAAGAATGCAAACACAGCCTCAAGACCTGTCCTTCACTAGCCCTTAGTGGCCCCCTGAGCCCCTCCTAAGGGGATGTTTGGGGGCTGCCAGGGCGCACAGTCCCCAGCAGAGACGGGGCAGGCCTACCTTGTAGTACTTGCCGTAGATGTTGGACACCATCATGATGATGGGGAAGCCCATGAAGGTGACCAAGGAGAGCTGCCATGAGAGGCTGAACATGAAGACCACCACGCCCGTGACCTTGACTGTGTTCCGCAAGAAGACATTGATGTTCTGGGAGACCAGGTCGCTGACCATGGTGGTGTCCGAGGTCAGGCGGGAGATGAGGTCCCCTGGAACACACGCGGCTCAGCTCTCACCACAGCAACCCGGGCCTTGGGGGTGGCGGTGGGGGATGCTAAGGGGCCTCTGAGACAGACACTGGGAAGCTGGGCCTCCCCACCTGTGGGCGGGGTTGGGGGGTGGGGGAGAAGAGCAGATACCCCTCGAGGGCTACTCTGAGCCAATCCCAGTCATCAGCATCTTGCTTAAGCTTCACGACATCCTGCTGTACAGCGGAGGAGGCTGGGGCTCAGAACAGGAATGCCCCCGTAGAGTCACACGGCCTGTCCGTGACTGAGCCAGACTTCAAACCCATGTCTCCTCCCTGTCACTGGCAGAGGGGGTAACTCCTCTTCCCTTCTAGGGAAATAACAACCTGGCTGGTGGCGGGCAGAAAAGCGCAGACACTTCTTACCTAAGTTGGACATTGTGCTAAGAGCTGTGTAAGGACCCCATGGGGTGGCTACTATCTGTGTTCCCATTTTACAGACAAGAAAACAGAGGCTCAGAGAGGTGAAGTTCATGAGTGGAGGAACCAGGGCTTCGACCCAGGCTGGTGTCTCTCAGAGCTTGGATCTTGGTGGATATTCTATCGTCTTTCCCATTGTGGCCCCTGGCCCTCACCCGCTGACCCCCATGGGAGCAGGGTCTCTGCCGGCCACAGGCGTGGGTAGTCCTGGCCCTGGTGGTTTCCATGGGGCAATGGAAAGCAAGGCCTTGGCTCCTGCAGGGACCTCGGGTGGCCTGGCCTGGGCCCCACAGAGGCCGCAGCCCACACCAAAACCTCAGTGAGCAAGCCAGCTCCCAGGACACAGGCCAAGCCCAGGGTGTTCCCAGCCTGAACTAACAGCAGGAGGAGAAGACAGAGGGCTGAGAGCACCCACACGCCCACTTCATTCCTCAGCGCCAGGCAAGCCCACAGGGGTGGGGCCCAGCCCCCAGGACACCTAGGGCACTGGAAGGACCAACCTGTGCGATTCTCATCAAAGAAGCTTGTCTCCTGGGACACCAGTGAGCGGAAGAGACAGTTTCGAAGGCGAATGTTCAGTCTGGCAAATATGAGGGTAAAAATGCCGCCCCGAATACCTGCGGCAAATGAGCTAATTGCAGATAAGAGATGTTATAGCACGATGTCCTTCCAGACCAGTGACCACACCCGGCTGCCCCCTCCCGCTGCCGGCAGGCCTGGGAGCCCCACCGCAGCCCCACTCCAGGGCTGGCATCCCTGCCGGGTCCCCTCATTCCCAGTGGGAGCCCCCCCAAGGTGAGGGCAAAGGGGACAGTTGTGGGACAAGAGACCCAAATGTGCCAGCCAGACCCTCTCCCTTCCAGAACAGCTCAGACAAAGCCGGTTCTGTTTGGGACCAGATTCCTACTTGGAAAACAGCCAGGGAGGGTGAGCAGGGAACCCTGAGGACTAAAGCCCTTTTCAGGGACCAGAGGGTGTGGTTCTAGGGTGCTCTAAGACAGTGTGGAAGCCGGTTCCCAGGGTGACCAGCTGAGGGACAGGCCCACCAGGGGCATTTCCAGGGCCTCCCTGGCCCCTGTCTTCCTTAGGAACAGGCCCTCCCTTCCCTCCCTGGTGCAGGTCGGGGTGTGCGGGGCAGGGCGTGGGGGTTGAGTCAGCTACCTGCCAATGGCCAGCAGGCACACGATGACGACAGCCGTGCTGAACTGATCCATGCTTTTCTGGATGACGATGCCATCAATGGCGCGGCCCGTGTAGTAGGGCAGGAAGGTCTCTCCTGGGGGAGGCAGGGCAGCCTCAGGGACGTCTGCAGCCAGGGGAACCCGCACCCTTCCTCCTGAGGCTCCAGAAGTCCACACACCAACCCCTCTGCCCACTCCACCGGTGGGCTTTCCTCCCTCGGCAAACTCTTGCTGCCCATCGTGGGGCCCCAGGGTGCTTAATGCCCCCCTCCTCAGAGAACAGGGGAGCACTGAGCCTTGCATCCACACAGCCTGCTGGTTCTTCTTTATTTATAGTGGCTACCAGGCATCGAACCAGGGCTCCTGCAGGATGCTTCATTCTCTTGTTTTTTGAGACAGGGTCTCGCTCTGTCCCCCAGGCTGGAGTGCAGTGGTGTAATCATAGCTCACTGCAGCATCAAACTCCTGGGCTCAGGTGATCCTCCTGTCTCAGCCTCCTGAGTAGGGAATACAGGCATGTGCCACCATGCCAGGCTAATTTTTTTTTTTTTTTTTGTAGAGACAGGGGTCTCACTATGTTGCCCAAGCTGGTCTCAACCTCCTGGGTTGAAGCAATCCTCCTACCTTGGCCTCCCAAAGTACGGGGATTATAGGTATGAGCCACCGCTCCTGACCTTTGTTTCATTCCCTTTGGAGCAGGCCCTGGGATCACCCCCATTTCACAAATGAGAAAAATTAATTTAATTTGTTTTTCTTTTTCTAAAATATTTTCCTTTTTTTTTTTTTTTTTTTTTTTTTAACTTTTTGAGACAGGGTTTCACTCCTGTCGCCCAGGCTGGAGTGCAGCCTCAACCTCCTGGGCTCAGTGGATCCTCCCACCTCAGACTCCTGAGTAGCCGGGACTACAGGCACACGCCACCAGGCCTAGCTAATTTTTTGTATTTTTTTGTAGAGACGAGGTTTCGCTAGGTTGCCCAGGCTGGTCTCTAACTCCTGGGCTCAAGCGATCCACCCACCTCAGCTTCCCAAAGTGCTGGGGTTACAGGCCTGAGTCACAGCACCCGGCTGAAAGTGAAGTTGAATTAGATGACTCGTCCAGGCCACATGGCAATCAGTGGCTGATTGACGCCAAAGTTGATTTCATTCTTCTCAATGGGTTCAGAGTCCAAATTCTGGAACCTCAGAAGACGCTGCTATTCTGGTTCCAAGCAATGCTGGAAATTGCCACCCCACCCCTCCTGGTGGGGCACTTGACACCTTGCTGGGTGCTTTCTTACCCGCTTGCCTTACTGTGTTTTCACAACAATTCTAGGGTGGAATGGGAGACTCAGAGAGGCTGAGAAATTTACTCCAGGTCACACAGCAAGGGGAAAGCCTGGGACTCAAACCTAAACTGGTTTTCAACCTGGGGGCTCTTTCTTTTCCCTTCCTCCTGTGGTCTGAATGCATCTCCCAAAATTTACATATTGAAACATAATCGCCAATGTGATGGTGATTAAGTCACAAGGGCAGAGCTCTCCAGGATGCGATGAGGGCCCTTTCCAAAGGGCTTGTGAGCCTGGTTTGCTGTCTCTCGCCCTTCCACCTTCTGCAGCGTGAGGACACAGCAGTCTTCCCCTCCAGAAGACACAGCAAGGAGGGACCATCTTGGAAGCAGAGAGTGGCCCTCACGACACCAAACCTGCTGGCACCTTGATCTGGGACTTCCCAGCCTCTAGAACAGTAAGAAATCAGTTTCTATGGTTTCTAAATGACCCAGTCTGCGGTATTTTGTTATAGCAGCAGAAATAAGACTCCCCCGACAATAATCCGGAATGTCCACTCTCCTCTTAAGGAAATAGTGGCATCACCAGGCCAGGCCCGGCCCTTGTTCATCCCAGGACCTGTTTCCACTGAAGTTCTTTCCATGAGCAGAGCCAGGTTTGGGGCTGGGCATACAGTAGGTGCTCAGTAAAGGTCAGTGAATGAACCCCAGGCAGGTCTGGCTAGCACAGTCTGGCCTGGCTCAGACACTTGGGTAGCAAGACTTTCTGTGCAGTTCTGGTGCCCTCTGCTGGGACCATGAGGTGGCAGCCTAGAGGGCCTGTATCCCCACAGTCCTTGGCCAGATGAGTTCTCCAGCCGAGGCTGCAGAGTTCCACCCAGCCTGAGTTTCTGCCTCAGTTTACCCACAGAAAAGAAGAGGGCAACGGTGAGCTGTGACAGAATATTCTGGAATATTTGATTCCAGCAAGCACCAATACTAATAATCGCCTTACTGTGTACCAGGGGCTGTGCAAAGCATGCCGGCAAACTCTTTTGCTGAATCTGCACAAGAATTACGTGAAACTTTCCAATGCACCAGCAAATACTCAGACCATTTCCAGAACCTGACCACTTTCACTGCCTCTACTGCCCCAACCCTGGTCCAAATCATTAACCTCACCGGGACTATCTCAGTAGCCTGCTCTCAACTTTGCTCACATCAGCCTGTCCACACAGTAGACGGCAAGATCCTGTTGGAACTAACTTCAGATCTTGTTGCTCCTTGGCTCAAAACAGTCCAAATCCCCCTTCTCATCCAGTGAGATGGTAAAAGCCAAAGTCTTTACAATAGCCCACAAGGACCTGCATGATTGAGCCGCTGGTGTCTGCTCTTGAACAACTGGGCACCTTCCTGCCTCAGGACCTTTGCATGGGCTAGTCCTTCTGCCTGGAGTGCTCTTACCACATACATTTTTTTTTTTTTTTTTGAGATGGAGTCTCAGTCTGTTACCCAGGCTGGAGTGCAGTGGCATGATCTCAGCTCACTGCAACCTCCACTTCCTGGGTTCAAGTGATTCTCATGCCTCAGCCTCCCAAGTAGCTGAGATTACAGGTGACCGCCATCACACCTGGCTAAATTTTATATATGTATATATATATTTTGAGACGGAGTCGCACTCCGTCGCCCAGGCTGGAGTGTATTGGCACGATTTCGGCTCGCTGTAACCTCTGCCACCTGGGTTCAAGTGATTCTCCTGCCTCAGCCTCCCGAGTAGCTGGGATTACAGACGCCTGCCATTGCGCCTGGCTAATTTTTGTATTTTTAGTAGAGATGGGGTTTCACCATGTTGGCCTGGCTGATCTTGAACTCCTGACCTCGTGATCCACCTGCCTTGGCCTCCCAAAGTGCTGGGATTACAGGCATGAGCCATCGCGCCTGGCCTAAATTTTATACTTTTATTAGAGATGGGGTTTCACCATGTTGCCCAGGCTGGTCTCGAACTCTTGACCTCAAGTGATCTGCCCGCCTCGGCCTTCCAAAATGCTGGGATTACAGGTGTGAGCCACCGCACCCAGCCACTTACCCCAGATATCTGCTCCCCTACCTTCTTAAGTCTCAAAGGCCACCCAGTAATCCTATAGGTTTGGTACAATTATTCCTTCCATTTGTGGAAATGTATTCTTTCCACAGAAGAGGAAACTGAGGCTCAGAGAGATTAAGTCACTTGCCCAAGTTTATACATTTGGTTTGCCATGAAATCCATATTAAAGAATCTTAGGCTACAGAAGGTAGCTCACACTTGCAATCCCAGCACTTTGGGAGGCTGAGGTGGGAGGATCACTTGAGCTGGAGAGGTCAAGGCTGAAGTCAGCTGTGATCACTCCACTGTACTCCATCCAGCCTGGGTGACAGAGGGAGGCCCTGCCTCAAAAAAAAAAAAAAGGACTCCATTTGTTTTTTATGTATTTTTTTATTTTTTTTGAGACGGAGTTTCACTCTTGTTGCCCAGGCTGGGATGCAATAGTGCGATCTCCACTCACAGCAACCTCTGCCTCCTGGGTTCAAGCAATTCTCCTGCCTCAGCCTCCCGAGTAGCTGGGATTACAGGCATGTGCCACCACACCTGGCTAATTTTGTATTTTTAGTAGAGACGGGGTTTCTCCATGTTGGTCAGGCTGGTCTCGAACTCCTGACCTCAGGTGATCTGCCCCCCTTGGCCTCCCAAAGTGCTGAGATTACAGGTGTAAGCCACCGTGCCCGGCCTATTTTTTATTTTTTGAGACAGAGTCTCGTTCCGTCACCCAGGCTGGAGTGCAGTGGCACGATATCAGCTCACTGAAACCTCCACCTCCCAGGTTCAAGCAATTCTCCTGCCTCAGCCTTCTGAGCAGCTGGGATTACAGGCCTGTGCCACCATGCCCGGCTGATTTTTGTATTTTTAGTAGAGACGGAGTTTCGCCATGTTGGCCAAGCTAGTCTTGAACTCCTGACCTCAAGTGATCTGCCCACCTCAGCCTTCCAAAGTGCTGGGATTATAGGTGTGAGGTGCCGCACTTGGCCTCTAAAGAACCTTAATTTAATAAGAGATACTCAACCCTAAAACTAACATTTCCCAATGGGTGGTTTTTTGTTTTTTGTTTTTGTTTGTTTGTTTTAAGATTCTGAGGGTACAGAAAAGCTGGGCACTGCTGAATGCTTGTTGATTGAAAAATAATTATTAATAATCATAGTACCTAATTGTCTTTTTTGAGATGGGGTCTCGCTATGTTGCCCAGGTTGGTCTCAAACTCCTAAGCCAAAGCAACCCTCCCTCCTTGGCCACCCAAGTAGCTGCGGTCACAGGTACATGGCATTGCACCTGGCCCTAACACTGATTAAGTATTTACTTGTGCTAGGCACCAAGCTTCCTCTCACTTCTTTCTCACAGTACCCCAAGAAAGCCCTCACTTCAGAATGGTCAAGTGAGGGTTGGCCAGGTTAATAACTTGCCTAAAGTTATCAGTGAAGTCGGGGGCCTGAGCCTCGAGTCTGCGCCCTGACTCTTGATGCAATCCTGCAAGCTGGGAAAATCTGCTCAGCAGTATTTAAGGATGTCTGCATTCCCCGACCACACAGCAGCTGACGGCAGGGCCCCAGCAGGTCAGGTAAACAAGGTCATGGCATGGGGCACCATCTGTCTGCACAGGCATGACAGTCATTCATACTTTTGTTCATTTATTCATTCAGTGAGCCCGTCTCTGTGCCAGCTACTGGGATCCAGGGTGAGTCAGACCTGGCCCCTGCCCCTGAGGGGCTCAGGACCTGGGAGGGGAGGCAGGAGGGTGAATGCATACATAACAGGGTCTTGCTATGTTGGCCAGACTGGTCTTGAACTCCTGGCCTCAAGTGATCCTCCTGCCTCAGACTCCCAAAGTACTGGCATTGTAGGCATGAGCCACTGTGCCCAGCATAAATGCATAGTTTTTTGGGGTTTTTTTTTTTTTTTTTTTTTTTTGAGATGGAGTCTCACTTCGTTGCCTAGGCTGGAGTGCTGTGGCACAATCCCAGCTCACTGCAGCCTCCACCTCCTGGGTTCAAGATATCCTCCTGCATCAGCCTTCTGAGTAGCTGGGATTACAGGCGGCTGCCACCATGCCCAGCTAATTTTTGTAGTTTTAGTTGAGACGGGGTTTTGCCATATTGTCCAGGCTAGTCTCGAACTCCTAACCTCAGGTGATCTGCAGGCCTCAGCTCCCCAGAGTGCTGGGATTATAGGTGTGAGCCACTGCACCCAGCCTGAACACATGATTTTTATGTCATAAAAGCTATAACTGAGGTGCAGATAAAGTTGCCACAGTTGGCAGAATCTAAGGTGGCTTCCTAAGGAGGGGACTTTTGGGCCGCCCAGCATGAGCAGGAGAAACTGCCTGATTGAATAGGAAGGGGTCATCCCAGTCCTCACACCTGCTAGTATTACTGGGAGGTGTCTATGTGCCAGGAGCTGTCCAAGGTGTCTCACCCATGTGGATTCACTGACCTTTCCAACCCCATTGGAGAGGTACTACTACGCCCATGTCACAGAAGAGGAGGCTAAGACTTAGAGGGGTTAAATAACTTGCCTAACCTCACACAGATGTTGAGGGGATGGGACTGAGAGGGCAGAGGTAGATCGTAGGAGGACAGGGCTGCAGAGTCAGGGCCAGCTCTGGGTTCGCCTGTCCTCTCTCAGAACATTCTGGCATTGTTATTGCATTGTCACCTCTCCAGGCTCTGTCTCTGTCAGTTAACATTTTTATTTTACTATTTTATTATTTATGTTTTTTGAGACGGAGTCTCACTTTGTCACCCAGGCTGGAGTGCAGTTGTGTGAGCTTGGCTCACTGCAACCTCTGCCTCCCAGGTTCAAGCGATTCTCCTGCCTCAGCCTCCCAAATAGCTGGAATTACAGGCGTATGCCAACACATCTGGCTAAGTTTTATATTTTTAGTAGAGATGGGGTTTCACCATGTTGCCAGGCTGGTCTCGAACTCCTGACCTCAGGTGATCCACTTGCCTCGGCCTCCCAAAGTGCTGGGATTATAGGGATGAGCCACTGCACCTGGCTAATATTTATATATCTTTTAGCAGAGACGGGGTTTCACCATGTTGGCCAGGATGGTCTCAAACTCCTGACCTCAAGTGATCTGCCCACCTCGGCCTCCCAAAGTGTTGGGATTACAGGCACGAGCCACCGCGCCCGCTTAAAATTTTTAAAACTCATAATAGCTAACAACCCTGAGCACTTACCATGACAAGCCAAGCTCTGTACTTAGTCCTTCTCCTATTTTTTTTTTTCTTTGGTAGAGACAGGTCTTGCCCTGTTGCCCAGGCTGGAGGGCAGTGGCGTCATCATGGCTCACTATAACTCAAACTCCTGAGCTCAAGGGATCCTCCCACCTTAGCCTCCTGAGTAGCTGGGACTATAGGCAAGTACCACCATGACCAGCTAATTAAAAAAACATTTTTTTTTAGAGACAGGGTCCTGCTATGTTGCCCAGAGTGGTCTCAAACTCCTGGGCTCAAGTGATCCTGTAGCCTTGGTCTCCCAAAGTGCTGGGATTAGACATGAGCCACTGCACCCAGCTCTCCCGCTCTTTTCAGCATCTAAAATGTCAGGAAATAAGGACTCCAACAATCCTTGTTGCACAGAGGAGGGAAGTGAGGCTCAGAAAAGCTGGAGAACTTGCGCAGGGCCACTCGGCTGGGTAGGGAGCAGGACAGGGATTTGTGCCCAGGCCTCATTGCCCCCAGAACCTGTGAGCTCCAACCATGCAGTGCCACCTTCCCACCCATGTTGCTGAGTGGTGCCTTCAAACTGTTTGGACCAGACTCACAGGCAGAAATACATTTCACGTTACAAACCAGGCCACACCTGCACGTAGGCACACAGAACTAAAATATTAATATCTTTTTTTTTTTTTTCTGGTCTCAAACTGCTGAGAGTTTTTTTTTTTTTTCGTGATCTGCCTGCCTCGGCCTCCCAAAGCGCTGGCATTACAGGCATGAGCCACCACGCCTGCCCACTCTGATGTTTTCTAGTCTATTCTCTGATGATCCCAGCTCCAGTAATTTATTCTACAGATCCATCCACATTCATATGAAATGTGTATGAACAGAATTATTGACATGCAGGTCGGGCACAGTGGCTCATGCCTGTAATCCCAGAACTTTGGGAGGCCAAGGCAGGCAGATCGCTTGAACTCAGGAGTTTGAGACTAGCTTGGCCAACATGGTGAAACCCCATCTGTACTAAAAATACAAAAATTAGTGGTGGCAGGCACCTGTAATCCCAGCTGCTTGGGTGGCTGAGGCAGGAGAATCGCTTGAACCCAGGAGATGGGGGTTGCGGTGAGCCAAGATCGCACCACTGCATTCCAGCCTGGGTGACAGAGCAAGACTCCATCTCAAAAAAAAAAAAAAATTATTCATGTTAAGAGGAAAAGGCTCAAAATAACCCAAGAGTCAAATGATGAGAGACCAACTAAATAATCTATGGTATAGCCGCACAATGGAATATTATGAAGCCAAATAAAACAATGAGGTACTGGTTGGAAAAACTCCAGAACATATTGTTAAGTGAAAAGAGCAAAACATAAAACAATGTGGGTGAGAGGTGGGGGAGTGACGCATGTTCTTTTGATGTGCTTGTAGCTGCCTAAGGAAAAGCTGGGAACATGCACAAGAATTGAGTAAGAAAGAGTGCTTTCCTGGCCACCTGGGAGTTTCTGGGTCCTTTTCCTGCAGTTAGCCCTGGGCAGGATGATCAGGGTAGAATTAGAAGTGAAACACAGCCAGGCATTGTGGCTTGTGCCTGTAATCCCAGTGCTTTGAGAGGCCAAGGTGGGAGGATCACTTGAGCCCAGGAGTTCGAGATCAGCCTGGACAACATAGTGAGATCCTATCTTTACAAATTTTTCTTTTTTTAATTAGCTGGGTGTGGTGCACGCCCCTGTAGTCCCAGCTATTCGGGAGACTGAGGTGGGGGGATTACTTGAGCCTGGGAGGTTGAAGCTGCCGTAAGCTGTGATCATGCCACTGCACTATAGCCTGGGCAACAGAGTGAGACCCTGTCTAAAAAGAAAAAAACAGGAGTGGAACTCATAGTTTCCTTTTTCTTCTCTTGTCTTTTACTATTTCCTTTTTAAATTGAGATGTGGTCTTGTCATATTGCCCAGGCTGGTCTTGAACTCCTGGGCTCAGGCAATCTTCCCACCTTGGCCTCCCAAAGTGCTGGGATTACAGGCGTGAGCCACCGCGCCTGGCCTATTTTTTCGTTTTAAATTACATAAAATAGAAATGGGGCAGGCACCATGGCTCACGCCTGTAATCCCAGCACTTTGGGAGGCCGAGGCCAGTGGATCACCTGAGGTCAGGAGTTCAAGACCAGCCTGGCCAACATGGCGAAACCCTGTTTCTACTAAAAATACAAAAATTAGTTGGGCGTGGTGGCATATGCCTGTAGTCCCAGCTACTTGGGAGGCTGAGGCAGGAGAATCACTTGAAGCTGGGAGGCAGAGGTTGCAGTGACCTGAGATTGTGCCACTGCACTCTAGCCTAGGTGACAGAGCAAGACTATGTTTCGAAAAAATAAATAAATAAAATAAATAAATAAATAAATAAATAAAATAGAAATGGGTTCTCGCTATGTTGCCCAGGCTGGTTTTCAACTCCTGGGCTCAAGTGATCTTCCTACCTCAGCCTCCCAAAGTGCTGGGATTATAGATATGAGCCACTATGCCTGGCCTGTTTTCCTTTTCATATCAATTTGATGTCTGAACCACATAAATAAAATCTTTTAAAATCTAAGGCAGTCATATCCACCTAATTTGATGTTCTGGTGGTCACGTGTCCCCGAGGTCCTTACTTACCCAGAGCTGCCACGATGAGGAAGAAGGAGGCGGCCACGAGGAAGGCCACGTCGGGCTTGGTGTAGGAGAGCAGCTTCTGCAGCGTGGCCCCAGACGCCTGCTCGGGCGGTGGCCGGCCGCTCCCAGGGAAGCCCTCAGCCTCGGTGGCCGCCCCTGGCTCCAGGGCCTGGGTACCTGGCCGCACGGTGGACAGCAGCCACCAGAGCAGGAAGGATGCGCCGAGTGAAATGTACGTCCACACGAACAGGGCCCAGAACCAGGGGTCCCGGATGGGCCTGCGCACCTCTGAGAAGAGCAGCAGCTTCACCATGGCATAGATGCCCACGAAGAGGCACACGAGGGTGATGACCAGCCACGAGGCCCGCAGCCGCCGGGGCCCCAGCGCACTGTTCTTGGCCACACCAATGGTGGCTCCCAGCAGCAGGCAGCTGCGGTACAGGCAGGCTGCCCAGAGATCCAGCACCGAGTCAAAGATGTTGAAGTGGCGGATGTCCTCCAGGAGGCTGCGGTCCAGGTGGCTGAAGACATAGATGGCCGTGGTCACGCAGATGTCCACACTCATGAAGGCCAAAGTCACCACCACCGCCTTCCACAGCCGCATCCTGCTGGTTGGAGGTGGGCGGGTGCTGAAGGCCAGGTTGTAGCTCACGGGGGCAAGGCCATCATCATCCACAGGGCGAGGCCAGGCCTGTAGGGACAACAACAAACATCAGCACAAGGGGTTCAGGTTTGCCACTCGCTGGCTGTGTGACCTTGAGAAAGTCACTTGACATCTCTGAACCTTAGTTTTCTCATCTGTAAAATGGCAATATCAACTTCCCGGGGTACTAAGAAGATTCCACTCATTCAAGGGATACTTACTGAGTGCCCACTGTGGCCAGGTGCTGTTCTTTGTTCTTTGCCATGAACAAAAACAACAAAGATCCCTGCTCTCCTGGAGATGACATACTCATGCAGGAGACAGATAATAAGGAAATGGGCTCACGCCTGTAATCCCAGCACTTTGGGAGGCCGAGGTAGGTGGATCACCTGAGGTCAGGAGTTGAAGACCAGCCTGGCCAACATGGTGAAACCCCCATCTCTACTAAAAATACAAAATTTAGCTGGGTGACAGAGCGAGACTCCATCTCAAAAAAAAAAAAAAAAAAAGATAATAAGGAAATGATGTGTGTCTTGTGAGGCCAAGGTTGGAGGATCCCTTGAGGCCAGGAGTTGGAAAGCAGCCTGGGCAACAGGGTGAGACCCTGTCTTTAAAAAAAAAAACAAAAACAAAAAAAACATTAACTGAGTGTGGTAGCATGCTCCTGTAGTCCAAGCTACTTGGGAGGCCAAGATGGGAGGATAGCTTCTTCAGCCTGGGAGTTCGAGGCCACAGTGAGCTATGATCATGCCACTGCACTCCAGCCCTGGTGACAGCAAGATCCTATCTCCAAAAAAAAAATTTTTTTTTAATTAAAAAAAGAGATAAGGGTTGTGGTGGAAAAAAGAGGGGGGTAAATAGGATGGGGTGAGGGTGAATAGGATAGGGGTGGGGGAAGACAGAGATCAATTTTATTTTATTTATTTATTTATTTGAGACAGAGTCTCGCTCTGTCGCCCAGGCTGGAGTACAGTGGTGCGATCCCGGCTCACCGCAACCTCCGTCTCCCTGGTTCAAGCGATTCTCCTGCCTTAGCCCCCCAAGTAGCTGGGACTACAGGTACCCCACCACCATGACCAGCTAACTTTTTGTATTTTTTTTAGTAGAGACGGGATTTCACCATGTTGGCCAGGCTGTTCTCAAACTCCTGACCTCAAGTGATCCACCTGCCTCAGTATCCCAAAGTCTGGGATCACAAGCGTGAGCCACTGCGCAGGGCCAGAGATCAATTTTAAATAGGGGGCCAGAGAAGACCTCGCTGGGTAGGTAACACTTGAGCAAGACTTGAAAGAGGTACGGAAGTCTGCCAAGTGGCTATCTGGGGAAAAGCACTTGGCACAGGTGAAACAGTGCCAGAGCCCCAAGGCAGGAGTGCCCCTCGGGAAGGCAGCAAGGCCCCATGAGATCAGAGAGGGTGGGGAGTATCTGGAGGATTTTGCATCCATAGTGAGGACGAAGCTGAGATAAGCAGAGTTTAATAAACAGCCACTGTCTTTACTACCACTACTCATTTCTCTGAACCTGTTTCCTCATTTGCAAAATGTGAGTGTGAGGTTCAATGTGTCAGTTCTGGGCAGAGTGCCTGGTGCATAATTGCTGCTGATTGTAATCAACCATATACAGTGTGTGCTTAATAAATGTTTGTCCACTTTTCTCCTCCCACGTCAGGCCTTCTATCTCTGCAACCCCAAATAAACTATTTTGGTCTAAGAGGGAACTTGACAGCTGTGGGGGTGGCTTGCAGGCCACACAGCAATCCAGAAACCTTGGCATCTGCTTGAAAGTTTCCAGAATCTTTTCCTCCTGCCCAGGTTGGCCCTCGTGCCCAGCCCTAGGCCCCTTTGGTTTTCTGAATCTTGATGTCTGCTTTATCCAAGGCATCTCCCGGCACTGGGTCCCTCAGGACTCCCCCAGAGCCTCAGGGACACCCGGGAAGCGGGCCTGGAGGCCTGAGTTTGTGAGTGGGGCTTGTCCAGAGTAGGGTTAGGACCGGGCTGGGGTGTGTCCCTGGGTGCTACCTCCTGTCTCAGCTCCAGTCCTTCCTCCCCTGGGCCTTTTGTTGTCATATCTGCAAAATGGGCTGAGCTCTAGATCCCCCAAGAGGAGGGGTGAGGCGCTGGGTGACAGCAGGGATGACTGTCGTGGCTGGGAAGGGGCCATCCTGAGAGAGATCCTCTCCCCGAAGCTCTGGCGCCCAGGTGCCCAAACCGCTCACACTGTGGCATGACTGGAACCTCACACAGTCCGACGAGGCCAGGGTTTCCATATTCCCGTTTACAGTTAGGGAAAGTGAGGCACAGAGAGACAAAATCACCTGATCCAGACATACAGCCAACAAGGGCCCAAGCCAGGACTTGAGGCAGTCAGTGAGTGCAGGACCCCAGCATCTGCCTCTCCACCTGTCTACTGCGTGCCTGGCACAAAGCAGTTGTCTAATAACTACAAGCAGACAGGGATGTAACACTGCACTTCCTGTGAGCCCTGCCCTGCACCATGTGCTTCAAATCCAGGTGGCCCCACCTATTTAATCCTCACAGCAACTTTGTGAGATGTGCACTGTCATCCCTTCCACTTAACAGATGGAGAAACTGAGGCCCAGAGAAGTGAAGAATTTGCCCAAGATTACACAGCTTCTGAATAGCAGAGCTGGGATGTGGATTCATAGGTGTCTGAGCCCAGAATCTGTGTTCTTCACCCCTAAACTAAGATAACATTCAATATAGAAAATGCTACCAGGGGCCAGGCGTGGTGGCTCACACCTGTAATCCCATCTGGGCCTCTTGGGAGGCCGAGATGGGCAACAGCTTGAGCTCACGAGTTCGATTCCAGCCTGGGCAACATGGCGAAATCCTGTCTCTACTAAAAATACAAAAATTAGCCGAGCATGGTGGTGCACGCCTGTAACCCCAGCAACTCAGGAGGCTGAGGCAGAAGAATCACTTGAAACTGGGAGGTGGAGGTTGCGGTGAGCCGAGATCGTGCCACTGCACTCCAGCCTGGGTGACAGAGTGAAAGAAAATGCTGCTGGGAAGTGTTCATCTAAGGAAAAGGGTCCCCAGCAGAGGGCTGGGCCGTGTGGCAGAGGTGATAAGACTGCTGAGGCTAATTGCTGGCAATGACAGCAGCTGGTGCCAGCTGACATTGGCTCCAGGCACTTACATGCATCAGCACTCACCAGAGCCCTATGAAGTAGGTCCTATCATTATCCCCATTTTACAGTTAGGAAAACTGAGGAACAGAGAGGTTAAGTGACCCGCCCTGGGTCACAGAGCTAGGTGACCCACAGAGCTGGGTCACAAGCTGGGATGTGAACCCTGGCCGTCCAGTTCCAAAATCTGTACTCTCAACTCCATAGCTCCAACCCTTCAAAACAGCCTCTCCAGGAGGTAGGCACAACCCCTACTGATGCTGAGAAGGGGTCTGAGATGCAGAGGGGGAATGGAGTGGGGGGATATAACAACCCCCAAGCCTGGGCCCTGCTTTCACCCCCGCACCTCCAGGCACACCGAAGCCCATCGCAGAGATGACAGTTGCTTAGTCAGCAGCTGCCCCTCCAAAGACGGTCAGGGCCGAGCAGCGTCAAGGGCAAGGGGAAGTAGGTAGGATGGTCGGACACTCTCAGCCCAGGTCCTGGCTCCCTCCCCAGCCCTGCCTGTGCTGCCCACGCAGGCTCCTGTCTGCTGCAATGCAGAGGCCGTGGGGAGCAAGCGAGTGGGTGAGCTCCAGTCAGAGCCCAGGGAGGGAAGCTCCTGGCCCGGTGCCATTCCAGGCCTCCCAGCCAAGCCACTGCCGGCTGCACCAGGTGCTGCCAGCCGCCTCAGCTGCTGCTCTCCTCGTGGTGGGCACATGGGGTCCCTCAGTCCCCAGAAAGGGGCTGGGGCTCAGAAGTGGAACAGGAGGCAGGTCCGCAAGAGACTCAAAACCTGGACAGCAGCCCAGGGGCTTGGCTGACTCTCCCAACCTGACTCCCAGCCTCTGGGGGAATTCCTTCCCCATCCCCCGACAGCCCAGGGTACCAGTCATGCCCCCCGCCTCCAGAAGCCTATTTATCTTCATCAGAATAAACAAAATTTCAAACACCCATATCGCAGACTACCAAAGCCACATTTTGCAGATGGGGAAACTGAGGCCCAGAGAGGGAGGGGGTGAGGCTTGTCTCAGGTCATCCACCAGGCTGGGGCAGAGCAGCGCTAGCACCTGGGTCCCTGCCCCCAAGCACTAGTCCTTCTACCACAGGCTCCTAGCAGAGTGGAATCCAGCCCCGGGTCGGGTTACAGTCCTCGGTGGGGACAGTTACTCCGTTATTTTTAAAGCTACTGGGCAGAAGCGTGACCACCAGCCAAGGCTGCTTAGAGGCCCGTCCCCGCTCTCCATCTGCCTGACTCAGAGGATGCGCTGGGCTCAGCCAGGTGGAGCTGGAGGGCAAATTGTGAGCACATGGGTGACCTGCTTGGCCTGAGGGACAAGGACAAGGTGGTGGCCAGAATAGGCCCCACCCAGAACCGGACAAGGCCCAGGAAGACAGGGGTGGCTCGCCCTGACTCTGCGCACTAAAGAATGGCACAAGATAAGCAAGTGGCCTTGTCCCCACCAGGGGTCTTGTCAAAGGCTTTTCTTCCCAGGGTAGGAGACGTTGGTTGGGGTATCTCTAGGCATCAGCTGCAGAGAAGGCCAGAAGATGATAGATAGCAGTTATTATGACGCTGCAACAGAGACCCTTTGCAGAGAAGGCCAGGAGACAATAGAAAAAAGTTATTATGACACTGCAACAGAGACCCTTCACCGGGCCCTACTAAGTGCCTGGCACCTCCCAAAGCATCCAGGTCTCCCCATTTCCCTGGGAGGACCCTGTGGTCATCAGCTTCCTTTTACAGCTGGGGAGACAGAAGAGGTTAAGTGACACGCAGAAAAAGGACGAAGGCAGGATGGAGACCCACATCCAGGGTCTCCAGGATGGAGACTCGGGGGTCCCCTGTCCAGGCTATTCAGGGATTGCAAGAAAAGGGGCCAAAGAACTTGGGTGGCCCAGTGGCCTCGGTTCACCCCTGACATGGTGAGCTTTTTACCCCGGCGTGGGCCCAGACCCAGATAAGCCCATTCCATTCGCTGCGCAGCAAAGCACTGACTGACAGAGGCCCGCTGGGTGGGAGGGCCTGACTGTGGGGGTCCCTGGCTCTGGGGCAGGAGCGGGCTGGGTCTGCGTGGGTCCATCCTGATTTCATCCCTGCTGAGCCTCCGGCAGCCCACGTGGGGCCCAGCCTCACTCTGGGACTTGAGAAGCTGTCTCAGGTGCTCTCAGCTCTAGGAGAGGCAGAGAGAGGCGCGAGGTGCCCTCCCTCCAAGCCTCCTCTTGTCACCTGGCCCTGCACTATCCGGAAAAGGGGAATGGGCAGAGGCGGGGATCCTGTCAGCCCAGCTTAAAGCTGTCTCAGTTAATGTCAGGCCGGGGGAGGAGGCTTTTTTTTTTTTTTTCCAGAGGCCCAGAAATAAAAGAGGCTCCCCTGGGAACCTACAGGCCTCACTGCCAGGGTGGATGGCGGGGAGCAGCGGCAGCCCACTGGCCTGCTGAGGAGACTGAGAAAAGGGCTTTGCCCAGGTCAGCAGGAACAGGCCAGATCCCCAGGCTTCTGCCAAAGCCCTGGTGCTCAGGATCCCTGGGAAGCCCTGACATGGACAGTGGGAGCCCTCAGAAGGCGCGCCAGCCCCGTCCTGGGGGAACGACAGCCATCCCAGGATCCTCCAACACCTCCCACATTTTCCAAGAGGCAGCGGCGCCTGGGGGGTTAAAAAAAAATGGCAACATTCGCCCTACGGGCGCGGAAAGGATGCTGCAGGGATGGGGGCTGGGAGCTGCGGCTGCGGGCTCCGGGAGGGCTCCAGAGAGGCTCCCACCTTCAACCGAGATGCCTATTCCCACCGAGGCAGGGGTGCCCAGACGCCCCCCAACCCCTGCCTGGCCTGGCACCCTGGCCTGGAAAGGTCCCAAAACCAGGGGTCTAGGGTGCCTTGCCCTTACCTGTTACCTGGCACCAGGTGAGCTGTGGGAGGGGGCGCGCAGCAGGCTCGGGTCTGGGGTGCAGGTTCCGCGCTGCTCATTGGAGACTGCGCCGGACGCGGTCCTCGCTCCGCTCTTCCCGCTGCTCCTCCCCGCCTCCCGCCCGCGCTGCGCCGCTGCAAGGTCGGAGCTGAGCCTGGCGTGCGTTGAGACCGGCTGATGGACGGGGCGGGGCCTCAGTGACGGAGGGGGCGGGGATCCTGGGGCAGGCACCGGCGGAGCCTCCCGGGAGAGGCGGGGCCTCAGGAGGAGTGGGCGGGCTCTCCTGGACGGGGCGGGGCCCCCGAGGAGGGGGCTGGCGAAGCCCCCGGGTGGGGACGGGCCTCCTGGGGGCGGGGCCAAAGCTGGCCACCTGCTCACCTGTGGCAAACTCCTCCCACATCTGGCCAGCCACGCCCTCCACACTGCGTGCTCCTCACCTGGAGCCACAGGCCCATCCTGAGGGGACGGAAATGGTTTCACCTGAAGGAGGCCAGCTTTTTAACTGGCCTTTTTCCCTGGAGGGACAGCCAGCCAGTCCAGGAGGGTGGGTTACGGTCCTCATTCATTCACTTATTCTTTCATTTGTTCACCCAACAGATATTTATCCAGTGCCTACGGCGTCCCATATGCCCTTTTAAGCATTTGAAATTAAACAATTAACAAAACAAGATCCTTGCCCTTCTGGAGCTGACATTCTAGTGAGGGTGTCAGACAACACATATAAGCAAATGAGATATACTGGAAGGGAATACATTTTACGGAGAAAATTGGTGCAAGATCAGGGATTCGGGGCATTGGAGAGGGGAGGCAGCGATATGTCCTCAGTGACTGCCAGGTGCTGGGAACACAGCTGTTTGTGAAAAGACAGAAAACTCCCAGCCTTCATGGCGTGAAGGGGACAGAACATCAGCAAGTAAGTGCATAAGGCCATTCAGGTACTGGATGCAGTAAAATAAATAAAACTGTGTGAGTGAAAGGTGAGAAGGCGTGAGCCACGGGGAGGGAAGAACATCCTACGCTAAGGCCTGCAAGTTCAAAGGCTCTGAGGTGGGAACCAACTTGGCCACTTGAGGACCAGAAAAGGGTCCATGTGGCCTGAACCGTGGGAAGTGGGTGGGGGAGTGGGCTTACGGCCCAGAGGGGCAGCAGGTGGGGCTAGAACTGCCCACATCCCTGGATCCTCTGATCAGAGGCTTTGTTTTTTCCTGAGACAGAGACTCCAGGATGGAGTGCAGTGGCGAGTTCTCAGCTCACTGCAGCCTCTGCCTCCCAGCTTCAAGTGATTCTCCTGCCTCAGCTTCCCAGGTAGGTGGGATTACAGGTGTCCGCTACCACGCCTGGCTAATTTTTGTATTTTTAGTAGAGATGGGGTTTAGCCATGTTGGCCAGGCTGGTCTCAAACTCCTGACCTCAAGTGATCTGCCCTCCTTGGCCTTCCAAACTGCTGGGATTAGAGTCGTGAGCCATGTGTGCCCAGCCCTGAACAGAGGCTTTTTGGAGCACTCTCTGAATTGGAAATGTCCTCTGCTACTTGCTGGGACAGCTTCTTTAGAGGGGAATTTGTTCAGAACTTACAACACTATGTTTTTTTTAACCCAGAAGGAATTTCCTCTACAGATAGACTTGTGCAAGGGAGCTAAGGTACTAGCTTAAAGGTAGTTACTACAGTAGCAAAAGTCTGGAAATAACCTAAATACCCTTCCATAGGGAACTGGCCAAATAATTAGAGAACACCTGTTCAACAGAATACTCTGTAGCCGGAAAAAAAAAAAATAGAAGACATAGAGTTATATAAAGGTATGGAATGACCTCCTAAATGTATTGAGTAAAAACCAAGGAGAGAATGAAGTTGAACCATGTTACTATTGGTGCAAAAACAAATGCAAATATCTAATTGTACTTGAAGACGATATCTTGGATGGACTATCCAAAAAGCAGGAGTCACTCAGAGCTGGGCTCTGTCATTTATGCTGTGTGACCTTAAAGAGGTGACTTTGCCTATCTGAGCCTGTTTTCTCATCAAAGAAATGGGGTAATAAAGATATCGACTGCATCAGGTAAAGGTAAAATGTGACAAGGCCGGTGAGGGCAGCCCCTGGCATGTGATAAACTTTCAGTAAAGGAGAACAAGGATTATTTTTAGGAGAGATGGGATGACTGAACCTTTATGTAACTACTAGCATAGTATAGCAAAAATCAACAGGAGCTGTCAGAAATGTGAAACGGACAGAAACAAGTCGGCCTCATCACATGCCATTTCTTCACATGGATGTTGCTTTCCAGCGATCAAGTTTGCAACCTCTCCAGTCTCTCATTCCTCTGTACCTTTTTTCTTTTTTTTTTTTTTTTTTGAGATGGAGTCTTGCTCTGACACCCAGGCTCACTGCAGCCTCCACCTCCCGGGTTCAAGCGTTCTTCCCACCACAGCCTCCCGAGTAGTTGGGATTGCAAGCATGTACCAACACGCCCAGCTGACTTTTGTACTTTTAGTAGAGATGGGGTTTTGCCATGTTGGCCAGGCTGGTCTCGAACTCCTGACTTCAGGTGATCCACCCACCTTGGCCTCCCACGGTGCTGGGATTACAAGCATCAGCCACCGCACCCGGCCTCTCTGTACCTTTGCATAGCTTGTCACCTCTGCCAAGGATGGGCTTCTCATCCTTGGCAAGGATGGCAAGGATGGGCCACTGCATCCCTTTCACATATCTGGCCCACTCTCCTTGCACTTGAAACAATCTTAGAATGAGAGCTTGGTGAGGCGGGGAAGGTAAGCTGCAATGACAGGTGCACTGCAGGAGGCTGTCAGCCTTGTGACAAGGGGAGGGTGAAACAGGTGAGGCACAGGTGAGTGGGCCACCAGTCACTGCCTTCCCAGCATCCTTTCCACCCCCGCCCCCTGCCGTGTGGCAGCCAACTGGCTTGAGTGGTCCCATTTGCATCCCCAGCCTAGTCACAGAGACTGGCTCTGGTAAACTTGGACTAAGAACCATTGTGTGAGTGACTGCTAATGGATACGGTGTCTTTTTGGGTGAGGAATGTTCTAAAAGTTGATTGTAGTGATGGTTGCACAACTCTGTGAATATACTAAAAACTCTTGAATTGTACACTTTAATTTGGTGAATTGTATGGTATGTAAAGTATATCTCAATAAAGCTATTATTACAAAAGGAAGTCCAGGCAATGTGGCTTATGCCTGTAATCCCAGTACTTTGGGAGGCCAAGGTGGGAGGATCACTTGAACCCAGCCCGGGCAACACAGTGGGACCCAGCTGCTACAAACAATTTAAAAAATTAGCTGGGTGTGGTGGCACATGCCTGTAGTCCCAGCTACTCAGGAGGCTGAGGTGGGAGGATTGCTTGAACCTGGGATGTTGAGGCTGCAATGAGCTGTGTCCATACCACTGAACTCTAGCCTGGGCGACAGAGACCCTGTCTCAAAAAAAAAAAAAAAAAGAAAGAAAAAGAAAAAACACTCCATGCCATATGCCATAAAGGAAATGCAAATTAAAACAGCAATGTGATATCAATACACACACACTAGAATAGCCGAGATCTGGAACACTGACAACACCAAATGCTGTCAGCGATGAGGAACAACAGGGACTCTCATTCATTGCTGCTGGGAATGCAAAACAGTACAGCTAGGGAGGAAGGCAGTTCGGCAGGTTTTTTTATAAAACTAACTATGCTCTTACTACATGATCAGGCAATCACACTCCGTGATATTTACCCAGAGGAAGTAAAAATTTACATCTACAGAAACATCTGTCCACAGATGTTTATAGAAGCTTTATCATTATTACTTTCAAGATGGAGTCTCACTCTGTCTCCCAGGCTGGAGTGCAATGGCATGAACTCAGCTCACTGCAACCTCCGCCTCCTGGGGTCAAGTGATTCTCCTGCCTCAGCCTCCCGATCAGCTGGGATTACAGAAGCCTGCCACCATGCCCGGCTAATTTATTTATTTATTTATTTGAGATGGACTCTTGCTCTGTCACCCAGGCTGCAGGGCAGTGGTGTGATCTCAGCTTACTGCAACCCCCACCTCCTAGGCTCCAGTGACTCTCCTGCCTCAGCCTCCCGAGTAGCTGGGATTACAGGCACATGCCACCACGCCTGGCTAATTTTTGTATTTTTGGTAGAGATGAAGTTTCACCATATTGGCCAGGCTGGTCTAGAACTCCTGACCTCAGGTGATCCACCCGCCTCGGCCTCCCAAAGTGCTGGGATTACAGGTGTGAGCCACCACACCCAGCCTGGAAGCTTTATTCTATTGAATGTTTCCAACACAAAGAAATGATAGATGTTTGAGATGATATATATGCTCATGACCCTGATCTGATCACTATGCATTATATGTATTGAAACATCACTACATACCCCATGAGCATGTAAAATGATTTGTCGACTAAAAAATAAACAAAAATAAAATAAAATAAAGCTTTATTCGTAATTGCCTAAACTTGGAAGCAACTATGATGTCGTTCAGCAGGTGAATGGATGCACTGTGGTACATCCAGACAATAGAATACTATTCAGTGCTAAAATGAAATGAGCTATCAAGCCATGAAGACGCACGGAGGAACCTTCAATGCACATTCCTAAGAGAAGGAAGCAATCTGAAAAAGCTCCCTACTGTATGATTCCTACCATATGACATTCTGGAAAAGGCAAAACGGTGGAGAGAGTACAAAGATCAGTGTTTGCCAAGGGTTAGTGAGAAGGAAGGGGTGAGTAGGCAGGGCACAGAGGATTTTTAGGGCAGTGAAACTACTCCATATGATACTGTAATGGTAGATGCATGCCATATACATTTGTCAAAAACTATAGGCCTGTAATCCCAGCACTTTGGGAGGCCAAGGCGGGTGGATCACCTGAGGTCAGGAGTTCGAGACCAGCCTGGCCAATATGGTGAAACCCTGTCTCTACCAAAAATATAAAAAAAAATTAGCCAAGTGTGGTGGCACACCCCTGTAATCTCAGCTACTCAGGAGGCTGAGGCAGGAAAATCGCTTGAACCCAGGAGGTGGAAGATGCAGTGAGCTGAGATCATGCCACTGCAGTCCAGCCTGGGCAACAGAGTGAGACTCCATCTCAAAAAAAAAAAAAAAATCAAAACCAAACAAAAACAACAAAAAAACTATAGAATATGTTTATTTAATTTTAAATGATTTTTTTGAGACAGGGTCTCATTCTGTCACCCAGGCTGGGGTTCAGTGGCATGACCTCTGCCCATGCAACCTCTGCTTCCCAGGTTCAAGTGATTCTCCCACCTCAGCCTCCTGAGTAGCTGGGATCATAGGTGCACCACCACAACCAGCTAATTTTCGTATTTTTCATAGAGACGGGATTTTGCCATGTTGACCAGGCTGGTCTCGAACTCCTGAGCTCAAGCGATCTGCCCACCTCAACCTCCCAAAGTGCTGGGATTACAGGTGTGAGCCACTGCGCCCAGCCAAAAACTATAGAATATATGAATCCTAATGTAAACTGCCAGCTTTGGATGATAATGAGGTGTCAGTGTGGCTTCACTGACCATAACAAATGTACTGGCTGGTGTGGGATGGTGATGGTGGGGGAGGCTGTGTGTGCTGTGGCTATACTTGCTACTCAATTTTGCTGTGAGCCTAAAACTGATCTTAAAAAAAAGGAAATCTATTAAAAGTGGTTAAAATGGTAAATTTCATTATGTAGGTGTTATCGTAATAAAAAGAATGTTCATAGCAGCTTCATTCATAATGTCTTTTTTTTTTTTTTTTTTTTTTTTTGTTGAGACAGAATCTTGCTCTGTCACCCAGGCTGGAGTGCAGTGGTGCAATCTTGGCTCATTGCAAGCTCCGCCTCAAGGGTTTACGCCATTCTCCGGCCTTAGCCTCCCGAGCAGCTGGGACTACAGACGCCAGCCACCCCGCCCGGCTAATTTTTTGTAGCCAGGATGGTCTGGATCTCCTGACCTCGTGATCCATCCGCCTTGGCCTCCCAAAGTGCTAGGATTACAGGCGTAAGCCACGGGGCCCGGCCTCATTCATAATGTCTTTAAACTGGAAACAGCGTAAATGTCTGTCAGCTGTAGAATGGGTCAATGACTTGTGGAATGTTCACTCAAGGGAATAGAAAGCAGTCGAGAAAAATAACAGGGGCGCTTCTACGGGGGCTGGAATGTTCTGCTTGGGATCTGGGTGCTGGTTACACCCAGTGTCCAGTGCTCTATGTTGACTTTTTCGTTTTTGTTTTCTGAGACAGAGTCTCACTCTGTCGCCCAGGCCGGAGTGCAGTGGCGCAATCTCGGCTCACTGCAGCCTCTGCCTCCTGGGTTCCAGCGATTCTCATGCCTCAGCCTCCCGAGTAGCTGGGATTACAGGCGTGTGCTACTACGCCTGGATAATTTTGTTATATTTTTAGTAGAGACGGGGTTTCACCATGTTGCCCAGGCTGGTCTCGAACTCCTGACCTCAGGTAATCCGCTGGCCTCAGCCTCCCAAAGTGCTAGGATTACAGGCGTGAGCCACCACACCTGGCCTCTATGTCAATTTTTAAAGTATGTGTAAATATACACATATACAGACATATACATATGATTGCACATTCATATACATATATTCACATACGCATATACATACCACTCTGGAATCAAGATACTCTAATTCCGGAGCGTTCTAATTCTGGTCTGCTACTCACTAGGTTTATGACTCTAGACAGATTCCTGTACCCACCTCAGTTTCCTTATCTGTAAAATGGGGATAATAATACCTTAAGCAGTCAACAAAGATACATGTCAGTGCTGGCTGGCAGCACATGTTGATTCAGTACTTGCTGGTAAATATTCTTCTTGCTGCTGCTCCCTTCGGTGACTGAGCCCAGAGTGTCTGGAAGGAGGAGAGGGTCCATGGAGAGGGCCAATCTAAACTGATAAGCAGGCCGGGCGCAGTGGTCTCAGTTCTAGACCAGCCTGGCCAACATGGCGAAATCCCGTTTCTACTAAAAATACAAAAACTCTGGGAGGCCGAGGCAGGGGGACCACGAGGTCAGGAGATCAAGACCATCCTGGCTAACACGGTGAAACCCCGTCTCTACTAAAAACACAAAAAATTAGCCGGGCCTGGTGGCGGGCGCCTGTAGTCCCAGCTACTCGGGAGGCTGAGCCAGGAGAATGGCGTGAACCCGGGAGGCGGAGCTTGCAGTGAGCCGAGATCGTGCCACTGCACTCCAGCCTAGGCGACAGAGCAAGACTCCGTCTCAAAACAAACAAACAAACAAACAAAAAACAAAAAAATTAGCTAGGCGTGGTGGCGCCTGCCGATAATCCCAGCTATTCGGGAGGCTGAGGCAGGAAAACTGCTTGAATCCGGGAGGCAGAGGTTGCAGTGAGCGGAGATCGCGCCACCGCACTCCAGCCTGGGTGAAACTCTATCTCAAAAAATAAATAAACAAATAAATAAACTGATAGGTACAACACGCTCATCTTGCAAACTGCTGCAAACGGAGAGGGGGTGAGGGTGGGGTGGGGTGCTGCATGTGCCAGGCCTGCCTGGTGGGTGGCTGGGGAGCCGACCTGCCCTGGGCCTCCTGGGGAAAAAGGGCAGTTAGGCGGGTAATGAACACTGATCTGGGGAAATGGATCCTTTCCTAGATAGCAGGGCCTCTCACTATCACTGGGCAATCAAGACGACTGTAAAACGTTAAACACCTTCTCGGGCCGGGCAGCTCTGCACGAGAAAACCCCAAATCCCACATACTCCCACCACTCCCAGAAGCCCTGTGGTGGTTAACTGGGGAACTCAGAGGGCAGGCTGTAGGGTTCAAACGCCATATTTGCCCCTTACTGGATGTGTGACCTGCGGCGGGTCCCTGTGCCTCTCTGGGTCTCAGTTTCCTCATCTGTAAGACGGTGATATAACAGTACCTAGCTCAAAGGTTTAATGCTGGTAGATTCCCGAGCAAAGGTCCGGGGAGAGAAGAGGCTCGGTCTGCAAGAGTTGTCATTTGTTGGCTGCGGTGAGACCACTCCCCGTCGCCCTCCCACACCTGACCCCGCCCTCCCGCGTCCATTGGGAACGCCACCGGAAGTAATGCGAGAAGGAGCGTATTAGCGGAGACACTCACTGGGGCAATCTGAGGTAATCCAACAGACTGTGGCGGAGGGACCGGAAGCGCCAGGCAGGGACCCGGGGTAGATGCTAAATCCAAACTGAAATGTACAGGGCTGGATGATTGAAGCACCAGCGGGAACTAGTCGGACCTCCGAGCTCTTTAAACTGTCCTCAGCCTTCCCCGTGGGCTCGGCTGGTTCTCCACGAGCTCCGAGCAGAAGGGGGGTCGGCGTTTAAGTCAAAGGCCTTGGGGCTCCGAGTCCCTTCCTCTCCCCGTCCTGTGAAGGCGCGACCCAGTTCAGCTGTCTGTAAAGTGGAGCCATTAGTCCCTGCCTCGTAGTGGGAAAACTGGGAGGCGGAACGAGGAGGCCGCGGGTCCCAACCCGGCCCAGGAGCATCTTTCTCCGCAGACCGTTTCCTGGCGAGGTGCGTCTTCGTCCTTTTCCGCCCTTGGGAACTTAGAGCGGCCCCTTGGCCGCTGGTTCCGCGCCTCCCGCGGTTGGGGGCGTGCCCGGAAGTCTCTCTACGGAAGCTGGTAGGGCTGTGGGTGCTTCACTATGGCGACGGTGGGGGCTCCGCGGCGCTTCTGCCGCTGCGCCTGCTTCTGCACCGAGAACTTGTACGTGGCGCGCTATGGGCTGCACGTGCGCTTCCGAGGCGAGCAGCAGCTGCGCCGGGACTACGGCCCGGTGAGTGGCCGCTGTCGTCCCTACGGAGCAGTGGGCAGAGAGGGGTAGTGGAGGAGGGAAGTTCGTCCCAGGATCGTTTGCTTTGCGCACGCCGCGCACCGCATCTTCAAATACAAGAATGACGGCCTCTCTCTGCCTCGGTTTTCTCACCGTAAAGGGGTAATAGTATCTCCCTGTGAGGTTGTGAGGAAGGAATGAACACGCATGTAGGGTGCTTAGGACAGGGCCGGGCTCAGCTTGCCGCCTCATAGCAACACCAGCCCGGAGCCCTGTCCTGAGCTTGACAGGGTTCCGCAGTTCATTCTCTCCATGATCCTTTGAGGTCGGGGCTCCTCTCCCCATTTTAAGCAGGGGAAACTGAGGCTTAGAGAGTGAAGGGATTTCCTCAGGTCATACAGTCATGCTCAGTGTTCTTTCTGCTCCCAGATCCTGCGCAGCCGAGGCTGTGTTAGCGCCAAGGACTTCCAGCAGCTGTTAGCAGAGGTACCAGTCCCCTGCCCCTGCACAGCTCCTCCTTGTTAGATTTGTGTCCGCAGCTTGAGGACACAGCTTGAGCCTAGCCTCAGTCCCTGATCCCTGAAGGGTCACTTAGGCCCTCACTTTCCTCCTTCCTGACCCCACTCATCCCTCCACACCTGAGTCTTGGCACCAGGAGAGAGAAGGGGAAATGCTAAGTTGCTAAGTTGCCTAGTCATGCCGTTCTTAACAGCTCTGCGAGATAAGCACAAGCACCACTCTCATTTTGGATTGAGAAGCTGAGGCTTAAAGAGGGATCACTTGCCCAAGCTTTTACAGCAGGAGCAGATGTGATCCCAGCCACAGCTTCCAGGCCCCTGGGCTCCTCACACCTTACCACATACCCTGCAGGCTGCTGCCAGGGCTGCTGCCCCGCTCCCTCCTCCTCCTTCCCCTGGAGTCAGTGGTGGGAAGCTTCCCAGGAGAGTCCTCAGCAGCCTCTGGAACACAGGACTTGGCCATGACTGTCTCCTGTCCCTATGTGGGCCCAGATGGTTGAGGTATATCTAGGGGTTCTCATCCCAGCTAGGCTCAGGTTGGGGCAGCCTGAAACAGGATGGGTCCCCTTCTAGAAGTCCCTTTCAGCTAACAGTTTGGAACTTGCAGCTGACCCAGATAGATTCAGGAGTGTAGGCTAGACTTGGCTTCCAGCCTGGGCCCTGTCTGGCGTTCTGGGCTTCAGTTTCTTCATCTGTACAGTGGCCTCAGCAGGATGGGAGGCCCCACCTGGTAACAACCCTGTGCCACCCCAGCTTGAGCAGGAGGTGGAGCGGCGGCGGCGGCTGGGGCAGGAGTCAGCAGCTAGGAAAGCCCTCATTGCGAGTTCCTACCACCCGGCACGGCCTGAGGTCTACAACTCACTGCAGGTACCAGCCAGCCAGAGTGCTTGAAGGCCGGTACTGGAAAGAGGAGGTAGCATCCAGGGCTGGGGGTGCTGCCTGCCCCACAGCTGGTGTGTTTTGCTCCCAGGATGCAGCTCTGGCCCCCGAGTTCCTGGCCGTGACTGAGTACAGCGTGTCCCCAGGCGCAGACCTCAAGGGCCTTCTCCAGCGGCTGGAGACAGTATCGGGTGAGGTCCTGGCCCTGAGACCTGGCAGGACCAGGGAATGGCAGCCTGGGAAACCTGGGTGTGGGATGCTGGGGTCCCTCCAGCCACCATCTCTGCCTCCAAAAACCAAACCAGCAGGAGCTGGAAGGGTCAGTGGGACCAACCTGCCAGGAGCAGGACATCCGCATTCATTCATTCAATACCTGCCATGAGCCTGGTATCTTCATTCTTTCCTTCACCCTTCCTTCGTGCCCTCATCCAGCAAATAGTGGGTATTTGTGTCATGTGTGGGACAGCTGGCACACTCAAACAGGGCTGATCCAAGATCTTAAAGGGACCATTGAGACAGGTATGGGCAGGATAAAGGGACCAGTAAGGAATGGCAAAGCCCGGCCCCCCAGGGCTGGCAACAGCGGGGAGCAGTTACCACCTGGAGTTGTGGCTCTGGGCGGAGGCCTGCAGCCATGCCAAACTCCAAGTAGGGCAAGAAATGCCCCACTTCTCTTCGGATTTCCTGCTGGGCTCACTTATTGGCTAAACCCAGCAGGAAATGCTGGGCAAGGGAGGTTTGCGTGTTGTTTAACCTCTGATTCAGTTTCCTCATCTGTAAAATGGGAGCAACAGTAACCCCCTCTCTTAAGGCACTGCGACGATCAAGTGAGTTAATCTGCTTAGAGCGCCTGTCACAGGGCCCGCACGTAGTGTTTGGAAAGTGTTTCCTATTCTTATTGGCACTGATAGCCTGGGCTAGGGGCTCCTGTGGGAGGCAGATACAAGTTTCCCCTCATGGAGCCTATGCTTTGTTGGGGGTCATGGGTGGAATGAATCCCCCTCCTCCCAGCCTTGGGGTGCTCTCCTCATTGCCTTCCACTCCCCGGCAGCTGAGATAGTGCTGAGGCTGTTGGCTGGGGCAGGGCCTAGGCTGCGACGTGGTCCCATCGTGGGCACACTAGCCCTGCACCCCTGGGCATTGGTGCATCCGCCAAGAAATGTTTAGGTTTCCATTCTCAGCCTGGCTTCTTCCCCCTCAGGGCCCAGCAAGAAAGAACAGCCCCTTCTGGCCTTCCTGCTGGGGGACAGAGGCTCCCAGAGCCACTTCTGATTTGGGGTACAGACTTCGGTGGCTCATCAGATGAAAGGAGGTGCAGAGAGAGCCTGAAGTTGGCTCTGTGATCCCGGCTTGGCAGTCACTGGCCTGCTGGGTGTCCCTGGGCTACTTCCTTCCCCTCTCTGGGCCTCAGGACCCATATGTGAGCTCCCAGGGCCAGCCCTGTGGACACTTGTAGAGTCTGGGGAAAGGTTCCGGGCATAAGTGGGGGGCGTGGGAATCGGCCTCCCCTGCTCCTCATGTTACTTCCTTAAGTCATCACAATAGCCCTGAAAAGCAAAGGCCTCATCCTCATGGCACAGGTGATGAAACAGGAAGACTGAAGCCCAGGCCTGGCCGGCCCACGGCCACATTCAGGCCAACAGACCATCCCTCCTTCCACAGAGAAGAAGCGCATCTACCGGGTGCCTGTGTTCACAGCGCCCTTCTGCCAGGCCCTGCTGGAAGAGCTGGAGCACTTCGAGCAGTCGGACATGCCTAAGGGGAGGCCCAACACCATGAACAACTACGGGGTGGGTGAGGCCTGGCCGGTGGCAGAGGAGGGGGTGGCTGGGGTCAGGAGGCAGTGTCAGAGGTTCTGCAGATGGGCTGCCTGCCCGGGCTGCGAAAGAAGGTCACAGTGGGATCACCGTGGAGTGGTACCCCAGGGTTGCAGCCCTCTAGTTTCCTTGCTGACCCCAGGAATCCCCTCCCAGGTGCTGCTGCACGAGCTCGGGCTGGACGAGCCGCTGATGACACCACTGCGGGAGCGCTTCCTGCAGCCGCTGATGGCCCTGCTGTACCCTGACTGTGGCGGGGGCCGGCTCGACAGCCACCGGGCCTTTGTGGTCAAATACGCACCGGGCCAGGACCTCGAGCTGGGCTGCCACTATGATAATGCCGAGCTCACCCTCAATGTAGCCTTGGGCAAGGTCTTCACGGGGGGCGCCCTGTATTTTGGGGGCCTCTTCCAGGTGAGTGTGTGACCCATGCGGCAGGGCCTGGGGCAGCTGTGAGTGCCCAGGCCTGAGTCATGCCATCTGCAGGCACCCACAGCCCTGACGGAGCCCCTGGAGGTGGAGCACGTGGTGGGCCAGGGTGTCCTCCACCGTGGCGGCCAGCTGCATGGGGCCCGGCCCTTGGGCACTGGTGAGCGTTGGAACCTTGTCGTCTGGCTCCGAGCCTCTGCTGTGCGCAACAGCCTCTGTCCCATGTGCTGCCGTGAGCCCGACCTGGTGGACGATGAGGGCTTCGGTGATGGCTTCACCCGAGAGGAGCCCGCCACGGTGGATGTGTGTGTGCTCACCTGAGCTTGCTTGGGCCCAGTGTGGGGGTGGCAGGCAGGTGAGGGCTCCGTTGCCTTGGTCTGGGGGCAGAAATAAAATCCCCGCAGCCTACTGCACTTCTTGGCTCAAGGGTGTGCCAGCTTCTGGGTCATTCTCTGGGCAAAGATGCTGCCTTAGTTCAGGTTTGTCAGAAGCAGAGTCTGGAATGGGGCTTCAGCAAGGGAGTCAGGGAAGCAGGGGAGGGGAGGGAGCAGCTGGGCAAGGAAGTGGCTTCAGAGGACGTCCAGCCTTAGCTGGCCCCACGGAGAGCTCCAGGCAGAGCCCACGGTACCACAGTGTGCCCACACCAGTGGTTACTGGCTCCTGGATGAGGGGGCCAGAGAGGAGTGAATAACTTCCCAGACACTTATCTCCAGGGCAGGGTGCCTTCCAGTAGCCAAGGGAAGCCTCCAGAGAGCACAGATGTGAACCCTCAGCAGCAGGCATCACCCCCAGTGGACTCGGGTGGGCCACCAGTAGCATCTTCTAGATGGCAGAGGGGTGAATGGCAGGGCCGGGAACCAGGCTGCCCGGGTTCCCATTCTGCTTCTGCCACTTCCAGCTGTGTGGCTTTAGGTGAGCCTTCACCTTTTGGTGCCTTCGTTTCCTCATTTAGCACCTACCTCCTAGAGCTGTTTTGGGAGTCAAATGCGCTGACGTATATAAAGTGCTTTGCAAGATCCCTTTGTGTTTGCGGCTGTCGTTATTGTGGAAGAGTTGCAACTTGGGGGCCCGAGATTGGATGAAGCGCACAGCCACGCTTTGGGTTACACATTTGAAAGTCAGGGGGCTTCAATATTGCAGTCTTGAGTTTGGTCTCCCTGGGAAGGTGGGGCACCAGCCCCATGCCACGTTGCACGGATCAGCTGGAGCAGAATCCCGGCTTCCTTCCGGATGGGCCTGGGGTCCATGCCCGCACTCACTGCCAAGATCTTTCTGGCCCCTATGGACACGAGTTTGCGACCTCTGAGTCACTGGGTGGGCGCGTCGGAAAGACCAGGGCGCCTCAGTCTGGAGCTCGCAGTCGTATGGAGAGGGCACGACCAGCCGGGGAGGAGGGCGGCGCGCGCGAGGGTCGCCTTCTTCCCAGGGCACCGGGGGCGTGCGTGCTGCGGGCGTGCGCCGAGAGGGCAGCCTTGGAAGCGGGCGCAGCTTCGGCAGACACAGGCGTGAGGGGCTGCGGAGCTCGAGGGCCGGCGCCCCTGCTTGCCTCTGCGGGAGGTGGGCGCGCCCGGGACGGAACGTGGGGCGTCAGAACGAAAGGCAGCGGCGCCGCGCTTCCCAGCCGGACAGCCTCCCGCGCAGCGCCCCGGCCGGAAGCCTCCTCGCCGCCGCTTCCTCCCGAGAAGGCGCGGGGCGGGCTGTCCGGCCCGCAGGGCGGTCGAGGTGGGAACGGAGCAGCCCCGGGGGCCCCCTTGAGGCGGCGAGGCCGCGAAGGGCGCGGGGCTGGAGGGTAGGAGAGCGCGGGAAAGCGCCCCAGACGCCACTCGCGGCGGACGGCGGCCAGTTCCCAGGGGTTTGGAGCCGGGAGCGCAGGCGTGGGGCCTCCGGGCGGGGGCGGGCCTTTAACAGGCACCGCTGCGGGGACTGGAGTCGGCGGAGAAAACCGGGGTCCCCAGCGCTGGGGGTGGGTGAGGGTCGCTCATTTTCTCGGGACGGTGACGGTTACTGGGCGTCGCCAGGCCCCGGCCCCGCTAGAGCCACCCTTGGGGCCCGCCCGCGGCCGGCCTTGGGGGCTTCGGCTCAAGCGCGTCTTCTCCGTCGCCAGCCCGCGGCGCCATGGCTCACGTCGGCTCCCGCAAGCGCTCGAGGAGTCGCAGCCGGTCCCGGGGACGGGGGTCGGAAAAGAGAAAGAAGAAGAGCAGGAAGGACGCCTCGAGGAACTGCTCGGCCTCCACATCCCAAGGTCGCAAGGCCAGCACGGCCCCTGGGGCGGAGGGTGAGGACCACAGGCATCGGGGAGAGGAGGCGCAGCTACTTCCTGGGGAAGTCGGGCGAGCAGTGGTCGGGGACGCTCAGTCATGCCTCTGTGCAGCCGGGCCTGAGATGTGAGGGCCAGGCGCCGCAGGAGCCGGGAAGGGGCTCCTCTGGGAAGCTCCATCTCTGTTCTGGAAAGCCCCTCAGGAAGCGCTCACCCTGTAGACGGTCTGTGCCTGCCCCAGGCCAGAGCAGGGGACGAAGGTTTACCTCTTACCCTCCTGGCCTTCCAGCCTCACCTTCTCCCTGCATCACAGAGAGAAGCAAGCAGAAGGCCCGGAGGAGACCAAGATCCAGCTCCTCCTCTTCTTCCTCCAGTTCTTCTAGCTCCTCTTCTTCCTCCTCGTCCTCCTCCTCTTCCTCCAGTGATGGCCGGAAGAAGCGGGGGAAGTACAAGGACAAGAGGAGGAAGAAGAAGAAGAAGAGGAAGAAGCTGAAGAAGAAGGGCAAGGAGAAGGCGGAAGCACAGCAGGTGGAGGCTCTGCCAGGCCCCTCGCTGGACCAGTGGCACCGATCAGCTGGGGAGGAAGAGGATGGCCCAGGTACTGTGCTGCCCAGCACCTGAGAGGGAGAAGGTCCCTTCCCAAGGCCTGGCCACCACCTCTGTCTTCCCTTCCAGTCCTGACGGATGAGCAGAAGTCCCGAATCCAGGCCATGAAGCCCATGACCAAGGAGGAGTGGGATGCCCGGCAGAGCATCATCCGCAAGGTGGTGGACCCCGAGACGGGGCGCACCAGGTGGGGAGCTTTCGGCCTGACTTACACGACAGGATCTGGGAGTGTTGGCTGAAGATGTGTGCTCTCGGGAGGAGTGGGGCCGGGCTGGGTTCCTGGTGCCTGAAAAAGGACAAATGTGGGCAAAAATACGGTCACTTGGAGTAAGTAGTTGCAGGGGCTGGAAGGGCCTGGAGGAGGCTCTTGAAAGGGCTGTTGTTGGCCGGGCTGAGGCTGGCAAGGCAGAGCCCAGCTCCACTGCCTTCATCAGGGAGAGTGGGTGAGGCCCCAGGGTCTGTCCACTCAAGGCTGCGGGGCGGGAGCCCTGGGTCCCCTCTGCCGGCTGCTTGTGGTTCTGCTCCTCTGGCATTAGGGGACCTGCCTATTCCTTGCTGAACGGAGTCCCTCCCACCCCCAGGCTTATTAAGGGAGATGGCGAGGTCCTAGAGGAAATCGTAACCAAAGAACGACACAGAGAGATCAACAAGGTGGGTGTGGCCCCTCTGCCTGCCATCCGCCCCCAGCTCTGTTTGTGATGTACCCCTCCTCCTGTGTGCTTTCTTCCCCAGCAAGCCACCCGAGGGGACGGCCTGGCCTTCCAGATGCGAGCTGGGTTGCTTCCCTGAGGGCCCCTGCTGGCCAAGGCCTGTGGACGGCGCTGGCGGCCCGGCCTGGGCAGGTTTCAGGGTGCCAGTGGGAAGCCTGATGGGTGCTGGTGGCCTTTCCCCCGTGGATTGGTCTCTGGCCCAGCCCAGTCTCTTCTCAGGGGCAGGGGGTGGAGGTTGGGGTCACCGGCCTGCTTGGCACCCCTATCTGAAAGAGCAGCACTTCTCAGCTATTAAAGGCCCCCTGGATAGACTTTCTCTGTTCTGTGGCTTTTTGTGCTGAGGGGGAGGGAAGGGTGCTACATGACTGCCGGGGAAAAACAAGGGCTCCGGGAGCTTTCGGGCAAAGCTGGGGTGTCCTCTGGTGGTAGTGAGCACAGGCCACACCAGCGCCTGTGCCCTCCTCATCTTCAGGTCAGCGTGCCTGGACCAGACCTCATGCCAGCTGAACCCCAAACCCAGAGAGCTGGCTCTGAACTGCCATGCACTCAGGCATGGAGAGAGTCGGCTTCCCCTGCCATGTTCATTCCACAGATGACAACAGTGCAGAGCCAGGTGCTGGGGCTGGGTGGCCTGTGTGGCAGGTCTGGCTCTCACTGCCCAGCTGGGTCTTCCACTCTGAGGCAGGGAGGCTCACAGCACCCGCTTCACTGGGGTCTGTGAGGGCAAACTGAGTTCCATCCCAGGAAGGAGCTAGAAGCAGGCTAGGCCTAGAGTCAGCCCCGCACTAATGTGTTGGCGTCACTGTGAGTGTCACTAGCATTACTGTTCCATGCCCCCATCCCACCATGCCCCACGGTCGCCACTGCAGTAAAGAGATCCAGAAGGAAGCCTTCCCGCTTCTTTAATTGGTGTAACAGACATGACGTTGTATACAGAGCACACTCAGGCCCAATGATGCGGGGACAGCAGGGACGGATGGGGAGATGGGGACACTGCTCACACATGGCCCAGAGAGACAGACGGCACACGGACAGACCAGACGGGAGGGGCTGAGACGTGAAGGCTGTGATGGGGTGGGCATTGGGACTCAGACCGAGCCAGGGAGGGGTCGGGGGGGGGTCTCTGCTGAATCCCTCTTTAGAAATCAAAGAGAAGGCAGGTGGTGGGGCGTGGGGGTGTGGTGGGAGTGGGACTAAGGCTTCTATTCTAACAGGCCTGGGGGGTGGCAGTCGGCAAGGCCTGCCTCACCCTTTGGTTATGACTGGTCAGGCCTGAGCCCTGCAGCTCAGCACCCAACTCTGTAAACATTTTTGGTATTTTTAAAGGACACTGCCCTCCCTCTCTTAGTTTCAGAAAGACACTGGTACTTCCTCAAGAGGAGAATGTGCCAAAAGGAATCTGAAGAGAGGTGGAAAGCAGACCTGGATATAGAAGAGACTTCCCATGGCAGGGCAGGCTGCCCACCTTGCCATCTATGGCTGAGGGCCGCTGGGAGAGCCCCAGGGGACTATTGCTGTTGTCCTTGGCATGGCTGGCGGCTGGGCAGGCAGGCGGGGAGTGAGGAGCCGTGGGGGAGCTGCCCCCCTGGGGAGAGGCTGAGCCCACTGCCCACAGGGCCTCCCGGCCTTTATTGCAGGAGGGCCCGAGACTCTTCCAGGTGCTTCTCTGGATGGCTGGTCTCCCAGGCAGCAGGCAAGACAGGATAAGGTGGGGCCAAGAGAGGAGGAGGCACTGGCCACAGGGCCCCTGACAGGGGCTGTGATTGTTGGGCCAAGCGACTTCCCGCTGGGAGCAGGGGGGTCAGATATTGCACTTTCACTGCAACAGTTACATGAAAACTTGGTCCATAAAATAATCGTTGCTTTATACATAATGCCTGAAACAACAACAAAAAGCTACATCTTAAATATGAATAAACCCTGAAGGTTCCATCCCTCCAGACATTTTTCTCTGCACAAAATAAATAGCTTTCACTCTGTATAGACCCACTTTTGCAGAACATTTACACGACCCTTTGGCTGTACATATCTACACACGGGAAAAAGTTAACATCACTCTGTGCACCTCCCCAGCCCGGTCCATGCGTCCCAACACCAGACCCAGGTCGGCCGTAGCTTCTCGGGGACAGAGCCTGGTCGCTGGACAAAGGCCGAGGCCAGGCAGGCTCTCCCACTTCCGGGAAAGCCGAGGAGCAGCAGAGGGGCCGCCGGAGCTGGCCGTTGAGCGCCACAGCCAAGGTCACGCTTGGTGCTGGGGAGAGAGGGCAGATGGTCAGACCCAGCGTGCAGGACAGCATGGTCCTTGTTCAGGCGAGAAATGAAGTCATGGCTGCCTGCCCTGAAGCTGACAAAGCAAGTTGTGGCTTCTTAGATTCGGCATGAAAACGGAATTGGCATTAAAAAAACCGAAGTGTGTGCCCCACCCACCCCAGAGTAGAAATTCAGTGGGATTGCCGGGGCCAGGTGAGGCAAGGAGCCCACGCCTCGCTAAGTGGGCAGGAGCAGGGCCCACGGGACCCAGAACCAGGCTGGACTCCGTCACAGTGCTGGGTGTTTTCAGTGTGGAGGGGCTGCTCTCAGTACTGAAAGAGTTAAGAAAAGGAAGCAGCCAAGGATTGCTCATTTAAAAAAACCTCATAGAAATCAGATTGAGAAGTAGAAAGGCGTAGAAACGTGGGCGGGCGGCCTTGACTGATGGCAGGGAGCGGAAGAGGTGGCCAGGCCCGTCCAGCCCGTGGCCTGAGGCTGGAAACAACACTGGCCTGGGCTCCAGGTGGGGCAGGCAGACAGGTGGGCAGGGTCCGGGGTGCAGAAATTAAGATACAGCCTTTCTCTCCTGCTTGCACGAGGCTCTGCCGCACTGGAGCCTTCAGTGTGGTTGTAGGTCCTGGGTCAGCAGGTACTGAGTTTCATGCATGTCAACGGGGCTGTAGCCATAGGAGGTGGTAATGGGTCTCCGCTCTCAAAAATCAGTGCAAAACCAGTGAGGTTGAACAGTTGAGAAACTCGAGTTAACAAGATGCAGGCTGGACCCCTGTTGGAGCTGCTACCAAATGGGAGGGGACCTGGGAGTGAGGGTGGCCAGTGGATGGGGAGGTGGCAGGCTGGGCCTGGGCCCACACCTGGCACCAGGACACTTGGAGATCCACACAGGGCAAAATGTCTGAGAGAGCCTCCCAGGCCAGTCTGAGTGGGAGGTTCTGGTCCCTCTGCCATCCTGGGGCTGGTGGTCCCTGCCAGCTTCCATGACAAGCCGGACCTGTCAGGCCCGAGGACATGAGGCAGGGCAGGGAGGACTGTGTGGCGCGGCCCGTGTCCTCCGCAAGGCCCTGGGACAATCTCCCAGGCCCACGTCAGTGCGTGTGCCCAGGCCAGGCCTCCTGGCGGGGCTGGCCACCCTGGCCTAGCACCATGGAGACCCCGCGCTGCACTCACGGTGCCCTACTTGGGGCCCGCGGCCGCCCCCGGCTCCAGGCGGCCAGTCATGGCGCGGCCCCAGCAGCCGGCCGCCACACTCATGCTGCGCTGGCCCCGCTGCTCGCCATCCGCCTGGCTCTGTGTCCGCTCGTGCCGGTGGCTGGGCCCGCTGGGCTGGGCTGAGATGGTGCGAAGCAGGTGGTTCCGGGAGCGCAGAAAGTCGCCCTGGCCGGGCAGGCCGAAGCTGCCCTTGCGCAGCGCCATGCGGGTGGCCGTGTTGCGAGCGGGCCGCGCCCGGTGGCTGTACTTCAGCTGCGCCAGGTGGGCCGCGTAGCCATCCGTGATGAACTGCGGGGTCAGTGAGGACGGCTGTCACAGGCTGGGGCTCCCCGAGCTGCCCGCCTGCACCTGCCCCCGCAACGCGCCCACTCACCTGGCACTGCTGCTGCAGCTTCTTGGTGGGCCGGCCCACGATGTAGATCTGCATGGGGGACAGGCTAATGGCGCTGTAGACCGCCACATCCTTGGTGGAGCCATAGGCCGCGTGCACGCGCAGGTGCAGCTGTGGGGAGACTGGCATGGGCACAGGCACCATGGTCCCTCTGCCCCCACCCCTGCCCTGCCCCATCCTCCCGGGCCCCACCTCGGAGATGAGCAGCTTCAGGAAGTTGGCCTTGTGCCGCAGCGGGTCATGCACCAGGCCGTCACAGAAGGACACCACGCCATGGGGGAAGTTGTGCTGGGCCAGCCACGCCACCACCCGCTGCTTCTGCATGTCGGGCCGGCCCGTCACGTAGATGATGAGGTAGCCCAGGTCCTGCCAGTGCCTGGGGGTGAGGTGTCTCATGGGTGCAGGCCTGGGTGTCTCATGGCCACCCCTTCCTCCCTCCTGGGCCTCCCTGTCTCCTGCCCAGCCAGGGCCTACTTGGGCCATTGGAAAGCACATCTCTGATTGAGCTCAGACAGCAACGACGATAATGGTTGACAATGACGGTGCTGCAGCAGGCCCTTGGGTGCCCGCATTGGGCGGCAGATGCCCCTGCTGCGGTGTCCCTGGCTTACCAGCCTCACTTTCCAGATGCGGGAACTGAAAGCCGACACTGAGAAGTGACATCGCTTGCCCAAGGTGACACGGCTAATAATTGGGGGTGCTGGGCTCTGAACTGAGGTCCTTAAGGCCCAGTGCCTGAGCCAGGCGTCCCCCACAGAGGCTCCGCTGTCCTCCTCCACCTGGCTGGTGGGAGCCCCTGAGCCCACCCACCTTGCTACAGCCCCTTTGTGCCCCTCCGGGCCACTCACCGCACCACGTCCACGGCCCCGGCCCGCACCTTGGGGTCGCTGCCCATGATGGACACGCTAGCGGCAAAGGAACCGTCGATGCTGAAGACCACGAACTCTGTGCCCTTGGGCAGCACGGTGATGTAGCTGTCAGCAAACGTGTGGTCTCCCCTGGCAGGTGGTGGGGGTGCTCATCAGAACCACCCAGAGCCTCGCCCTGCCTATCCCGCCCTCCCAGTGCAGGCATATACCTGACCACCATCTTGATAGGGTAGACACCCACGCCCAGGCGGTGCGACTCAGGGATGGTGTAGGAGACACGCCCACTGTTGTTGGTCACCAGCGTATCCAGGTAGAGCCACTCGCCTGAGGGCGGCTGGGTCATGATGTGCACATCCACCTGGGCCCAGCAGGCTGGTCACGGGCTGGCTGTGTCTGGCCTCCCCACCCCCTGCACCCCAGCCAGAGGGCAGCAGGGAGCTCCCCAAAGTCCCTCCATGTTACCCCTACCCGCCGTGTCCTTACCTTCTCCCCAGTCAGGGTGACCATGTCCAGGGGCCCATACATGAACCTGCCCGTCAGAACCTGGGGGCCGTCCTCATTGGCAAGGGCATCATTGATCCGGTGGTTGGCTGTCACGTTCTGCGGAGGGAGCGGCAAGCCCGGGTCAGGGGGTCGGAGGGCACCCCGGGTCCCTGTGTTCTGCTCAAGCTCTGTGGGCCTGAGGGGCAGGCTTGAGCTGTGGGCTGCGCAGCCCATGTCTGAGTCTGGATCAGACATGATGACGTAGCTTTGGAGAAACTAGGAAGCCTTGCTGCCTTCCCTGTCTGTGAAGTGGGCTGACAGCTCCAGCCTCATGGCCCGGGAAGGTACATAAGACTGCAGGCTTCCCTGCAACTCAGTTTCCTCCTCATCTGGACACGGAGGCTGGTGACAGGGTGACAGCGTGGGGGCCTGGGCGCCTGGGGGACCCTCACCCGCAGCTTCACGTGGGTCCGCTTGCGCTGCCACTTCTCCCTTGGCTTTGAGGGGGTGAACACTGACACTTCCTTGCCATCCAGCTCCAAGATGCTGGAGTTGTCATGCCTCATGACCTGGGAAGAGGGGACAGGGCAGGCTGTGGGGCAGATGCCACCCTGGGGCTTCCTGCCCTGGGAGGAGGAGGCCCAGTACCCGGGAGCAAGAGGAGCCTGTGGGTTGTAGGGGGCATTCTTCAACCCACTACTGTCTGCCCAGTAGCCCTCAGACCCCTGTTCGTTCACCTGACGAATGTGCAGATATGTTCCCTCCATCCCAATGTCCTGAGAAGCCTGAATACACCCGAGCATAAAGGTGCCTTCGTCTTGCTTGCTCTGTGATCTGATGGGGTTGGAGAGGAGTCCCCACTGTCCCCTCGTCTGTGAAATGGGGCCCTGTCATGGGTGTTGTCACTCAGGGCCCTCCTGGGAGGCCCCAGGCCCCGGGTACCTGTCTCAGCAGAAAGGAGACCACGTCTGTTGACTCCCAGTAGCTGGCGTGGAAGAGGTGAGGCAGAGCCACCGTGGGGAAGGCCGTGAGGGCATCAGGGCAGTACAGGGCATAGTCGATCCGCTTCTGGCCCCACCACTTTGCAGCGACTGCCAGGAGGGGCCGTGACTGGGCTGGGGCTGTATAGCTCCAGACAGGGACCCCGAAGGGTCACCCGGCCCCTCTGGCCTGCTCAGCCCAGCACAGACCCCCCACCAGCTATAGCCTAAAGTGAGTCTTCTCCCAGGCTGGATGAGTGAGGCAAGCGGGAGGGAGCGCAGGCAAAAGCACGCAGACCCAGGACAGTGGTGAGTGCCAGCCCTGCTGAGGGGCTCCTGCGGTTGCGTGGGGGGACCAGTCAGGATCTGTGGGATGGTACCAGCTGTCTGTGGTCCCTTCCTGACTCTGGTGACCCTCTGCCCCATGGCAACCCCATCTCTGCCCTCTCTGGGCCATTCCTGTTCTCCTATCTTCCCCCAGGCGTCAAGGCTGGGAAAGGCGGCACAGAGGTGGGGTTACAATTCCTGATCCCCAGGGCAAGGGTGCTGTCTTCTCGCACCTGGGCCACCCCACGAGCCCTGAGACACCGCAGTGTGGGTGGGGAAGCCTGGGCCTCCAGATGGATGGTGCTGGGTGCATCTGGCTCTGCCACTAGGGGCTGGGCGAGGACAACCTTCCTGAACAAGACAAGCTTGTAAAGTGCCCCCTGGGCTGTCCGCAGGAGGGGCCCAGCAGCAGGGCCTGGTTTACAGGTCCAGGCTTCCCTAGGTTCTGCCCACAGCTTTCCCCGGAGCTTCCTTGGTCCTCATCTGGCCTCATTCCAGCTCCGTGGGGTCCCTGGTCCCTCACCCCACCAGACAATGCCACCAGCTCCCACCTCCTCCCTAGATGGCCAAGTCCTCCCAGCCCAGCCCCCACCTCCCTGTTAGGCCGAAGCGGGGGTCTAGGTGGGCAGAGCCTGGCAGTGAGGGGTGCTCAGCAGCAGAGTGACCCCCAGTGAGGGGAAAGTGTGTGGGGTGGTACCTTCTCCGATGTCCAGCTCAGGGAGGCCAGGGGCCCTCTCCAGGCCGGGGCTCGCCTGCCTGGCTGGAGGGTGGGGGCCAGGGGTGGTGGGGCTGGGGGGGGGCAGGGCGAGCAGGGACAGACGCCTGACACTGGGTGTATGGCTGAGCGCATTGGGGGCCTCTGAGAAGCAAGAGCAATGGATGGCTCAGCCACGCGGGGATGACCGCGGTGCCACGTCTACCAGGGGCCAGGCAGGACACTGGGACAGTGCCAGGCCTGGGGCTATCAAGGGCGAGTCCATTGGCCCTCCTCACGGATGAACACAACTGCCAGCAACCCCCACCCCAGCCTCAGCCCCTGCATGGCCACCCTGACCGCAGCTGCGAGAATCCCTGGCCCAGCACGGGGGGCAGCCCCTGGCGGGGACTGAGAAGGGAACCCGGGCTGTGCTTCAAGCACCAAGAGGCTTCATGCAGGAGCTAAGCATGAGGAAGGCGGGGCCCTTCCTAATGCGCCTTCTTCCAGAATCCTCCTGAGAAGGCGAAGCTTCTCAGCCTAGACACTGCAGAGTCTTTGGACTTGACTGGTCTCTGCTGTAGGGCTGGCCCGGGCACTGCAGATGCCCAGCAGCCTCCCTCCCTCTACCCACCAGGTGCCAGCAGCATCCCTCCCCAGTTTCATCAGCTAGAAATGCTCCTAGACATGGCCAGCAGCTGTCCCCTGTGGGCACAATGGCCCTGGCTGAGTGAGGTGGGTGAGGGGCCTGGTATACTCACTCTGGGCGATGCTGGATGCCGTGTAGCTCTCAGCCATGCCTGACACCTGGCTGGCGATGCTGATCTCACTGGCTCGGCGGAAGCCACGACTGGCAGGGGCAGTGCTCGGTGAGGAGGGGGCGCCATGCTCTTGGAAGGCTGCATTGTGGGTCTGGAGCACATCCGCTGCAGGTGGACAGGGACCAGAGGCCAGGTAAGAGAGGCCCTGCCCAGCCCCAGAGCAGTGGGGGAGCCAGTGTGCCAGGGTCCAGTGTGCACCTAGACTGGAGGCTGGGCAGCAGCTGTGCCAGAGCCACCTGCTCAGGGCCGTGAGAGGAAGGGGCCCAGAGCTTTAGCAGGTGAGGAGGAGGGCTGGGGCAGGGTGGACTGACGAATGGACACAGACACAGGGCAGGGAGGCGTGGCAGCTGGGCTCAACCTCAGTCACCCTCCTGCCCCACACACACCCCTCAGCTTGTCTCCAGCACCCCAGTGGCTCCAGGGCCTCCAGAGCTCACCCTGGCCTGACCTGACCCACAGCCCACAGCAGAAGCAGCGGCTCCACCCAGGTTTGCAGGGCGCTGACAACAGGTGCCATGGGTGGCTTCCTGGGGATGCCCTGCACATGCAGAGCACAGAGAGAGGCAAGCCCTGAGCGTCCCTCACACAGGCCACAGCCAGCAGCCCCTGATGGGCGTTTGGGGACAAAGGCAGGTGCTGGGGGTTCAAGCCAGGCTCACCCAGGCCCAGGCTGAAGACAGGACAGAACAGGGAGGATGGGGCTCAGCCAGACAAGCCACACCTGGACGGGGTACAGGAGGTGCCTGGGTGACCTCAGAAAGCGAAGGAGTGGGCCCTGGGGAATCCAACCCCTCGCTGGGACCAGAAGCTTCCTCAGGTGAGGGGTGGGCCCGACTGGCTCAAGGCCTCAGTCTGCTTCTGGCAGAGCCCTGGAACTGTCACTGACTTGCTGTGTGGCCCTGAGACGGCCTCTGCTGTCTCTGAGCTGCTGCGCCCCTTTGCTTTGGGTCTGCCCTGCCTCTGGCCCACAATATGCAGGGAGGAGGCACCGACACCAGCTCCCCAGGGCCGTCCTGCCCAAGTCTCTGTTCCTCACCACCCAGGTCCCACGAACTGTGAGTGGCCAAGGAGGGCATGGGTTGGGGGGTGTCCCTGAGGACCAGGTCAACCAGCGAAGCAGACGTCACCACGAGCAAGGGAGGGTACACACACTCGGCACAGCCCGGGCGGGGCCCGTCTTGCCAGGTGGGCGCGGGAACAGGCATACTGGTTTCCAGGAAGCCGTCCCCGTGGGGGAGAGGGGCCAGGGGGCCGCCCTCCAGGACCAGCTCGGGGTTTCTCTGCACGGTCTCGACTGGAGGCAGACGGGGAGAGAACAGAGGACAAGAACAGACACTTGCATGGGCCATCCAGACACGCTCTGACACAGAGACTCAGGGCTCCTCGAGGACCAGGACGTGACAAGACGCCGGGACACACGCTGGGGCAGGGGTCGGGCCAAGCCTACCTGGACCTCCCCTGCCCCAACCCATCTCCTGCACCCTGTCTCGGGGCCAGCCGCCTGCCATGATGGGACCCAGCCGACCCAGGCCCCCTACTCAGTGAGGGTCCCTGCTGGGTCCCTAGCTCTGTCTCTGTTGGGATGGAGGCTCAGCTGTGGAGAGGGGAGTCTGGTCTTGTTCTGCCCTTGCCCTGCTCCGGGGACCCTGGAACAAGGCCCTGACCTGTGTCCTCTGAAAGGTGGGAACTATCATTTGTGCCTCACGGGGATCAGTGCAGAGGGATGCACCACCCCCACCCCCCACCCCCAACAGCTGTCCACCTCCAAGACGCATTCAGCACAAGCTGTCCCTCTCACCTGGGGAAGAACCACGTGGCATGGAGGACCTAGGAGCCAGGGAGCCACGCCTACCCCACCTTCCCCAGAGGAGTGGGGCGGAATGTGCCTCTCACCCAGCAGTGTGGAGCAGCCGTCCCCCAGCGGATAGCGTTGGTAGCGGGGGATGCTGAAAGGCGGCAGGGCGTGAAAGCGCCGTTCCAGCAGCGGCTCCAGGCGTGAAGCTGACGGGTCCGCGGGGTGGAAGAGGTTGTAGACTTGCTGGCAGGCCGGCCGCAGCTGGAAAACTGGGGGTGGGGGTGTTGGCTGCAGAGCTGGGGCTGGCCCTGAGGAGCAGTGGTGGGGGTGGGAAATTTGGGAACTGGGCACTGGGTTGTCTGCCGAAAGTTAGGGATAAGATGGGGGGTGTGTCTCTATCAATTTGGGACCTGTTTGGGTCATTGTTACTTTTTTGTTTGTTTGAGACAGGGTCTTGCTCTGTCACCCAGGCTGGAGGGCAGTGGTGCGATCTTGGTTCACTGTAGCCTCAGTCTCCTGGGCTCAAGTGATCCTACCCCCTCAGCCTCCTGAGTAGCTGGGACCACAGGTGTGCACCACCACACCTGGCTTTTTTATTTTATTTTTTGTAGAGATGGGGTCTTGCTAGTTATCCAGGCTGGTCTCAAACTCCTGGACTCAAGTGATCCTCCCACCTGGGCCTCCCAAAGGGCTGGGATTACAGGCGTGAGCCACCACGCCTGACCTCTAATTTTTTTTCATTGCAAAAGTTGTCATGATTGTGGTAAAAGGTGGTTTGCAGTACAGAAGAGCATATGATGAAGGGCACATGGTGGAAACCCCTTCCACCCCAGATCCCCCTGAAGCTCCAGCTCATCTTGCGGGAGCACCACCGAGTGCTGGCTAAGGCAGCCCTGTCCTGCCTGTATCGGAAAATGTTTCCCCTTCTGTCAAATGGGGCAGCAGTTCCAACCACGTCATGGAGTTAAGGAGATCACGTGAATGCAAGTTTAATTATTAGTGCTGTATCTCACTTTTAGAGGGACATAAACCAGAACATATGCTATGCCTTCTGAACTTTGCCTTTTCCTCCCATTTAACACAAAAAACGTTGGCGTCTTTCGTGTCAGCGCGTCTAGTTTCTCCTTGCTCTTTTTCAATGGAGGCGGGTACTCCACTGTGTGGTTGTGCCAGAATTTATTTAACCAGCCCCCTCCACATAGACGGACATTTAAGTTGGTTCTGGTTTTTCACAATGACACATAATGGGACCACAACGGCACTGTCCCTAAGTCTCCATGCACCTGTGTGGGACTCTGTGGGGCTGTTCAGAGCCTGCAGTGGATGGGGCACAGGGATGCCCTCCGTGGGGCTGCCTTGGTTGTTGGGGTCCCCTTAAAGCTACCCATTTCTCTTCCTGGCAGTGCTGAAGTCGCCAGTTTATGGAAGGGGAAGGCACTTGGGTGCTGAGTCCAGAGGTCTGCATTTTTTTTTTCTTTTTTTTTGAGACTGAGTTTCGCTTTTGTTGCCCAGGCTGGAGTGCAATGGCACAATCTTGGCTCACCGCAACCTCCGCCCTCCCGCATTCAGGCGATTCTCCTGCCTCAGCCTCCCGAGTAGCTGGGATTACAGGCATGTGCTGCTACACCTGGCTAATTTTGTAATTTTAGTAGAGACGGGGTTTCTCCATGTTGGTCAGGCTGGTCTCAAACTCCTGACCTCAGCTGATCCGCCTGCCTCGGCCTCCCAAAGTGCTGGGATTACAGGTGTGAGGCACCGCACCCGGCCAGGTCTGCATTTTTAACCTGCACTTGGCAAGCATCTAAACCTCTCTGAGCCTCAGTTTCCCCCTCTGTCATCTGGGAGTGTAACATGTGTTGCTACTCTCAGGATTGTGTGGCTCCTGGAGCTTTGCAGGCTGATCCCAGGGCACAGGGCAGGGACTGCTGCTCCAATGATGCCCAGCCGCCGGACTGCCTGCCCTGGGTAGACAGAGACGCACAGCTGTGGCCCCTCCAGGGCTGGGAGCCCACTATACCCAGGAGGCTTTGGGGATGCCTGGCCTCTGCATCTCTCCCTATGGGAGGACCTTGGACCTGGGAGGCTGGGTCTGTCTCCATCTGACTCTGGGGTGGTGCCTTCTCTCCCTGGACCTCAGCTTGCCCATCTAGGGGTTGACCCTCAGCTCCCACAGGCACCCTGGAGATGAAATGAAACAGCAGGTGTCACGGACGGCCAGTGACTGAGCTGCTGAAGCAGGAGCAGAGGACAGCAAGGGGCCCTTGGTGGGGAAGACAGGAAGGAGGGCAGAAACAGGCCTGGGACGTGGCCATGATCTCATCACAGGGGTCCACTGAGACCCCCGCCCCCGCGCCCAGTGCATGTACCCCCCATCCTGCCCCTGCTGGGCTCTCACCATCCAGGGCTGGGATGACAGTCTTCCTCAAGGCCAGGACCAGCCCCAGCGGGCACCCGAAGAGGAAGAGGTCGGTGATCTCGAAGTCAAACCTGCCCAGGGCACCTGTGCCGTCCAGCATGGTGGAGCTGCTGGAATGGCGTGAGCAGGGCTCAGTCCTCAGCACGCTGGCATGGAGGCTGCAGACCCAAATAAGACTTAGCTGTCATGTGGGTGCAGCTGCCATCATCTGCCACAACACTGCTGGTGGCAGCAGGTCCCAACCTCTCTCAGGGGCCCACTGGCTTCAGGACAGCCCTGAGCTGGACCACCTGCCCCTGGTCCATTCTGCCCCCAACTCTGCCATTCCCCACCCTCACCCTCAAGATAAATTGCTCCCTCAGGCCCAAGATGGCCCTTGGTGTACATGAGACAAGGCACCCAGTAAGCCACTTTCTCCTGGGCCCAGACTGGGATCCCAGGTCTCGGGCTGCGGGAACCTCAGGCAGACAGCCTGGGTCTCCTGTTGGCCATCACAGGGGATGTTCCTCCCTCTTGGAGCCTCTTCCCACACCCAGAGGCAAGCCCCAGCCCCCCAGCCCCGCCCACCTGGACAGGAAGGCCTGGTGCTGCTGGATGGTATCCAGCTCGTAGGTGGATGAGTCGCTCCTCTTGCGGGGCAGTTGCCTTTTGGGGTCCTCGGTGCCGTTGCTGCGGGGGATGTCGACGTTGCTTCGGCTCAGGTGCCGACTGCTTTCCAGGCTGGAGCCAACACTACTGCCACCACCGCCACCGCCACCACCGGAGCAGTGTGCTGCATTCACCAGGATGCCCGGGGACAGCAGGTCATTGTCCTGGAACGGCCCCGTGGAGGCTCACTGCCGGGTGGCCGCTGGCCTGACCCATTCTCCAGTGTCCTGGAAGCTGCCTCCTCCCTCCTAACCCCAGGCCGAGCGGCCACTGTCCAGCCAGCCTCTCGCCAAACCAGACGGGAGGGCCCCGTTCCCTTCCGTCCTCCCACCCACCAGCCACCCTGGACCTCATTGGTCTACAGGCCGTTTTCCACTATGCAGCAGAGGCAGGGAAGCAGAGAGGGGTCGCCCATCCCACCTCCTAGGAACCAGACCCCACTGCCCACAGTGCAGACCCTGGTTCAGGCTCATGAAACCACACGCATTCCTAGGCTTGGCCACGTAGCAGCTGTTCCCCTGCCCCCATGCACCTGCCCTGCCGCCTCTGGGCACCTGTGCTGCCAACCTTTGCCCTTCCCATCCTTTTTTGGAAGGGTGAGAGGAAAGAGATTGTGAGAAAAACTGCTACAGCTCTTTCAGGGCCCAGGCACTTTCCTCGACTCTTCAGCCAGAATGGGCTGGGCTTGCTCAGCTCACTTGCACCCCCAACCCCTCCACAGCCCCTGTCCTGGAGGTGAGCTCTGGCAGCAGGGTTGGGGTTCAGGGGCTTGGAAAATGTTTGTTGAATGAACAGAGCTTAACTGGGTAGAGTCCAAGCCAGATGGACTCAGGAAGTGCTGCCAGCATTCTGCTTGGCGGACACAGCCTGGGGCCAGGTGCAGGAATAGGCAGGGCAGCCACCCTGGGGGCATGCAGGAGGCTTCAGGCCTTGGGGACTGTCTGGGCCCCCACTTGGGTACCTGCATGCTGACCACGCTGCCCCGGCGGCTGCTGCTCTGACTCTCAGACACCGGCTGGTTGCTGTAGCACAGGGCATCAAATGCCAGGATGCCCCCGACGCAGTCCCCAATCAGGCAGACCTTGGGAGAGAGGGGCCAGAGGCCTAAGCCATTCACCCGCTCGCTGGACTATAGGCTGGGGAGGCCGTCACCTTCCCCCTGAGGCCAGCCCGCCCTACAGGGTCTTCCATCCTCCTCCCCTCCCCAACTTCCCCGGGACTCACCTGCCCATTGAAGGTCATGCCCTCCTGGGACTTGATGAAGTCCCCATAGGCAAGGTTGGCTCGCTGAATCACTGTGGCAACCGCCTCCTGGTACTGGGGGGAGGAGGTGGCCAGCAGGGGGAGGGCAGCCAGGGGAATGTGGTCCTGACTGCTGGACAGACAGCCTTCGTCATGGCTGTAGGGGCTGAGGCTGGGGAGAGGGGCCAGTCAAGAGAGGGCAGGTGGCTCCAGCTCAGCCCAAGGGGCCCCTCTCCCCTGACCTGAGTCTCAGCCATGGACTCAGCATACGCTAGTGAGGACCCTTCCCGGCCAGGGCCTGGGTAGGCTTGAGGGACCAGGGTGGGTAAGACCCCATGTCTCAGAGGCAGGCCAATATCCCCACATTACACGTTTGGAAACGAAGGCTCAGCCATGGGCCCAGGCCTCCTGGGACTCGAGGCTTAGCCTGCGTGTATACGTTTGGGCACCTCCAGGTAGAAGGGGCTGGCCGGTGGGTCTGGACATCGGGGCAGGAGTCCTGAAACTGGGGAGCCACCTGAGGCCCAGGGGTAGGAGGAGGACAGTGCACTGCCGGAGGCTGCAGTCAAGGGCAGATGCCACTCACTTGGAGACCAGGGCAAAGGCGTCAGAGCAGACGGGCGGGCAGGGCACCAGGCGGATGGCAAGGCGGCCCAGGGCGCTGGGGTAGTGCACGCGCATGACGGTGTCGAACACGTTGGCGATGGTGTTAGCATCGCCCTTCTTGGAGCTGGGGTCCCCGGCGCCTGTGTCCAGGATGGTGCCTCCGTGCAGCACCAGTAGCAGCACGTGGATCTTGGAGGGCGGTGCAGCCAGCGGCTGGCTAACCTCGTCCTGCATGGGTTGGGGGACAGTGTCAGCTACCCAGGGAACCCAGCTCCTTGCTGAGGCCCCTCTGTCACCCTTGTTGGGGGTGTGCCTCTCGCACGCAGCCCAACTGCTCCCTCTGAGAACCCCAGTTTTGGTTACTCATGCCTGGAGCCTGGGGTTTGGCTGCCTCAACCCCTCCCCTGGGACTCTTGCAGGGACTGGAGCCTGCAGGAGGAGGCAGGGAGGTGGGCCTGTCCACTCCTCCTCCTGCAGCCCTGCTCCTGTCTGCCACCCTGACCAGGGGCACAGAGGACATGGAGGGAGGGAGTCCATTCCTTTGAGAGCACGAGCTCTGCTTCCTTCAGGGAGCCCGGGCAGTGGCTTCTGGGGCTTCCAGCTTTAGGGGGAGGCAGAGAGGTTCAGCCTGTCTTGGCCTTGGGGGCTGCCTGCCCTGTGTGTGTCTGTCTTGGCCTGAGCAGACAGGGCCACCACCAGCTCAGAGTTACAGAGGTCACCTGAGAATGGCTGGGGCCAGGGCATCCACAGCCTGGGTGGGCGGCAACCCCAGCTACTCTGCCTGCAGCTCCAAGCTCTCCCCCCAGTCATTCTCCCCAGGCCCCCACCCTAAGGCCCTGCCATTCCTGGCCTCTCTCTAAGACCAGGGTCTCCAAAAGGAGAGGTGTCCTGGTGGGGACGGAGCCCCAGCACCTTAGAGAGGAGGCCGATCAGATTTCAAGAGGTAATGACCCCACCTTCCTGCCAGGCCAGGCCTGCCTGTGAGGTCAAGGTGAGACCCTAGACCTGCACACCTGTGTAGGGGCTGCGAACTGCTCCAGGCTGGGGGAGTGGGCCAATATCACATAGCGTGTCGGTGCCAGGCTGGATCGGAACCTGAAGCCTCTGCCACTACTCAGCACTCTCCTGCCAGGCCAGGCTGTGGCCCTGTCCCCAGAGGTCACCCTCCCCTGCCCCAAGCTTCTGGTATGTGACCGGAGGATAGCAGCAGGGCCAGGGCCCGAGAGGGGCCACTGATGAGTACTTGCTGTATCCATATGATGTCTGGGGTGTGGGGGCAGGGAAGTGAGCTGAAGGGAGAGTCCTGCCTCCAAGAACCCGAGGAGACAGACCATGGAGCCAAAGCCATCTAGAGGGCCTGTGGTGGGGACAGCTGTCCCTGAACTGGCCAGGGGGTAGGGGTAGCACCAGGAACCAGGTGCCAACACAGAGGCTGGGTGGGTGGGGAGGGCAGGGGCTGGATCCAGGACTTAACAGGCCACCAGGTGGCTGGGCGCAGTGGCTCGAGCCTGTAATCCCAGCACTTTGGGAGGCCGAGGCAGGCAGATCACTTGAGGCCAGGAGTTTGAGACCAGCCTGGCCAACATAGCAAAACCGTCTCTACCAAAAATACAAAAATTAGCCAGGCATGGTTGTGCACATCTGTAATCCCAGCTACTCGGGAGGCTGAGGCAGGAAAATCGTTTGTACCCAGGAGGCAGAGGTTGCAGTGAGCCAAGATCGTGCCACTGCACGGCAAACTGGGTGACAGAGTGAGACCCTGTCTCCAAAAAAAAAAAAAAAAAAAAAAAAGTGGGCACAAGGAAGGGCAAGGGAATGGATGGGCTGGGCCAGGAGCCACTGAGCAGCAAGAAGCCAAGAAGCCTGGTGGGTGCTGCTGAGCTGGAGGAGGAAGGCTGGGCTGCCCTCACCCCAGGAGGAGCCACGGGCTTCTCTCTTCTTCCCAGGAGCCAGGGCAGGACTGACACTTGTCCTCACATGGGGATTAGCCACCACTGGTTGGCCTGGACACAAACACACTCAGCCCAGGGCAGAGGGGGCCACCAGCTGCCCAGAACACAGGGCAGGAGGGAACAACATGAGCCCTGTTGGGCTTTGACAAGGGCTTTTTTCCAGTCCAGTGAGGCGAAGGGCTTATGGAAGAAATGTCTTATGCAGCCTTCACGACAGGGAGGTGACATCCAGCAGTACTTAGTCACCAGGGGATGGGAAGGGCTTGGCACTGGGGGCTGAGAGAATCCTGCATAGGCCTGTCTGACTGGGCTCAGCCCTGGAGATGATCCAGGGACCCCCAGAGGCCCCTGGAACACAGCCTCCCTACACTCAGCCTGCTTTCTCCAAGGGGACATCCTGCCTCGGCCTGAGACAGGGATTCACCCTGCCCTGGGCTCTAGTTGGGGCTGAGCCCCCTGCAGCTGTAGAGGCATCCCCCTACTAGTGTCTCCACAAGGCAAGGAGCAGGGGCTCCGGTTTGGGGGTTCTTGCAAGCAAATGGATTTGGCTTTGGATGGCGGTGCCCCAGAATCAGTGCTGGGTTCTGAACACACACCCCAAGGCAGATCCAGAGCCCCAGGCCCCTTCTGCCCCTCCCCTGGGGGGGCGTCAGAGCTGTGTGTGCTGCAGGTGGGGAAAGGGATCCGTTTGCTTGTCTAGACATTAAGCAGCAACTGGAAATCAACTCCCCTTATTCCATGACCCTTTCTAGAAAGCCCACCTCGGCGTCAGACCGCAAAGCAGAAAACCACAGGATGGGGAGGCTGTGTGGATGTCCCTCCTCCTCCCCTAGATTCCCCGGGGGCCCGAGTTCCCCACAGAAGTGGTGCTGCCTCCACCTTAGGTAGCTTGAGGCCAGAGCAGTGCGGTGACCGCAGGTGATCGTGGGACAGCCCAGCTCAGCCCTGGCTCCTGTCCCAGTGCAAACAGCTCTGACGGCCCGCAGGTGGAGGAGGATGGGGCATGAACTCCCACAGAGAACCCCCGAAGCGGACACAAGCGCTCTACCAAGACAGCTTTATTGGACACACTGAGCTCCGCCTGCCTCCCGCGGGGCCATCTTGTCGGCCACGGCCACATCACTTCTGCCTAGACGACTGTCGCTTCCTCCCTTTTCGTCTTTTTATCTTCAGGGACAGCAGACAGGCTGGGCACAAGGTGAAGATCTTATTTTTGATCTGGAATTTACAAGTTTCTCATTTTACTTTCCCATGGGTGGAGCTTGGATAAGGCTTTCTCAGGGGTTGTCTGTAGTCCCTGGTTCTTGGGGACCTCAGAGACAGAGGGCGACAGGCGCCTTCCTAGCAGGGCAGCAAAAAAGGAGGCCCAGGCCTCTCCCCGGACAGTACCCAGGCAGGCGTGGAGGTGAGGCTGCCAGGCCCAGAGTTCCACCTCTGTAACCCCTCAGACTATTCCTCTGCACCCTGCCCCTCCCTTGGCGGCCATGCCCCTGTCCCTCTGACACCCGGGCACCCACCTCTATGATGTTCAGCTGCTCCACACTGGAGGCCACCCTGAACTCAGGGGCACCCTGGCGGTACAGACCATCTGCAACGACACAGAAGCCGTGCTGTGAGCTGAGGGGCAGCCCAACCTGGCCGACCGGACAGAGGCTGCAACTGTGATGAGGGGAGCTTGGGGGTCCCCAACTCATATGTATGCCCAGCACTGTGCAGGAGCTGGTCAGAAAGGAGGGGGCTGAAGCCCTGCAACCGCCCTCCCCAGGCTCTGCAGCACCCCCAGACCTGCTGACCTTGTGTGTCTTCTGGCTCTGGGCTCTCGATCTTGTCCATGAGGTCATTGGAGCTCCACTTGGTGATGTCCTTGGGGAACATTTCCTCTGTGTCGGACAGGTCCTCTGGAGAGGAGAGAGGGAAACTCAGGTGGGACTGGGAACGGTGGGGAGGCCTGGCTTCCCGAGGTGGGGACGCCCCTGTGTACGGCTCTGCTCTGACCCTTCCTCAACAGGACGGCCACACAGCCCCACACCTTGGGCTTCTTCCTGACCATTACAAAAAATAGTGGTAACATTCACATAAGAAAAGTCACCATTTATAAAGTGGCATTTAGTATATTCACAGTGCCATGCAACCATCACCACTATCTAATTCCAGAACATCTCACCTCCCTAAATGGGAGCCTCATACCCGGGAGCAGTGGGTCCTCAGTCTTGCCTTCCTTGGCCCCTGGCCACCACCAATCAATTTTCTGTCTCTACAGATTTGTCTATTATGGACATTTCCTATAAATGGAACCATATACTATGTGGTCTTGTGTCTGGCTTCTTGCACTCAGCATAGGGTTTCTGGGGCTCCTCTATGTTGTAGTGTGTGTCAGATGCTTCATTCCGTTTTATGGCTGAACCATAGTCCATTGCATGGACACACCCGTTTTGTTTATCCATTCATCAGCTGATGTTCCTGACTGTTTTTTTAAAAAATGCTATATTGACCAGGCATGGTGGCTCATGCCTGTAATCCCAGCACTCTGGGAGGCTGAGGTGGGTGGACTGCTTGAGGTCAGGAGTTCAAGACCAGCCTGACCAACATGGTGAAATCCCGTCTCTACTAAAAATACAAAAATTAGCCAGGCGTGGTGGTGTGCGCTTGTAGTCTCAGCTACTCAGGAGGCTGAGGCAGGCGAATTACTTGAACCTGGGTGGCAGAGGTTGCAGTGAGCTGAGATGGTGCTGTTGCACTCCAGACTGGGCGACAGAGCAAAACTCTTGTCTCAAAAAAAAAAAAAGCTACATTTAGGCCGGGGGTGGTGGTTCACGTCTGTAATCCCAACACTTTGGAAGGCTGAGTCAGGTGGATCACCTGAGGTCAGGAATTCAAGACCAGCCTGGCCAACATGGCAAAACCCTGTCTACTAAAAATACAAAAATTAGGCAGGCATGGTGGCATGTGCCTGTAGTCCCAGCTACTCGGGAGGCTGAGGCATGAGAATCACTTGAATCTGGGAGGCAGAGATTGCAGTGAGCTGAGATTGCACCACTGCACTTCAGCCTGGGCAACAGAGTGAGACTCCGTCTCAAAAATAAATAAATAATAAATAAAAATAAAAAATGCTACATTTACTTTATTCCATCTTCACCATTTTTTAAATTTCTTATATATTTTTTTTTTTTTTTTTTTTTGAGATAGGGTCTTGCTTTGATGCCCAGGCTGGAGTGTAGTGGCACAGTCATAGCTTACTGCAGCCTTGACCTCCTGGGCTCAAGTGATCCTCCCATCTCAGCCTCCCGAGTAGCTGGAACTACAGGCATGCGCCACGACACTTGGCTAATTTTTTTATTTTTATTTTTGTAGAGACGAGGTTTCACTATGTTACCCTAGTTGGTCTTGAGCTCCTGGGCTTAAGCGATCCCAAAGTGTTGGGATAACAGGTGTGAGCCACCGTACCCAGTTCCTGTTTTGTCAAATTGACAAATAATCATAATTGTACATATTCATGGGGTACACAGTGATGTTTCAATACACCAGTGTATGGTGATCAGATTAGGGTAATTAGCATATCCATCATGTCAAATATTTATCATTTCTTTCTGTTGGGAATGTTCAATTTCCACCTTCCAGTGATTTGAAACTATATATTACTGTGGTTTAAAAAATTTTTTTATTTTTGGTATTGACAGGGTTTCGCCATGTTGCTCAGGCTGGTCTCAAACTCCTGGGCTCAAGCAATCCACCTGCCTCAGCCTCCCAAAGTGCTGGGATTACAGGTGTGAGCCACTGTGCCTGGCCTAATACATTACTGTTAACTCTAGTCATCCAGCAGTGTCACAGAACTAGAACTCATTCCTCCTATCTAGATATAATTTCATATCCTCTAACAGGCCTCTCCCTGTCCCTCCACAAAAGCACAGCTTCATAAGAAGTGCTGCTATGAACACTGCCTCCAAGACTCCTCCTTCTGCTCCTCTGAGAACTTCTGCCCAGGACCACCAGGCTCATGGCTACTGTCTGGCTCTGGCACTTGCTGGCCCCCCTCCAGTCCTGGATGGGCTCCTGGGCCCATTTCCCCAGGACACCGCTGTCCTGGCACTTCCTGCTTTGCTGTCTTTTTTACAGCTTTTTCTATGTGAAATACGTATTGTCCTTTCATCAGGGTCAGAGAGCCACCTGGGACGGGTGGGACGCCAAGAGGCCCCTCCTCCGTCCTGGGCAAGGCCCCTGGTGCAGAGGCCAGCTCGGGAGTCCCCAGCCACCATTCCAGGTCCTCCAGTCCCAGGGCCAAACCAGGCACCTTTCTTCTGCCTGGACACTGACTCCCCAGGTTCCTTCCCTTGAGGGCAGCTGGCCAGTTAACCAAAATGCCACCTTATGTGGTTCCTGTGCCCCTCCAAGCCACAGTGGTGACATGAGATCTGGTGCTGCCTGTGTCTGCTGAGTGCCTATGGGCTCGCCCCCATCCCTTTCTGAGCCTCTGAGCTGCTGTGTGAACTTTGGGCTGGCTCAGCCACCGGCTTGCAGAGGGACCCAAGCCCCCAACCCCTACACCTGCTGGCCCCTCCAGCTTCCTGGAGAGGAATGGCTGGGGCACCAAGCAGGCGAGCGCTGTATGCATGCCTCTTCCTGGCACAGGTGGTGCATCTGCTGTATGGTCATGCGCTTATTTTGGGACTAGTGGGAAAATGGGCACTTCACATGTTTTCTGCTTATTGCATTTTCTAAAGTGCCTGCATTAGATGTGGTATTAATTTAATCAAGAAGAAATAAGGTAAGTACAAAAAATTAGAAAATTAAAAGAAGTTATGCTTCCATGGAAATAAATTCACATGCGGAATAAAGCCCTAGTCTGATGGTGTATCCTTATTTGGGGTTTCAAGAGCGCAGTCCCCATCTGCCAAGCCCACAGCACATCCTGATATCAGGTCCTGAGACCCCAGACTCAAGGGAACAAGATGACCTCATCTCATCCTCTGTGCACTGCCCCAAACACCAGGCTGTCCACCTGGGACAGCGCAGGTGTAGGGACCGGATATAGAACAGTAACAGGCAACACCCGCATCAGTCCACACCCACACCCTAAGCCCTTTCAGACCCCTCCCCAACTCGCCCAGGAAGGCCCCAAGGACTGCAGAGCGCTGCCTGCCTACCGTGCGCATCGAAGAACTCGTCATCTGAGCTCTCATCCGAGTCCCTGGCAATACTCTGCATCCTCCACTCTGAGATGCTGTGGCGGGAAGGACTCGCTGGAAGGCAAAACCCCAGAATGACCGCCAACTGGAGAGGAAGGGCCCAGAGGCTGCCCTGAGCCGGCAGGAGGCAGGGAGGGCCACCCACAGGCCTGACAGGCATCACAGAGGCTGCCACCGGAGCCAGGAAGGTTCCGAAGAGAATGAAGTGTGTAAATGAGTGGGGAGCCTCCTGTCCGCCTGGCACAAGGCAGTCATGTCCCGGGGAGCATGGGTGGGGAAGAGCATGACAGACATAAGCCCAGGACGTGCGGTAAGACAGGCCTGGGTCCACTCCTGGGCCTCTGACCTGAGTCTGACCAAGAGCAAACTCCTGAAATTTGGCCACAGCAGGGCCCAGGCGGGGGATGAGTGAGCCAGGCCTGCCTGCTGGAGAAGCTGGCTCCACCCAGGGTGCCTGGGTTGATCCTTTATCTCAGGGTCTGAAGTCTCCTAGGGTCCCCATCAGGAGGGGTGGCCCCTCCACAGCGCTGCAGGAGCCCAGCCACCTCCACTGCTCCTATGGGTAGCACTGTCTTCCCTGGGCATGGAGGGGAAGTGTTGGGGAGCCTACTGGGGCAGGGCCCAGGCTTCCCCGTGTGCGAGGACTAGCCCAGGGCTCTGACTCCCTCTGGGCTTGGTGCCTCAGTGTCCATGAGAAAGAACTCTGAGGAGGTGCAGTGATCCAGCAGTGTGTGGGGCTGCCTTGAGGGGAGGGACCTTGAGTGTGGGTGGCAGGTGGCGCAGGGGCTTACCTCCCCGCTTGGATGACCGAGACGACCTGGAGGATGTGGACCACTGTTTCTTGAGGCCGCGCCCCACTAGGGGCTCCCCGTTGCTGCTGCTGGGCTCCGGGGGCTCCCCAGAGGTCTGGTCCGAGACGGCTTCGTGCTTGACGAGCTCGGTGGCCTCCTCACCATCCTCATTGAACTGGGCCATCTTGCGGGAAAGCATGAGCTGTGCCTCCTTCTCCAGCTCCCGGATGTTCTCCATGCTTAGCCCATACCACTCATCCTGCCAGCACCAGGCCTGCCGGTGAGCCCGCACCATCACCCTCCGTAGTCCTGTGCCCCACGGGGATCAGAGAGGGAGAGACGAGGGGAGGGAGGTCAGCGCAGGAGCCTGCACGGAAGTGTGGGGCCCAGGCAGGGGCTTTGGGAGGCTGCACCCATGTTGCAGGTCAAACTAAAGTCACTGCCTGTCTGTGCCTCAGTTTCCCCATTTGTAAAATAAGGGGACTGGCTCACAGATAGTCTCACAAGCTCATAGTTGTTCTATAATTAGAGTGGAGGGGCCTCCCAAAGCAATGTGTCCGGTCAGAAGCCACAGTTGGAAGGGCGCAGTGGCTCATGCCTGTAATCCCAACACTTTGGGAGGATTAGGTGGGAGGACAGCTTGAGTCCAAGGGTTTGAGATCAGCCTGGGCAACGAAACAAGACCCTGTCTCTATTAAAAAAAAAATTAAAAAAAAAAATTAGCCGAGCATGCTGGTGTGCGCTTGTAGTCCCAGCTACTCTAGAGGCCGAGGTGGGAGGATCACTTGAGCCCAGGGGTATAAGCCTGCAGTGAGCTATGATTGTGCCACTGCACTCCAGCCTGGGTAACAGAGTGGGACCCTGTCTCTAAATCGATAAATAAATAAGAAGCCACAGTTAATTTTCTGGGAGATTCCTGCACAGGGGAGGTAGAATACGACTTCCTGAGAGTCTCGTGTCTCAGTCTCTGCTATATTTTTCCTGTTAAATTTCCCATGGAAAATCAAGTTCAAGTTCAAACTGGGTTGGTTCTCCTTTTCTTTTGTTTTTTTAAAAAAAGCTTTTAGTAGAATATATTATGCACATGAGATATATAAGAATATATTATACATATAAATTAAGATGAAGAATAAAGTAAAGAATATATACCTTTTAAAGTATAAAAAACAATTAAAGGGCCAGGCATGGTAGCTCACATCTGTAATCCTAGCACTTTGGGAGGCTGAGGTGAGAGGATGGCTTGAGGCCAGGAGCTTCAGACCAGCCTGGGCAACACAGGGAGATCCCCCATCTCTACCAAAAAAGACAAAAAAAAAAAAAAAAAAAAAAAAATTAGCCAGGCGTGGTGGTGTGTGTCTGTGGTCCCAGCTACTTGTGAGGTAGAGGTGGGGGGGATCGCTTGAGCCCAGGAGTTTAAGGCTGCAGTGAGCCATGATCATGCCACTGCACTCCAGCCTGGGTGACAGAGTGAGACCCTGTCTCAAAATAGTAATAATAATAATAATAATAGAATTATAAAGACTAAAAGCAGACTGGGGGTTGCCTTGGGCCAGGGTGGGATGGGGATGACAGTGAAATGGGAACAAAGGACCTTCTGGGGTGATGAATGCTCTGAAGTTGTGCCCAGCTGTGAATATACTAAAACTTACTACTGTTATCTTACAATGAGTGAATCATATGGTATCTAAAATTATGCCTCAATAAAGCTGTTTAAAAAACATTAAAAAGCAATGAGACATCCACATCCACAGCCCCAGCGAAGAAACACACCATCACCAGCGACAGGGAGCCCTCCACTCGCCTGGCCCCTGACAGTTGGCCCCGAATTTTGCTTGTCATGCGTTTTGCCTTCTGGTCTCAGCACACAGATGTGTTTTCCTGCACACTGTATCAGGCTGGTGTGGCTGTTGCTGAATTCCGCATCTATGTGTCACGCTGTATTTTTCTGCCACTTGCTTCTCTGGGTGAGTGTTGTCCATGGATGCACGCGTGGGGGCTTTGGCTCATCAGGCTGGGACTGTGTGGCATCCGTGTGCGTGTGAAATGCCACATTTCATTGATTCCTTTTCCTGCCAATGGGCCTTTGGCTAATTTACATTGTTTCTCCATTTGGCTTTCATAAACCTGGTGCTCTGAATGAACATTCCAGAACAGGCATGGGGATTTCTCCAGGGGACAAACCCAGGAGAAGCAATCTCAGGGCATGTACCCCCGCCTCCCCTAGAGCATGCTGAGGGGGTTTGCAAGCAGTTGGGCCACGCCAGGCTCCCAGGCTGGTCTCCTGTGTACCCTCTTTTCCTGCCTCCTCACTTCCCACCTCTGGCTTTGCTCAGCCTTCCTTTCTAAATCCCATCCATTCTTAAAGACCTCTCTGTGGGATGGAGTCCTGTGTCCCCTGCCCAAGCCCCAGGGGTGGCCTCAGATGTGGCACACTGAAGAGCCTTGGTTTCCTTTTCTGGGACTGTCTGCTGGCCTCACAGGGCTGCCAGGAAGGGCCGCATCCCTTGCTCTACCCTATATAGGGAAATGCCTCCTCCTGGGGTGACCGGAAGGGCTGGGACATGCACTACATCTGGGGCCAGGCAGTAATGAGGACAGCTGAGAGCTGTCCCAACCCCCAGGAGTTGCCTCCTCAAGGCCCCCAAGAAGCCCAGCGTAGCTCACATGAGTTCACGAGATCATCCCCGTGATATTATAGGACTAGTACTCACAGTTGTCATCAAGCTCCACCTATGTGCCACACCCCATCTTCGGTTCTGAACCCACGGTCTCGGCCCACAACAGTCTGATAGGATTGGTGTCATTATACCCATTTTACAGAAGAGAAAAGCAAAGCTCAGTGAGGCTGAGAGACCACAGAGCCACTACGTGTGAGTCAGGCCTGGACTCTAAAGTTGTCTTCTTTCTTCCCACCAGCCACAGGCTCCTGCTTTCTGAGGGGAGAACTGACTTTCAGGGAGCTGGGGAGTCTCTGCAGCTTGGCCAGGATCTCAGCTGCTGGGTAGGGCTAGGGAGGGCCAAGCGGACCCACAGAGCCAGAGTGCCAGGAGCTGCAGCCTTAGTAGGTCTGCTGGGTGTCCTGTGCAGGGCTGAACCTAGAGAAGCCTTGAGGAGAGGGTGGGACGAGTCACCAGCGCTGATGTGTTCAGGTTCCTGGGGGTCGAGAAGGGCGGTAGGGGACGCCCTGCCCAGGATTGGGGAGCCCCTCCCAGTCCTGCCCACATGCTCCTCCACTCCTCATATTGCCTGGGAAGTGAGAACCACCATTCCCATTTTGAGACTTCAGCACTGGGGTTGCAGGTCCCAGTCTGTGAGCCCTGGGTAATGGAGAGAGGCAGGTTTGGGCCAATCTAAGCTCCCATGGGGTTAGAGAGATAGATTGCGGGAATGCATCCCTCTCAATGGATGGGACAGCTTCCTTCTCTTCCTGCCACCTCTCCCAGCTGCTGATTGACACCGCAGCAGCCCTTCTGGAAAAAGAATGGTGGACAATGTGTCTGAGTGTTCTGCCCTGGGGATGGAGGTGGTGACACCAACACACCCGTCGAGGCCCTGTCCACGTCTTCGCTTCTCCAAGTGGAAGACCGCGTCCTCGGACCCCAACCCTTTCGGGTACACATCCACCCTTCCCTTGGGGTCACAGCCCCAACACTGAACATGGCTGTCTAGTGAGACACCTCCCTTACTGATGCTAAGAACAGGAGGATGTTAATTCAGGACAAGGGTGGCTGGGATGGGAGGCAGATCTAGTTCAGCCCCAGTGTTGGGTCTCTGCTTCCTCCTGCATAAGTAGAGTGACAATGCCTACCCTCATGGGTTATCGTAAGCCTATGTGACAAGCGTGATATGTACTGTCAACAGTGTGGCTCTGTTCAATCTTAAATAAAGTCACCCTTGCTCATGGCATCACAAGGTGTCTGGCTGGGGTGCCTTTTGGGTCATGGGCCTCAGGGACTGGAACCAGCTCTTGGAATGACATCATGCTATGACCTCGGCAGAGGGGGGTTTAGGGCTCTAGGTGAGGAAATGGCACTCACTGCACCAGGACCCCCAGGCCATCTGCTGTCTACCTGTTCCACGGGCACCTACTCGGGCTAGGCTGGTGTGGGTGTGAAGGCCACTATGATGTCTGAGACACCCTGCTCCTGGGAGCTTCCAGCCCAGTGAGGGAGGCTGAGCTGTGGCCCTGGGTTCTGGGCCTCCTCGAGTAGAGGAAACAAAGGCCTGGGAGCCCAGAGGCCCAGATGAGCAGCAGGGAACCTGTCCCCAGGGGCTACTCAGACCTGTGGAGTGTGGGCTACTCTTTATCAAATGTGAACTAGGTCAGGAATGTCTGGGGGCAGTGCCTAGGGCTTCTTCATCCAACAACACACACTGGTTGTCTCTGCAGGTGCTCAGTAAGTATTCATGGATGTTCAAGGTAACCCATGGTTGGCGGGTAGTGGGGAAGCTTTGGTGTCACCTTCCCAGAACAAAACAGAAACGCAGACTCCCAGGCAGACATGCAAAGAGAGGAGGCAGACAGGCAGGTGACAGGAGACAGAGGGGTTGGGTAGCCCGGCCACTGCCCACCTGGCATGGGTGTGCTCACCGGTGTCGTGGATGAACCTCTCGATCTTGGACTGCATGCCCCAGTAGCGGAACTCCACCTTGCAGAGCTTGTATGCGCACATGATGGGGAAGACCTGCTTCTTGTACTCCTCGATCCAGTTCTCAGACAGGGGCCCCCGCTGGGTCTTGGTTGACTGGAACAACTTGGGGTCCTCTTCTGTCTTATACTCGTTGTGGGGCACAGGGTCTTTGACAATGTCGATGAAGTCTGTGGGTAAACCCTTAGAGTGGCCACTTCTGCCCTGACCTCAACCCCCACCCACATCTCTCCATGTTCCTCCACCCCCAAATCCTCCCAGGACTCTGGGCCTTGCCCTGCCAGAGAGACCCTGGGAGTGAGGATCATGTTCTGGGCAGCTCTGACCTCAAAATCCCTGACAGTGGGGCCTGCAGTTTCCTTGGTGCATTCATTCATTCAGATAAGGGTCTTGCTATGTTGCCCAGGCTCAAGCACTCCTCCCACCTCAGCCTCTCAAAGTGCTGAGATTACAGGTATGAGCCAACGAGCCTGGCCCCTTGTTGCCTTTTCAAGTCATTTCAGCAAAACCCATGTTCTGAGTGCACCCTACCTCTTGGCAAAGCAGATAAATAAGGCAATGAGGAAACACTGGGGAGATGAATTTCCATGAAGAATACAGGGTGGGAGGAACAGAAGAGAAGGCTAGGAAAAGCTTCCCACAAAGATGGTGTTTCAGCCAGAGGGGTGGAATCAAGAGGTCAAGAATGTCCCAGCAGCACCGGCCCTTGAACAAGAGGTGGGGGGTTCTGGGGAAGGAACCACCAGGGTGTCTGCGTGAGGAGAAAGATGGCAGCAGTCACAGAGCAATGGGGATGCCCTGGACATGCCGGCCACTTCTCTCCAAGCTAGGAGACCAGACAGTGCCCGAGAGCCAAGTGGACCCAGGTATAGATCTGAGGCTGAGAGGGATGCAGGCAGGCTGGCCTGTTGGAAAAGCCTTCCTGGACAGCGACCGGAAGAGATGTCTGAAGAGGCCTACAGGGGGTGTCTGGCCAAGCTTGCTCCGGGCTGGGCCTGAGAGCAGGGGCAGATGCCACAGAGGTAGGAGTGCAGAAAACAGGCTTAGGGGCTGACAGGACCTGGTGAGGGTGACAAGAAGACGGGTGATGGCTCCAGGCAGGATGTAGGCCAGGCCACTTACGATCACAGGCTTCCCCTCCACAGCGGCATCTCAGAGCCCTCCTGTGTGCTCACTCCCGAGGCACATGTGTGTTGGGCAGGACTGGGGCACTCACTGGGTGAGAAAGAGCCCCAGTAAAGGGTTTGTGGCTCACAGAACCCTCTTTTACGGTCGGTTCTGCTCTAGCCAGGCCCTTGGCTGTCTCATTTTCTCCAATGTGTGGGCCCCTCTGTATCCAGGCTGCAGACTGCAGACATAGACAACAGCTCCACCAAAACCAGCAGGGTCAGGAGCAAGTCTGAGGACCACAGAATGCCAGGAGGGATGAGCACTCTTCCTGGAGCAGACCATATGCCCTGCCCATGTGAGCCGGCAAAGATCCTGCATGGGAAATGTCACAGAGACTTAGGACCCATGGCAGCTGGCCTCGGAGGGAGCCTGCAGAGCTCTGGCAGTGTCAGGGCTGCCTGCTATGGGAAGAGCTATGTACACCCCAACCCCAATTCCTACGCCGAAGTACTGAACCCAGTGCCTCAGAATGTGATCTTATCTAGAGATAAGGTTTTCAAAGAGGTAATCAAGTTAAAAGTAAGGCCATTAAGGTGGGTCCTGACCCAGTATGACTGGTGTTTTTATAAGAAGAGGAGACAAAGAGGTAGACAGACAGAGAGGGGAGTGACCATGTGACGAATGAGGCAGAGATTGGAGGGATGCTTCTACAAGTCAAGGAGCACCAAGGACTGCCGGCAAGCACACAAGCACAGACACTGAAGGGGCCTGAACAGAGTCTTCCCCAGGGGGAAGAACCCACCATGCTGTGATCTCAGACTTCTGGCCTCCAGAGCCCCGAGAGAATAACTGCGTGTTGTACAAGCCACTCATGCTATGACGCTTTGTTTCGCAGACCCAGGAAATCCCAGCAGAGGTAGGGGGTTGGGCCTGGAGCAGCTCCTGGGCCATGGACACCCACCCCCAACCCGGCATGCCCTGCCTGAGATGCCTCCACGGTGACTTGGGCCTTGTATCCAGAGGCTGCAGGAGGGTGGCTGCTGAGCTGCACTGGCCCACATATGTGTTTTGTTTCACTGGGCATACATTTATTTACAAAGATTCTTAATTGGTTGCTAACATTTAGTATTGGGAGATTTCTCATGAACATCCTTATCTCTGGCTTCTCTTGAAAATGAAGATTTAACAAATCGGGCCCATCCCCTGCATGTCACTGTCATCTGGAGGTAGTGGGTAGGGCACCCACCATCAAGAGGACATAGACCCCATTATGTGCCAGGGGCACTTGTGCATGGCTGTCAGCTAGAGATGGATGCCCGAGCACATATGTACTTCTGGGGAGTAGGGATCCCGCAAAGGGATGGAGGAAAGCGGCTCTGGGTGGAAAAGGCACTTGGACTTGGTGTATATATCAGGAGAATGGGGCTAAGAAGGCCTGTCCTGCCTCCCCCATGGGCCCCATGCTTGCTCCAACTCTGACCTGCCTGCCCAGGACAGGGCCAGGTCTGGAGTCTACCACGTGTGGGGAAAACGGGCAGGACAAGAGGGGCCTGTGGGTAGGAAACCCAGAGTACAGCCCTGTGGGGCTCTGCCGTTCCTGGTTACCGATTGTCAGCTGGTTCTTTTCCACAGGAGAGAGGTTGAACACGTCGGGGTTTTCTCCAGCATCAGTTTTATAAAAGGTTTCAATGTCGATGGAGAATTTCTCCACGAAAGGGCAGGTGAACCTGTGCGAAAAGGAAAGCACCCATCAGGACCTGTCCTTGGAGAGGCCCAGTGTCCTGGCCAGGGCCTGTTGACCCACTGGGTAGGAGTGGAGCTGGTGAGCGGGCATGGAAGGAGGGTGGAGGGTAGCCGAGACTTGCCTGCCCTGTCCACCTCTTGGATCGCCACTTTGTCCCAAGAACAGCCAGGATGGGGGCAGGGAAGGATTTAGGGGGAGCAGAAGACAGTGTATCCTCAGTGGCTTCTAGAAGCCCCATGTCCAATGTCCACAGCATGGCAGGAACACGGGCACAGCTATGGCAGCATACTGCCAAGCAGGAGGAAGCTGGGGTGCTCCATGGGGCATGCCACCTCTAGTTCCCAAGAAACCAGCTCTGACAATGGGGGAATAGCCTCTCTCTAGGCTGGAGATGAGCTTAGAGGGGAAAATACTACTGGGAAGAGGAACAAGCTCCGTGGATCCCTCAGCAAGCTCCAGGTGCCCACCAGTGTGGGGAAGGGAGCCCCGGGAGATTTGTGGGGACCCCACCTGCTCAGCAGTAGGCAGCTGGTGGGACCAGCTCCCATCTATTCAACTCAGCAGTGATGAGCTACACACTGCAGGGCACAGAGTGAAGAACCCTCTGCCAGGGGATCCCAAGGACAGCCCTGCTCAGCATGGGATGTGGGACAACACTGTCACAGCAGCTGAAGGTCTCAGAGTTGGAAGGGACTTCTGGGTCATCTGTTCTACCCTCAGTTTCTTTCCAGAAGGCTGTCTCAGCCTTCTTAGGGAGGCTGAAGTGGGTTTACATTCCCTGCATCTTCTGGGATGGCAAAGGAGTCTCCAACAGCCCTCGCTTGACTCACGCCTTCATGGCCTCCACACGTAGGCAGTCAGGAGGCATCTAGGGGTGTATCCTTCCCTCTCTTGCCTGTGCCTGCCCTGGGTGACCTTCGGGGCACCTGTATGGAACAAAGCCTGGGTTCCCTGGGGTTATGGGTTGTTGAACCTGCTTGAAGGCTGATCCCATCCCCTGGATCTATGCCACAAGATTGCTTCCCGCCAGATGGCATGTGAAGGTGGGAGGTACACGGAGGCCAAAGCAGGCGCACCTGGTTCGGGTGTAGGGGTAGGCATTCCAAGACTCCTCCACCACCCGCAGGGCTGCCTTGGGCAGGATGGAGCGGAACCAGCTGGGAATGTGCATGCCCACATGATACACCTTGTGTGTGTACTGCCCAGAGCCGCCTGGGCCATCTGTGTACGGCCGGTTCTCCAGGATCTCCACGCCGCTGCCTTCGCCATATGTCTCGTTACGGCTCTTCTTCTGTGGGGACAAAAGCACCTGCAATGTGTGTGGGGCCAGAGCTCTCTTCAGGAGGGAAGGGGCACAGGAGACTGGGCCCAGGGGTGTGGAAAGGGAGGAGGGGCTTTGGTCAATGAGGCTGGCTCCTCCTGTGTCACTTCCAGACCCCCAAATCTATATGCCAGGGCTTGTGCAAGAGGCTGAAGGGGCCACAGACTCCCTCTCCCAGACCTAGTGCTGCACACACAAGTCCTATATTCTGACTCCCACCTGTCCCAGGACTAAAAGCGTTCCCAAGATCAGGAACAAGACAAGGATGCCCATTTATTTGCTTTTCCTCAATATTGTGCTATAAGTTCTAGCTAAAGCAATTAGACAAGAAAAAGAAATAATAAGAGGCAACTGGGCACATTGGGTCACGCCTATAATCCCAGCACTTCAGGCGGCTGAGGTGGGCAGATCACTTGAGGTCAGGAGTTTGAGACCAGCCTGGGCAACATGGTGAAACCTTGTCTCTACTAAAAATAGAAAAATTAGCCAGGCATGTGGCACATGCCTGTAGCCCCAGCTACTCAAAGGCTGAGACAGGAGAATCGCTTGAACCCGGGAGGCAGAGGTTGCAGTGAGCTGAGATCACGCCTCTGCACTCCAGCCTTGGTGACAAAGTGAGACTCTGTCTCAAAAAACAAACAAAACAAAACAAAACAAACAAAAAGAATAAGAGGCATCCAAATTGGAAAGATAGAAGTAAAACTATTTTGATTTCCTGATGCCATAATCTTATATATGGAAAATGCTAAACAATCTCCACCAAAGCCTGTTAGACCTAATAAATAAATTCAACAAAGTTGCAGAATACAAAATGACACATAGAAATGAACAATGTCAAAGAAAATTAAGAAACAATTCCATTTATAATAGCCCCTGAAAGAATAAATACCTAGGAATGTATTTAACCAAAGAGGTGAAAGACCTGTGCACTTAAAACTACAAAATGTTGCTGAAAGAAATTAAAGTCCTAAATAAATGGAAAGACATCCCATGTTGATGGATTGGAAGATTTAATATTGTTAAGATGGCGACACTGCCCCAAACAACCTACAGATATAATGCGATCTTTATCAAAATCCCAGCAGCCTTATTTGTAGAAATGGAACAGCTGATCCTAAAATTCATATGGAATTACAAGAGACCCGGAAGAGCCAAAACAATCTTGAAAACAAAACAAAACCAAGCTGGAGGACTCACACTTCCCTATATCAAATCTTACTACAAAACTACAGTAATCAAAAAAGTGTAGCACTGGCATAGGATAGACAAATAGATCAACAGACAGACAGACAGATAGACAGAATATAATTGAGAGTCTAGAAATAAACCATATATCTATGATCAATTAATTTTTGAGAAGGGTGCCAAGACCATCCAATGTGGAAATAATACTCTTTAAAAAATGGTGCTGGGACAATTGAATAACAACATGTAAAAGAATGAAGCTGGACCCTATCTCACAGCAGATACAAAAACTCGAAATGAATCCAAGATTTACAAATAAGAACTAAAACTATAAAACTATAAGATGCTTGAGAAATGGTAGTTTAAAAAAAGAAATAAAATCACAAAATGATAAAACAGAAGAAAACTGGGGCAAACAAGGTCATCTTTATGACCTTGGATTTGGCAATGCTTTCTTAAATATGACACCAAAAGCACAAGCAACAAAAGAAAAAATAGATGAACTGGACTTAATTGAAATTAAAAACCTTAGTGTATCAAAGAGCACTATGAAGAGAGAAAAAGACAACCCGCCAAATGGGAGAAGACATTTGCATACCATGTATCTGATAAGGGACTTGCATCCAGAATATATAAAGAACTCCTAAACTCAACAACAAAACAACACAATTCAAACATGAGCAAAGGACTTGAATAGCCATTTCTCCAAAGAAGATATATGAATGGCCAATAAGCAATGAAAAGATGTTCAACATCACTATTCATTAGGAAAATGCAAATCAAAACCACAATGAGGGCCGAGTGTGGTGGCTTATGCCTGTAATCCCAGCAATTTGGGAGGCCGAGGCAGGCAGATCACTTGAGGCCAGGAGTTAGAGACCAGCCTGGCCAACATGGTTAAAACTCCGTCTCTACTGAAAATACAAAAAGTAGCTGGGCGTGGTGACGCACTCCTGTAATCCCAGCTACTCGGGAGGCTGAGGTAGGAGAATTGCTTGAACCCAGGAGGCAGAGGTTGCAGTGAGCCGAGATCACGCCACTGCAGTCCAGCCTGGGTGACAGAGCAAGATTCTGTCTTTTTTTTTTTTGATATGAAGTCTCGCTCTGTCACTAGGCTGGAGTGCAGTGGCATGATCTTGGCTCACTGCAATCTCCGCCTCCTGGGTTCAAGTGGTTCTCCTGCCTCAGCCTCCCGAATAGCTGGGACTATAGGTGCCCGCCACCACATCCAGCTAATTTTTTGTATTTTTAGTAGAGATGGGGTTTTACCATGTTGGCCAGGATGGTCTTGATCTCTTGACCTCATGATCCGCTCGCCTCGGCCTAAGACTCCGTCTCAAAAACAAACAAAAAAACAAACAAAAAACACAATGAGATAGCACCTCACACCCATTAAGGTGGTTAGTATTAAAAAAAAAAAAAAAAAACCCGGAAAAAAGAATCAATGCTGGTTGGCATGTGGAGAAACTGGAACCCTATTGGTGGGAATATAAAATGGTGGGAATGTAAAACTGTTGAAAATAGTTTAGGAGGCCAGGTGCGGTGGCTCACGCCTGTAAGCCTAGCACTTTGGGAGGCTGAGGTGGCTGGATCATGAAGTCAGGAGTTTGAGACCAGCCTGGCCAGCATGGTGAAACCCCGTCTCTACTAAAAAAATACAAAAATTAGCCGGGCATGGTGGTGTGTGCCTGTAGTCCCAGCTACTCAGGAGGCTGAGGCAGCAGAATCGCTTGAACCTGGGAGGCGGAGGTTGCAATAAGCCGAGATTGTGCCACTGCACTCCAGCCTGGGCGACAGAGTGAGACTCCATCTCAAAAAAAAAAAAGAAAAAAAAAGAAGAGATAATAGTTTAGCAGGGGAGGCATGGTGGCTCACTCCTGTAATCCCAGCACTTTGGGAGGCTGAGGCAGGTGGATCACTTGAAGTCGGGAGTTCGACACCAGTCTGGCCAACATGGTGAAACACTGTCTCTACTAAAAAAATACAAAAATTAGTCGTGTGTGGTGGCGCATGCCGGTAATCCCAGCTATTTGGGAGGCTGAGGCAGGAGATTGCTTGAACCCAGGAGGCAGAGGTCGCAGTGAGCCGAGATTGTGCCACTGCACTCTAGCCTGGGTGACAGTGAGACTCTGTCTCCAAAAAAAAAAAAAAAAAAAAGTTGAGCACTTTCTCAAAAAGTTAAACATAGCATTACCATATGACCAGCAATTCCACTTCTGGGTATGCACCCAAAATAACTGAAAACAGGGACTTGAACAGATACTTGTACACCAAGCCTTCGGATGACTCCAGCCCTACCAGCTGCTGCCATGTATTCACAGAAAAAACTGTACCCCAATGTTCATTGCAGTATTATTCACAATAGTCAAAAGCTGTAAACAACTCAAGCGTCCATCAACAGATGAATGAATAAAATGTGGTCTATCCATACAATAATAGAATATTATTCAGTCACAAAGAGGAATGAAGTAATGCTACATACCACAACATGGATGAACCTTGAAAAGATTCTATTAAGTGAAACAAGCCAGACACAAAGGACCACATATCCTGTGATTCCATTTACATGGAAAGTACAGAAAAGGAAAATATATAGAGACAGAAAGTGAATTAGTGGTGGCCTGCTGCTGGGGAACATGGGGGAAATGAAGAGTGATGCTAATGGGCGCAGGGCCCTCCCTCCCTCCATCCATCCCTTCCTCCCTCCCTCCTTTCCTTTCCTTCATTTTCTTTTCTTTCTTCCCTTTCTCTCACTTTTCCTTCCTTCCTTCTTTCCTTCCTCCCTCCCTCCCTCCCTCCCTCTTTTCTCTCTCTCTCTCTCTTTCCTCTTGCTCTGTCACCCAGGCTGGAGGGCACTGGCATGATCACAGCTTGTTGTAACCTCTAAATCTTGGGCTCTAGTGATCCTCTCACCTCAACCACCTGAGTAGCTGAGACTACAGGACCATTCTACCACATCTGGTTAATTTTTTAAAAATAATTTAATAATTTTTAATTTCTTTTCTTTTTTTTTTTTTGAGACAGAGTCTCATTCTGTCACACAGGTTGGAGTGCAGTGGCGCGATCTAGGCTCATTGCAACCTTCGCCTCCCAGGTTCAACCGATTCTCCTGCCTCAGCCTCCCAAGCAGCTGGGATTACAGGTGTGCACCACCATGCCTGACTAATTTTTGTATTATTAGTAAAGACAGCGTTTTGCCATGTTGGCCAGGAGTTTGGGGTCTCAAACTCCTGACCCCAAGTGATCCGCCTGCCTCGGCCTCCCAAAGTTCTGGGATTACAGGCGTGAGCCACCATGCCCAGACATGCTCAGCTAATTAAAAAATTTTCTTTTGTAGAGAATGGAGTCTCACTATGTTGCCCAGGCTTGTCTCAAACTCTTGGCCTCAAGTAATTCTCCTGTCTCAACCACCCAAAGCTTTGGCATTACAGGCTGGTACAGGTTCCTTTTTCTTTTTCTTTTCTTTTTTCCTTTCCTTTCTTTTTTTTTTTTTTTTTTTTTTTGAGACAGAGTCTCACTCTGTCTCCCAGGCTGGAGTGCAGTGGCGAGATCTCAGCTCACTGCAACCTCTGCCTCCCAGGCTCAAGTGATTCTCCTGCCTCAGCTGCCCAAGTAGCTGGGATTACAGGCGTGTGCCAACAAGCTTGGCTAATTTTTATATTATTAGTAGAGAAAGGGTTTTGCCATGTTGGCCAGGCTGATCTCAAACTCTTGACCCCAAGTGATCCACCTGCCTCGGCCTCCCAAAGTGCTGGGATTACAGGAATGAGCCACCGTGCCTGGCTGGTACAGGTTTCTTTTGAGGTGATGAAAGTGCTCTGGAATTAGGTAGTGGTGATGGCTGCACAACTCTGTGAATATACCGAGAACCTTTGAACTGTACACTTTAAGTGGGTGAATTATATGGTGTATGAATTATAGCTCAAGTAGCTGTCAAGTTATTTCAAAATCCCATGGGTCAAGGGGGCCTGAGGGGTTTGCTGAAGAATGTTCTGTTGCTTGGCCTGGTGCTGGTTACACAGGCATATTCACTTTTTGCAAGACCATCAGGGTAGACACTTATGAATCATAAACTTTTCTGTATATATACAACACTTGAATAAAAAGTGAAAAAGAATTAGGAATGAGACTGGGAAAGAAAAGTCTGCAGGCTTCTCAGAGCACCCCACCTTTAGAACACCAGGCCGATGAGGGCCCTGCCACTCAGAGCCATCTCCCTGACACAGCTCCAGCACACCACTATGAGCTGACTCTTGCCAGGCAGCAGGGTCTGAGAATGAGCAAGCGCTCCTCTCTCCCTCCAGGAAAGCCGCAAGCCCCATCAGCCAAATAGTTAAAGCTGAAATAACCCAAATAGCAAAATCCCCCACCCAGTGGAGGGCCTGTGCAGCCCTCACCCAGAGAAGTTCACAGAAAGTAGAAGAAAGAGATGTCATTGTCCAGGCTGGTCTGCTTTGGGAAGAATCATCCCTGCTCCAGACTTGGAGTATGTGGAAGACATACCCCAAAGAGAACAACTATCATGTGATGAGGGATTAGAAGACATGAGGGGAGGCCTTCACTCAGCCTCAGGGGGGTCAGGGAAAGTGACCTGCCTGGGTGTAGCCTGCGAGGCAGGAAGTGGCAGGGAAGGGCCTGGGAGCTAGGCAGAAGCCAGATCACAAAAGTTTTTTTATTTTTTTATTTTTGTTTGTTTATTTGTTTTGAGACAGATGAGACACAGTCTGGCTCTGTCACCCAGGCTGGAGCGCTATGGCATGATCTCGGCTCACTGCAACCTCCGCCTCCCAGGTTCAAGTGATTCTCCCACCTCAGCCTCCCGAATAGCTGGGATTACAGTCACGCGCCACCACACCCAGCTAATTTTTGTATTTTTAGTAGAGATGGGGTTTCACCATGTTGACCAGGCTGATCTCACACTCCTGACCTCAAGTGATCTGCCCGCCTCCGCCTCCCAAAGTGCTGGGATTACAGGAGTGAGCCACCGTGCCCGGCCATAAAAGGAGCACAGTTTTGATGCTAAGGGAAGGAAAGGGTTTAAGCAGGAGAGGAGCACAATCTAATCTGGGTCCCAGGAAGAACGTCCTGGTACATGTATGGAGAATGGGAGATCCCCTGGCATGGGCAGCTGCCCACAGGGGTGTTCTTTCCTGGGTTTAGATAGGAGGTGAGGCCCCCAGCTCCGGGAGCAGCAGGAGATGCCTCTGTGCTCAGCAGGTAGGCCAGGTACTTAGCGGCTTTATGAACATGAAATCTTGGTAGCTGAGGGCAAAGGAGAGAAGGGAGAGGCCGGGCTGCAGTTGAAAGTGGTCAGTGGGCCAGGCACAGTGGTTCACGCCTGTAATCCCAGCACTTTGGGAGGCTGAGGCAGGCAGATCACCTGAGGTCAGGAGTTCGAGACTAGCCTGGCCAACATGGCAAAACCCTGTCTCTACTAAAAACAATAATAAAAAAAAAAATAGCCAGGCGTGGTGGTGGGTGCCACTAATCCCAGCTACTTGGAAGGCTGAGGCAGGAGAATCCTTGAACCCAGGAGTCAGAGGTTGCAGTGAGCTGAGATCATGCCATTGCACTCCAGCCTAGGCGACACGAGCGAAATTCCATCTCAAAAAAAAAAAAAAAGAAAGTGATTAGTGAGCCCAGGTACACTTGGTACACTCTACAGACCAGTGACTCAGCCTTTTCCTGCCCACCATGGTGGGATAGAGGCCCCATGCCCCTGCGCAGCCACCCACCCTGCCCATGGGCTGAGATCTGCTCCTTACCCTGTGTCCAAACCTGTCCTGTGCTCAAACTGGGTAGAGGCCACAAGGTCCAGGCAAAAAGGGAGCCACATCTTTACCATGTGGGCCACAGGGGCCCCAGCCCTGTTTACTGAGGACCTACCTGCTGAGAATTTCAGTTTATTTATTTATTTATGAGATAGGGTCTCACTCTGTCCCCCAGGCTGAAGTACAATGGCATGATCATGGCTCACTGCAGCCTTGACCCCCCAAGCTCAAGCAATCCTTCTGCCTCAGACTCTAGAGTAGCTGGGACTACAGGCGTGCACCCCACCACACTCAGCTAGTTTTTAATTTTTTTGTAGAGTGCCTTGGTCTCTCAAAATGCTGGGATTACAGGAGTAAGCCTCTGTGCTCAGCCTGGGAATCACAGTTTCTAAATCAAGCCCCATTGCGGTGTCAGGTGAAGACCATGACCATTCCCCTTGAACAGCAAGCTGCCCTTCCCTGAGGATGTGGGGCATGGAGTTTACCTTCAGCTATCAGGGTCCAAGAGGGGCTCCCTCTCAGGGAGGTGGCAGAACATGCGGGCTTAGAGCATAGTTTCTGTGGTTCAAATGTCTGGGTACAAACCCTCCTCTTTTTCTTTCTTTCTGTGTGGTCTCTGATAAGTTAACCTCTATATGTCATCATCTCCCCATCTGTAAGAGGAGGAGAAGCAATAGTACTGGCTAGGTTGTTGAGAAAATTAGATGCGAGCATGTGTAGCTGACGTACACAGGATGAGCTCAGGTTGTCTGCACGCTCAGCAGCAGGGAACATCATCCCAGGATACCACGCCCTGGCTTTATCCCAGCAAGGAGAGTGGCAGGGGAATCGCCATGGCTCCAAAGCCAGATGTCCCCATGGCTTCAAAGTTCCCCTGAAGGATGGAGTGAAGAGCCAGGCCTGGAAAACCCTTCATTTCCGGTGCTCAGAGGCTCCCGGTACAGCCAAGAGGTGCGGGGAAGGGTGGTGAGGAGGGACCGGGCAGCACGGCTCTCTGCTCAGCCTTTTTCTGGTCCTGGATCGCCATTGATGTCAGCACTTGGGCTAAAAGGACAGGGCAGAGGAGTGCAGCTGGGTCTCAGCTGTGCCTCTGATCAGGATGCGGCTGCGGAGGAAGGCCCTTTTCATAGCTATAGGCACCAAGACCGCTCGGAAGACCCGCAGAGCATCAGACACCAGCGCTCCTGGTGCACACTAGGGCTGAGAATCAGATAGCGGCCACAACTGCTCAACTGTCATTATCAGGAGCCAATGCAGGCAGGGACAGAGGGCTTCCTGGAAAAACAGGCTACCAAGGGAGGCAAAGAGCATGAATGAGAGCCCCAAGCAGGAGATCTCCTGATCCTGTCTCAGTTTACAACTTGCCTTTGCACTCGCCTGTTCTCTGCACCTCAGAGCCCTGAGATGTTGTGGGATCATGCTCCCCACTCCACAAGTGAAGAAACTGAGGCACAGAGTACTGGAGCCAAGTCTCCCAGGCCATGAGTGACTGTGGTAGTGCAGAGACAGAGAAACTGCAGAAACCTGCATGTGCATCAGACCCCCCAACCCCTACCTAATAGGCGCCAGGCATGGTGGGTGGCTGGTCTGGCAGGAATTGAGGGGAAGGGGAGGTCTGTTCCTGAAGGAGGGGCACCGGCCAGATGCCACATCTACACTCAGGGATCTGATGTGCCCTGCCTCTTCCCCCAAGGCCCTCCACCCAAGCCTCCCTCCCCAGAGCCCCGCTGGGACCAAGCAAGGTGGGCTGTGCTCTGCTTGTTCTCCCAGCTCCCTGCCACAGGGGCATGACTCTGTCTCCTGGCTGGGCCAGCAGCTTCTCCTGCCCATTAGCCCTGACATGGAATTTATTGCACAGCTGAATGAGGTAGGCAGTTTGAAGCACACGCTGGGCTGGGGCCAGCTCACTGGAGGGAGGGGACAGCTAGGAGTGGCCCTTGCTGCCAAAGAGCCTGACCCCAGGGTAGAAATGTGTCTCCTGGACTTGGTGTATGGCGCAGGGGACTGAGGGCTGTGCTCCCTGTGCTGGGCTCACTGAAGCTGCCACTCAGGATGTCAGTGCGCAGGCGTGCATGCGTGCACACACATGTGGCGTGTGTGTGCGTGCGGGAGCCAAGGCCCATGGATTCAGGGCTCTTCTGGGTGGAGCAGAAGGTGCACGTGACCAGAGCCATCTCTAGAGAAGGCAAAAAATGGAACCAGGAGGACACTTACAAAGACATCCTCAAGATGACCTACTTGTGGTATACATGGGGAAACTGAGGGCCAGGGACTGGAAGCAACATGTTTGGGCCACACAGCTGGAGGGCCAGAGGTAGCTGGCGAGGCAGAAGGGATTCTGGTGGGACTCCTGGGCAATGCACAAGTCCACAGACTCCCCAGAGGACGCCACCTTCTCACTGGCTGCTGCCAACAGCTCATTAAAAACACGTTCTCCTAAATGTAAGGGCTCAAACTATAAAACTCTTAAGAGAAAACATAGGCGTAAGTCCTATGAACTTGAATTAGGCAATGGTTTTGGAGCCATGACACCAAAAGCACAAGCAACAAAAGAAAAGACAGATAAACTGGACCTCATCAAAATTAACAACTTTTATGCTTCAAAGGACACTAAAAAGAAAGTGAAAAAACAACGTATAAAATGGGAGAGAATTTTTATAAACAATATATCTTATAGTAACTTGTATCCAAAATATATACAGAACTCCTCCAATGCAACAACAGAGAAACAACAACCCCATTCAAAAACTGGCAAAGTAGCTGGGCATGGTGCTGTACACCTGTAGACCCAGCTACTCCAGAGGTGAAGTTGGCAGGATGGCTGGAGCCCAGGAGTTCAAGGTCAGCCTGAGTGACATAGCAAGACCCCATCTCTAAAAAAATAGTAAGAATAATAAAGGCAAAGAACTTGAACAGACATTTCTACAAAAAGATTATACAAATGGTCAACGAGCAAATGAAAAGATGCTCAACATCATTTGTCATTAGGGAAATGCAAATCAAAACCATAACGAGATACCACTTCACACTCACTGGGGCGGTTAAAAAGACACACAGCAGCAAGTGTTGTTCAGGGTGTGGAGCAATGGAACCCTCGTACATTGATGGTGGGAACGTAAAATGGTGCAGCTGCTGTGGCAAACAGTTTGGCGGTTCCTCAAAAAGTTAAACATAGAGTTACCATATGACCCAGCAATTCCACTTTAGGTAAATATCCAAGAAAAGGAAAACATATGTCCACATAAAAACTTATACATGAATATTTATGGCAGCATTATTCACTGTAGCCAAAAAGTGGAAACAACCCAAATGTCCACCAACAGATGAATGGGGAAACAAACTGTGGTCTACCATGGAATGGAATATTATTTGGCCATAAAAAGTAACGGAGCACTGGCACATGATACAACAGGGATGAACCCTGGAAATATGCTGAGTGAAAGAAGCCAGACACAAAAGGACACATATTGTATGATTCCATTTATATAAAATACCCAGAATAGTGGAATCTATAGAGACAGAAAGCACATTATTGGTTGCCTGGGGCTGGGGTGAAAATAGTGATTTCTTTTTTGGGGTAATAGAAATGTTCTATAATTGATTCTGGTGATGGTTGTACAACTCTGAATAGGCTAAAAACCACCGAACTGTGCACTTTAAATGGATGAGTCATGTGGTGTGTGACTTATATCTCAATAAAGCTGTTATAAAACAAAACAAACAGAAACCAATCCTGCCTTTTGTACTAAGATCAAAAAAATCAAACGTGGCAAGCAGGAACGGGCCTCGCTGGCACTGTGAGAGAGAGATGGGTCACCTCTAAGCATCTCTCTGCCATGAATGTCCCTCCCCGTGTCCAAAAGCTCAGTTTTCTGCTTATGCAGGAAACCTCATGTTTGAGGCAGTGGCGACTTTAAACCGAGCATCTGTTTCCATGGTGACATGACGGGCTAGCCAAGGGCATCCTCGGTCAGCTTCCTGAACAGCAGGTGTGTATGTGTGCGTGCATACACCTAGGCACACAGATGCACATGCATACACAGCCACAGGCCTCTCTAAGGCACAAAAAATGTGCTATATCTCCATGGCCCAGAGCGACTGAGTCCCCTTCCAAAACAAAAAACAGACAAGACTCTGGGTGAGGCCATAGGTGAGGTCAGGGCAGGCATGTGCCATCTCTCCCTCTTTAAAAGAGCTGGAATGTGAATCAGATTTTTTTTTTTTTTTTTTTTGAGACAAAGTTTCGCTCTTCTTGCCCAGGCTGGAGTGCAATGGTGTGATCTTGGCTCACCGCAACCTCTGCCTCCTGGGTTCAAGCGATTCCCTGCCTCAGCCTCCTGAGTAGCTGGGATTACAGGCATGAGCCACCACACCTGGCTAATTTTGTATTTTTACTGGAGATGGGGTTTCACCATGTCCGTCAGGCTGGTCTCGAACTCCCAACCTCAGGTGATCTGCCCGCCTCGGCCTCCCAAAGTGCTGGGATTACAGGTGTGAGCCACTGCACCCGGCCTATGTGGACCAGATTTGTAGTGAAAACAGCAAGCTCTTCCTGGATGTTCTAAGCTCCCACCTCTTCCAGTAGCATCATTTATTTGTGGCTATGCTAAGTGCTTTGCATGTACATTCTCCTTTAGTTACTGCAACATCCCCTTAGGAAAGGTGTATTAGCACTATTACCAAGTCACAGATGAGACGATCGAGGCTATGAGAGGCGCAAACTTGTCCAAGGTCACACAGTTACTAAATGGCAGAGCCAGGCCTTGAATTCAGACCTGTGTCATTCCAGAGCCTACTCAGCCCAAAGCACCAAGGTGCCTCAAGGAAAAGACCTCAGCATAAGATAGGTGCTCCGTAAATTCTTATTGAACAAATAAATGAATTCTAGTCCCAACTCTGTGACCAACTCCCTCTCCTCCTGGACAAGTCACTTTTCTTTGGTGTCAATTTCCAAACTCTAAGTGGAGACAGGACTACCTATCTGCCCATGCCCTGGCGTAATGGGTGGAATGTCCCCACCAGGCCCTTGGAATGTGACCTTATTTGGAAATAGGATCTTTGCCAATGTAAGTGGAGTGATGTGGCCACAAACTAAGGTATGCTTGGAGCCACCAGAAGCTGGAAGAGACAAGGAAGGGTCTAACTGTAGAATCTTTGGAAGAAGTGCAGCCCTGCGGACATCTGCCTCTCTGGTTTCTGGCCTCCAGAACTGTGAAAGAATAAATGTCTATTGTTTCAAGCTATGCAGTTTGTGGTTCTTTGTTATGGCAGTGCCAGGAAATAAGATACCTGGGATGCTGGCAGGCTCAGTGAGAAGGTGTGTAAGACAGGGGGTCCAGAGCTGCCTGCAGGAGTTTCTTTGGGCAGAGGCCTGGTGACCCACCTGCCAGCAGCTGAGGGTGGAGCCAGGACAGGGGCCAGGAGGGTCCCTTCCACCTTGGCCTTGCTGGGTGGCTGCGCAGAAGCCCCTGCCCACTCAGGCAGACTTCACGCCTTTCCCAGGACAGCAGGCTCACCCAGTAGCATCCTGTGCGGGCTCTAGGGAGGATGCCTCCTGCCTCTTCCAGCTGCTGCTGGCTCCCAGTGCTCCTTGGCCCATGCTGTATCTCTCCAATCTCTGCTTCATCTTTCCTGTGTCTTGGTCCTTTCCTTTTCTTATAGGGACACTAGTCATTCATTCAGGGACCTCTCTAAATCCAGAATGATCTCATTTCAAGATCCTTAACAAATTACATCTTCAAAGGCCCTATTTCAAAATAAGGCCACATTCTGGGACTGCAGGTGGATGCAGATTCTGGGGGGGACAGTGGTCACCAGTGGGGTGAGTGCCCACAATGGCCTCCTGTGAGTGAGCTTCAGCCTGCCTACTGGAGAAACAAGCGCACTACACTGATGGCCCCGTACCTGTCCCTCATCTCTCGGTGGGGCAGGTGGAGTCCTCACCACCTCCCACCCAGCCCTTGGCCACATACATCTTCAGTCACCAGCACTTTCCCCAGTGCATGGTGACTCTTCATGCTGACTCCAGCGCCCCTGGCCTTGCCACCCGCAGGTGACCCTGTGCTATGTGTAGTTCTGAGTATCTGAGCACTGGAAGGCAGAGCTGTGAAAGGGAGAGCACTGACTTCAGAGTCAGACAGGGTGGAGAGCATGTAACCTCCAACAGCTGGAACTTCAGAGAAGGGGTGAACTAGGAGACCTCAAAGTGCTCCACTAAAAGAAATGTGAAAAAGGCAGCCCACCACATCTCTGGGCAGACTGGTATCATTAGGCCAGCTATGCAGCCTTGGGCAAGTTCCTTGATATCTCTGAGCCTCGAGCTGTCATCTGGGGATGGGGATGAATGGGGATGAGTACCACCAACTGTGCAGGTTATCGTGAGGATTAAAGCAGATTCTGATCACTTGCTGGACACTGATTCAGTCGCCTGTGGAGGGGTATGAGGGCTGCAGTCAGTGGCAGAGCCACTGGGACCCAGACGGGATCCCCTGTATAGCACTTTGGTGTTTCCTGAAATAGATGCTAGGTAAAGATTGGTCAAATGAAGAACGGATTCTAGTTCCAACTGTCACCAGGAACTTCAAAGCTGGCATCACCAAGGGCAGCCAGTCCTCCCCAAGCTGACCTCCGGCTCCCCACCAGTGATGGCGTCCAAGGGGGGCAGGCCCCTCCTGGCACAGCTACTCAGTCATGCCACTTAGGAGCAAGCTCTTCTCGAATCACTCTGATCTCTGCCACATGAGCAGCCACCCCCTCGTCCCTGCCTACCATTCCCCTAAACAGTGTTGCGGTACTGTTTTCAGAGACAGCGGCAGTTGGACAGCAGAGACAGGCCTGGCTCCCCAGGGGCTAACGAAGGAGTTGGGGGAGGATGCAAAGAAAGATCAAGACCAAGAAACCCCTGAAAGCAGCCGCTCCCAGGGTCCTGGCCAGGCCACCTCCGGCCACTCCCTCGGCGGCACACATTCGCTGAACACCTTGGATGGACGGCCCTCTCCCAGCCAGGCAGACGATTTTGTTTTCTCACCTTTAACACGGTGTATATTGAGTGCTGCTCCAGCAGGGTGCCAGGTACTTTGACGCGCGAGCCCAGCCCATCTTTTTCACAACCTTCCAACGGGGAAGCTTGCAGAGAGGAAGGCCTATTCCTAGCTGCCACTGGCTGGCAAATGGCAGAAGTGGGAAATGATGAACTAAGGTCTTCCTATTATTCTTTCCACAAAAACACAGCAGTCTTCTTGAAGGCCTATCCATCTTGGGAGGCCAGTGCAGACTGTGCCCTTGAGCCTGTGCTGAAACGTATGTGAAATCTATCTTCCCAGAGAACGGGAAGGACTTTCATCCCCCTCTGCAACTCAGCCCTTGGCACAGGAAGTGCACAGGAAAGTCAGGTGACTTTAACTTACTTTTTAGCAATGTTACTGAGGTACGACTGACATACAATAAGCTGTACACATGTAAAGGAGCAGCTGGTGATTCTGATGTACGTTCACACTTTTGAGTCCATCACCCCACAGTGACAAGAACCCCAGGAACCGCGGGTTAGAAAAAGGCTAGAGCGGGCACAGACGGGCAGGTGGGGCTGGGAAGAATGAGTGCCCTCAGGACCCAGAGGGTCAGAGGAAGCTGCCTGGAAGAGGGGCATTCACACCAGCCCTGCAGGAGGGGCAAGAGCTCTCAAGATGGAAATTGGGCTGACAGTAGGGGTCTTGGTGACAGGAAGGGCACAGGTAGTGCCTCGGGTCTCCAAGTCAGGGTGGCCTGAACCTCTCCCCTCCTGCCCACCTGCTCTGACCTCAGGCCTGGGAGCCACAGCACAGGCTGGGGTTGAGAGGGAAGATCCCTCCCAATGCTGCCTCCTCTCCAATCTAGATACTGGCACCTCCTGGTCCTCTCCGCCTGCCAGGGTGCCCTCACCTCTGAGATTGGCAGCAGCCTCCCTTGGCCTACTAGGGGTCCCAAAGAGGCCACCTAGGAGCCTGGAGATCTGAGCTCCAACCCTGGCCCTGTGGACCTCAATTTCCCCATATGTAAAATGGGAAACTATGCTCTCTGAGAGCCTAGCTTAGGTTACAGATAAAGAAACTGGCCGTGCATGGTGGCTCATGCCTGTAATCCCAGCACTTTGAGAGACTGTGGGTGGATCACCTGAGGTCAGGAGTTCAAGACCAGCCTGGCCAACACGGCGAAAGCCCATCTCTACTAAAAATACGAAAATTAGCCAGGCATGGAGGCGGGCACCTGTAATCCCAGCTACTGGGGAGACTGAGGCAGAGGAATCGCTTGAACCCGAGAAGCAAAGGTTGCAGTGAGCTGAGATTACACCACTGCACTTCAGCCTGGGGAACAGAGTGAGACTTCGTCTCAAAAAAACAGAAAAAGCAACCAAGAGGAGCACTACCCCCTTGGGTCTTGTGGTGTATGTATGTGTGTGTGTGTGTGTGTGTGTGTAGATGCATGTACACATGTGCACATATGTGTGCATGTTGCGTGCATGCACGTGTCTGTATAGGTCTGTGCATGTGTCTGCATGTATTTGTGTACATACCTGTATGCATAGGTGGCTGTGCTTGCATGTACATACGTTGTGTGTGGGCACACATATGTGTCTGTGTGTGTGTGTGTGTGTGCACTAGAGCCATGGATGAGGGAGGGAAGAGCAGCCCATGTGCACTAAAGAGGATATGAGCCAGAAACTGGGAAAACAGATCCACAGACCTAAACCCTGCCCTGAGACACTCACTGTCCAGCAGGAAGCAGACAGACACCCACAAAGAGGTGGAAGGCACTAGGAGCCCAGGCGTGGGACTGACAGGAAACTGCAAGGATTCAGGGAAAGAAATCACTCATGCTGCCCATGGAGATCAGAAAAGCCTCCGAGAAGGACACAGCATGCTGGCTGGTCTGAAAGATGGGCAGAAGGACCCTTGAGATAACCTGGGGACTCTTCTGTTTCAAAACATACTCACTAGGGTAGCATTTATTAAAAAAGAGGACAGTAAGTGCTGGTGAGGATGTGGAGAAACTGGAAACTTCATACATTTCCAGTAGGAATGTAAAATGGTGCAGCCACTGTGGAAAACAGTCTGGTGGTTCCTGCAGACATCAAACATAGCGTCACCATGTGACCCAGAAATTCCCTTCCTAGGTGTAGACCCGGAAGAATTGAAAATAGATACTTGTAGGCCGGGCGCGGTGGCTCACGCCTGTAATCCCAGCACTTTCGGAAGCTGAGGCGGGTGGATCACGAGGTCAGGAGATCGAGACCATCCTGGCTAACATGGTGAAACCCCCGTCTCTACTAAAAATACAAAAAATTAGCCAGGGGTGGTGGCACGCGCCTGTAGGCCCAGCTACTCGGGAGGCTGAGGCAGGAGAATGGCGTGAACCCGGGAGGTGGAGCTTGCAGTGAGCTGAGATGGCGCCACTGCACTCCACCCTGGGTGACAGAGCGAGACTCCATCTCAAAAAAAAAAAAAAAAGAAAACAGATATTTGTATGCTAATGTCAACCCAAATGTCCATCAATGGATGAATGGATAAGCAAAATGTGGTCTGTTCATACAGTGGAATATGATTCAGTCATAAAACATAATGAGGCACTGACACATGCTATGACATGGATGAATCCCAACAACATGACACTGAGTGAAAGAAGCCAGACACAAAGAGCAACACCGTGAGTGATTCCATGCATATGAAATGTCCAGAACAGGCAAACCCAGGGAGACAGGTAGTACATTAGTGATTGTCAGGGGGTGGGGAGGGGGAGTGAGGAGTGACTGTTTAATGGATATGGGGTTTCTTTCTGGGGTGATGAAAGTGTTTTGGAACTAACGTTGGTGGTTGCACAACATTGTGAGTATACTAAATGCCACTGAATTGTTCACTTAAAAATGGTTGTTAATGTTTTGTGAATTTCACCTCAATAAAAGCAAAACAAGACAACAACCAATCAAGTAAGCCCAAAGCCCCTAGTCCAAAAGAATTTCTTCCAAATGCTATAGAGAACTGACAGCCTGAGCCCCGTCCATGCAGACAGTAGGCAGGCCAGCATTTTGCCCCTCAGAGGGCACACGACCTATGGGCCTGGCAATATCTTGGAGCTCATTTTGTTGGAGCTCGGACTGGGGGCTGTGGAGGCCAGAACCCAGCAATGCATCCACCTGTCTAAGACCCAGCTGGGGCGGGGCTGGCCAGCAGGGGCCTTAAGTGCATGGGAAACTTCCCAGTCAGTAGCTCTAGCAGGAACCTGTGGCTTCCTGGTAACTACATGAGGGCAGAAGCACCTCAAACACAGCAATTAGTCCTCAGGCCGGAGACAGCACACACCAAGAACACAGAGGACACAGGTGCAGGGCACTAGCACCTGTGATGTGCAGCAGACCCCCTGCCCATCACCAAGCTGTCTATCCGACACCCCCAGCCTCAAGGCCTGCCCAGAGGAAAGCTGCCCAGCCAGCCAGCCTGAGCAGGAACAACAACAGCCTTGCCCCCAATCTCCCCTCCAAGCATGCTAGTGCCTGTCACAGAAGCACCTCTCCCGGCAATACCTGGTTTCTTTCACCTTTCTTTTTTAACAGGAAAGCAGACATGTGCACACATGCTTGCTCACCCAGAAGGTGCACAGGGAAATGCTCTGGAAGCTCAGAGCAGCAGCAATGACTCCAGCTAGCCCTTAGAGGCCACAGTGTCTCTGCCTAGCTGGGAAGGATGCCCATCTGTCCAACAGGCTCTCACGAAGGGCCCTGAGAGTGCTGATGCTCATGATCTGCAAGGCGGGAGATGTTTCCATCCTGCCACAATCCTAATCAATGGAGCTTCTCAAAAGACACTGCATGTGTTGGCTAGATGGACATGGCCTGGCTGCACAGCTGCAGGAAGGTCTGAGCGTCTAACAGGGAACTATATGATGCTTAACAATTACATTCATTGGAGGCATAAGGATAGGTGTTCAAAAAAACCCTGAAGTGGCTGGGCATCGTGGCTCACACCTGTAATCCCAGCACTTTGGGAGGCCAAGGTGAGTGGATCACAAGGTCAGGAGACCGAGACTGTCCTGGCCAACATGGTGAAACCCTGTCTCTACTAAAAATACGAAAATTAGCTGGGTGTGGTGGCGCGTGCCTGTAATCCCAGCTACTCGGGAGGCTGAGGCATGAGAATCGCTTGAACCCAGGAGGTGGAGGTTGCAGTGAGCCGAGATCACGACGCTGCACTCCAGCCTGGCGACAGAGCAAGACTCCGTCTCAAAAACAAACAAACAAACAAACAAACAAACAAAAACCTGGAGTGACAGGTATTTTGAGGAGCCCAGAGGTGATTCTATGCTCCAGAACAGCTTTGGGATCTCCTGGGGGCTGGAGGTCAGTCCTCCCGATCTTGACAGCCACCGGGAGGCCAGGTGGAGCTGAGGGGCTCCTGTGGTCTGGGTTCACCCTGGCTTGGGTGGGAATTGAGAAGCAGTAAGACAACAGCAGCACTGGCAGATCAGCCTGGTCCTTGAACAGGCTGAGCTATTTCCAGAGTGCTCAGAGATGGGGGGCTGATTTAAGCTGCTTCCTCTCTCTCCACTCTCTAGAAATAATTATCGGGTAAGTGGTTCAAGAGGGAATTGAGCGGTCCTTCTGAAGCAGCTCAGAGCAAACAGCCCCCCGGAGAGGCTGGGTTCACCTTCCATTCTTTTCCCAGCCAAGGCTCCCACATAGGGGAGCCTGGACAAACCCTTGCAGCTTCCTCAAGCTCCTCCCAGAAGGCAGCTGCGGCTGCAGGCTCTGCTGTGAGCTCACAGCTACCTCCCCTGACCTGGGTGGAAGGTGGGAGCCCAATAGGCGAAGCCAGGGATGGGAGGTGGAGGCCCTGCTGAAGCCTCTCCCCCACACCAACGACTCAGTCTGATGCTGTAATTAAGGGGTTGTACAGCAAGAAGCTGGAGGAAGGCAAGCCCCACTGGGTCACAGGGACTGGAGGCACTGATATGCCCAGAGGAGCCAGAGCCAGGCTGACAGCAGGTTCATAATCAGTGTGGGAAGCCCGAAGACCCTCAGCCTGGAGGGAAGCTGCCGGGCTAGGCCATGCCAGGCACTGAGGGTGGACAGGAGGCCAGCAGGAGAGCTGGGATGGAACCTCTACATAGAAAGGACTGCAGCCAGGACTGCGGCAAGTGGGAGCAGTGGTCCCATCTGGGGTCAGCCAGAGGCAGCCAGGTCTTGTGTTCCAGGTTGATCAGGCACTGAGTAGGGAGACTGGAGGTGTCTCCTAAGCAAGAGTCTCTGGCTCGTCAAAGGAGCCTGTCATCCTCAAACTCCTGTGTGCGTCTGTAAGTGAGCCACATGTCTGACACTCCTTTTTGAAAGCAGTCAGGGTGGTGAGGAAAGCATGGAGCTGGGAGCTAGGAGACAGGCCCTGTGTTCCTTGGCAAGGCATTTAACATCTCTGGGCCTCATACGCCTTCCTGTCTGTAGAATGGGGTGTTATGGACTGAATGTCTCTGTCCCCCTAAAAGGCCTGACCCCCAGTGTGATGGTATTTGGAGATGGGGCCTTTGGGTGGTAATCAGGGCTAGATGAGATCATATGGGTGGGGCCCTCACAATGGGACTGGTGTCCTTAGAAGATAAGGAAGGGTGGAAGATGAGGGATTACTTAATGAGTACAGTGTATTTGAGTGATAGATACCCTACAAGCACCATTTTCCAATCTGTGCATGCAACAAAATTACAGTTGTATCCTATACATTTACACAAATAAAAAACAGAGGAGAAAAAGAAAAAGAGAAGACACCAGAGCCTGCTCGCTCTCTGCCATGTTAGGAAACAGGGAGAAGGCGCCCATGTGCAAGCCAGGAAGAGGGCCCTCACCAGAAACCGCACTTGCCAGGCCTTGATCTGGGACTTCCGGCCCCCAGAACTGTGAGGAAGTGTGTTCCTCTACGCCCCCAGTTTGTGGTATTTACTGATGGCAGCCCAGGCAAACTGAAACATAGGAAAACATAGGGATAACATCTGGGCCAGGGAGATAATGGTGCTGAACGCAAGGGCAAGTGTTCACGTTGTAGGCGGCGGGACACAGTGCCAGAAAGCAATCTGATGCCGCGCGCCCATGGTGTGCTCTGTGCGCCTGGCATCGTGCCTAGAGGCCTGGGGTCCAGCACAATTCACACTTACCAGGAAGTTCTGGGGCAGGCACTGCACTGTGAAGGCCACAACTCCACCTAACCCACATGTGGTGTCTGTGCGCTGGCGCGACCCACCCTTGCCCCACGACCCACCTGTATCATGTACAGCTGGGCGATGCGGTACTCCTCCACGGTCATTGGCAGAGGAATCCGATATTCCTTTATAATCATCTTGGAGTCCAAGCCTTCCCGTCGATGGGGAACTGCAAGTTGGGACTTCTAGGCAAGGTTCCTTAAATAACCATGACAAAATTCACCAAGGACCCCTGGGAGACAGAGAGGACAGAACAGAACAGTCACTTTCTGCAAAGGCTGGTGAATACCATAGCACAGAGGAAAGGCCCGGTCTACACCTGAGGCTGGAATTCTGGCCTCTGATCAGGCATGATCCAACGGTGCAACTTTGAGCAGGTTCTCTCCTTTCCGATCTTTATTTTTCTTGTTTGCTAACAGCTACCAAAAGGACAAGTGAGAGGCTATGTGTAAGCTCTCTGATCAACAAACAGCCACGGGGAAGTAAAGAATTGTCACTCCATTAGCAAGGGCCAGGGTAAGAACACCGTGCTCTTGTTTTACTCACAATCCTAACAAGGTACAGCATCTATTTCCCCGGTACTGACACAGTGAGTAATGATAGCTGGTCATGGAAAAGCAGGCAGATCAAATAAAACTAAGCAGCACAGACATGAGACATTCACAAGTCAGCAGTCTGAGCCATGCCATTAGGGGCAGATGACATCACTGCCTCCCAAGGGGGAGACTCTGAGTGATTTAAAGTTTGGTTTCAGTTCAATCCAATAAGAAACATTTATTGGCATCTATTTTATTCCTTCCATTGGGCTATGTCTGGGAAGTAGATGAGACAAGATAAGCAGAGAGTGTGCTCATAGCCACCTCTATTTAAGTGACAAAGAATATATTTGATGAAGATTTGTCCCTAAGCAATCACATTTTTTTTTTAACTGGGCCGGGCGCAGTGGCTTACACTTGTAATCCCAGCACTTTGGGAGGCCAAGGTAGGCAGATCACTTGAGGTTCGGCGTTCAAGACCAGACTAGCCAACATGGTGAAACCCCGTCTCTACTAAAAATACAAAAATTAGCCGCAGGTGGTGGCAGGAGCCTGTGGTCCCAACCACTTGGGAGGCTGAGGCAGAAGAATCGCTTGAACCCAGGAGGCGGAGGTTGCAGTGAGCTGAGATCGCGCCATTACACTCCAGCCTGGGGGACAAGAGTGAAACTCCGTCTCAAAAAACAAACAAACAAACAAACAAACAAAAAAAAACTTAGTGCTTGGAAGAGGCGCATACTCCGTTATCTAGAAAATGAAATCACCCCTTAAAACCCAAGCCCCAGATGGCTGAAGCTTTGCCATAAATATCATTTGGTCACCTCCAAAGGTCACATGCTGTTAACATGAAGCCAAATGAAGGTTTTCAGGATGGACAATAAATAAATTTTATATTTATTTATTGTTTAGAGACAAGGTCTCACTCTGCACCCAGGCTAGAGTGCAGTGGTGCAATCCCAGCTCACTGCAGCCTTGATCTCCTGGGCTCAAGCTATCCTTCCGCCTCAGCCTCCAGAGTAGCTGGGACTACAGATGCACGCCACCCATACCCAGCTAAGGGTAGTATTTTAGCAAGACTACTCCAAGGACAGCAGCCAGGGAGGATTCACAGTGACCATGGGCAGGACTCCTGCTAAGTGATAAAAGCAAGGGCCTGGCCAGTCAGGCAACTTCCCCAGGACACGGCTCTCTATCGGGCATTGGAGTATCACCCAGGTGCTAAAGCATTACTGGGTAGCTAACAAGATTGAGAAAAACATTTACCAGAACTCTCAGGAATACCAGTAGACAGGGTTAAAAGAAGTTCTTAAATAAGCCACTTAGGGAGAAAGACAGAGAGAGGAAAGGTCTGATAAAGGGGCTCCATCCCTTGTGCTAGCCTAAAACAGCGGCTCCCAGTTGTTTAGTTCACAGCAGGTAGGAATGTCAGCCCGAATCCCATTCAAATTCTCACATCCATCCTGGCATTATGGGATGCCAAGGCAGGTGGACTGCTTGAGGTCAAGCAAGCTCAAGACCAGCCTGGGAAACATAGCAAGACCCTCCTCTCTATTAAAAAAGAACCCAATTCTCACATCCAGTTGCTTTAAATATAGTCCAAGTGAAGCTCTTTTTTAGCCGATTAGAGCCCAGATACTTTATATACCCCAGAAACTGCACCCAACATCTGCTGGCTGTAGATAAGATAACCCTAGATCCCAGACCCCAACTGCCCCTTGGAGGTCTCTGACCCAGCCTCCCCACGGTGCTGCTGAGCAGCATCACCTGGACACAGAAATCCCCTCTAGCTCCCCTCTCTCTGGGAAGTTTCCTTGCCCTGTTCCCCTCCTTGGGGTGGCTCCAGGCCCTGCTATATCCATAAGGACTCTTGCTAGGAGGGGCTTCCCCTCTCCTGCGACCTGTCCACCAGCCTTTCTGATCCCTGATCAACCCGAAAGCTCCCCAGAGGCTGTGCTCAAGTGAAAAAAGACCATTGCTGACCTTCTTCAAGGTCAATGGGTCTAGCTAACAGCCCATGGGACCTGCAAGTTTAGGGCCTGAGGCCCTGTGGAGTTCTTCCCCATACTCCCAGACTCAGCTCCGCCTAGGCCCACATGTCTATTCTCAAACCTGGCTGGAAGCTGAGGACACAGGAGAGAGAAGCAATGGCCCTACAGTCCCCAGGCTGCACCTTATCCTGTGAGGTGTGAAACAAGAGCTGGCTCGGCCAAAGTAGCAAGGGACCCAAGTCTGACACCTGGATGGACTTCCAGCTGGCTGGGAGGGTAGCACAGGCACCTGATCTGAGAAACTTACATACATAAAGGAGAGAGAGCTTTATGTTTGAGGGAAGTGGGAGGAAATTAGGGTTGGAGACGGGAAGGGAAAACTGAAGTTCAATGGGGGTTGTTTCTGAAGCTTCTTCACGTGGTTCTTCATTGAAGCCCCAGCATCGCCCAACTAGGAAGGCACAGCAGGTGCTTGGTGTGAAGCAGTACACCTCTGTGACGTGCGACACCCACTCCGCCTCTGTGGGGCCTCAGGTGGGCTCCTTTACTGTGGGGCAAATGCAGTGACCCAGAGTGGGCAAGTCTCATTTAGTCATCTAAATAACATGGTCAGACACAGACTCTAAATGTTCTTCAGAAACCTTAGGAGTCTAAGCATTCTGCCCTTTGAGAGTCTTAACCCCTCCAGGGTACATGACCTGCCCTGCTCATCCCCATGCAAATCAGTCCTTTCTCAGTCCTCTCAGATTCCAGGCCCACCAGGCACTAGCAAGGTAGGACCCCCTGAGCCAGATTCATCATGTTCCTTAAATGTCTCCATCACCTCAAATAACAACCAGGGGTGAAATCTCCGCAGCCTGAGCCAGCACCCAGATACTGGCTTGGGTCTCTGATTTCAAAGGCTCTGTGAGCACATGTCTGGAACAGATACCTAATGATGTTCCCCCACGGACAAGCTGTCAGGTGAGCTGTTAATTGCACAGGTGCTGTCCACAGCTCCACTGGGATATTTTTGCGTGCAGGCAGAGGGACACAGACAGAGAGGGAACACACACCTGGAGGGCCCAGAGGCCCCTTGGAGGCTCCTGGCACCTGGGTGGAGCGGGGCAAAGCTTAGGACCGTGCAAGGGCACAACTACATGGTGGAAGAGCATCAGAAAGTGCAAGTGCTCAGGATGCAATTCCATCAAGGCTGGCTTAGGGAAAAGCAACCGTGTTTCTGCCCGCAAGGAACTAAAGAGCTGTAGAGGTAAGTAAGTAGGTAGATACATGGATAGGAAGAAGGAAAAAACAAATAAATGGTTCTATATCTTACAGTTAAGTGCACGGGTGACTAATAGGAGAGAGGACTCAGAACTCTAAGAGTGACACAGAATGTGACGGGAGGTGACAGTTTGGAGCTCACTCTGGGATCTGACTGCAAAAGCCTCACAATGCCTTTACCAGCTGTGTGACCTCCTGGAAAAGCCCCTGTACCTGCTGAGCCTCGGTCTCTCCATATATAAAGTGGGGATAATACTATCTGAATTCTGGAGTTACCATGAGTGTCATGAAAACAAGGTAAGTTGCTCAGTCCAGAGGGGTCTCAGGAAAGGCTTCATGGAAGGCGGAGCCAGGCTCTCTGAGATCCATGGGATTCTGCTCGGCAGAGCTGAGGGCGGGTGTGAGAAGGACTCAATCCAGTAAGAAGGAACAGCGTGAGCAAAGGCCCCAGGGCAGGAACGTGGGGCTCCATTGAGTGCCTTCCCACCATGTGCCCCTGGCATGGCCAGGCTGCATCTTGGGGAGATGAGGTGGGGCTCTCTGAAGCATGAGTTTAGGGGCTTAGACATCCTTAAAGTCATCTAAAAAATAATTACCTGGCCGGGCACGTTGGCTCACACCTATAATCCTAGCACTTTGGGAAACCAAGGCAGGAGGATTACCTGAGCCCAGGAGTTCAAGACCAGCCTGGGCAATACAGTGAGATCCTGTCTCTTCAAAAAATCATACACTTAAAAAAAATTAGCTGGGCACGGCGGCAGACACCTGTAATCCAGACACTTGGGGAGGCTAAGGGCAGAGCTGAGGGTAGGTGTGAGAAGGACTCAATCCAGTAAGAAGGAACAGCGTGAGCAAAGGCCCCAGGGCAGGAACATGGGGCTCCATCGAGTGGCCTCCCACCATGCACCCCTGGCACGGCCGGGCTGCATCCTGGGGAGATGAGGTGAGAGGATGGCTTGAGCACAGGAGGTCAAGGCTGCAGTGAGCCATGTTTGCGCCACTGCACTCCAGCCTGAATCACAGAGCAAGGCCCTGTCTCAAAAATAAATAAATACATAAAATTCAAAAAAAGAAGAAAAAATTATCTGATGTTGAAATCCAACTAACCAAAAAGATAAGTCAAAATGAGGTAATAAATGGAGAAATCCTGATGAACACGGCATTGATATTTTTGAAATCATGGCAATTATGTGATTGAACTGACTATCAAAACCTCAACACTGTACACAAATGATAATACAACTAAGACAAATTTGGAGAAGAACAAAGGTAGAAATATAGTTTCCTCAACTTCCACAGCATAGAAGTTGGTTCATTAAGTAGGAAGAAAAATTAGTGAGAGATGAACAGGCAGAGAATGGAGGATTTTTAGGGCAGTAAAAGTACTCTGTGGGATACTACAATGGCGGATGCATGTCCTCATACATTTGTCCAAACCCATAGAAAGTACAGTATCAAGAGTGAGCCCTTGTGTAATCTATGGACTTAGGGTGATGCCATGTCACTGCAGGCTCATTCATTGTAACAAATAGGGCACATTGATGTGTGATGCTGAGAGGGGGGAAAGGGCATATGGGAACTCCGTACTTGCCACTCAATTTTGCTGTGAATCTAAAACGGCTCTTAAAAAAAATAAAGTTTAGGTGGCTTACGCCTTAATCCCAGTACTTTGGGAGGCCAAGGTAGGCAGATCACTTGAGGTCAGGAGGTTGAGACCAGCCTGAGCAACGTGGTGAAACCCCATCTCTACAAAAAATACAAAAGTTAGCCAGGTGTGGTGGAGTGCCTGTAGTCCCAGCTACTCGGGAGGCTGAGGTGGGAGGATCCCTTGAGCCCGGGAGGTGGAGGTTGCAGTGAGCCAAGATCGTGCCACTGCACTCCAGCCTGGGCAACAGAGCGAGACCCTATCTCAAAAAATAAATAAAGTTTATTGTTAAAAAAAATTAATGACTTTAACCTTTTAAAAGTTTTTCTCTCAGAAAATAGATTAGAGGTCACCAGGGGCTGGGGTTGGAGGAAATGGGAGTAGTTGTTTAATAGTTACAGAGTTTCTATTTGGGTGATAAAAAAGCTTTGGAAGTGGTAGCGGTGATGGTTGCTCAACATTGTGAATATACTTACTGCGATGAAATAGTACACTTAAAAACTGTTAAAATAGCAAAGTTTATGTTATATATACACTTACCACAATTTAAAAAAATCAATAATATACCAAAACCATTTAATTGTATACTTTTAATGAGTATATGTATGGTATGTTATTATACTTCAATCAAGCTATTTTCAAAAGCTTTTCTCTCACCTTTAACCTTTTAGGACTATTATCACTTACAATAAAGAAATCTTTTTCCTCAGTTTAGCAACTCCCATTTCACTTAAGATACATGAAAATTGATACATTTGTCTGGTTAAATTCAAATAACATTAAATTTAATTTTTACTTTAAAAACTCATGTAGAACATGATGCTTTTTTAAAAAAGATCATGTAGAACATGATACTTTTTTAAAAAAAGATCATGTAGAACATACTTTTTAAAAAAAGATTAAATTTAATTTTTACTTTAAAAATTCATGTAGAACATGATACTTTTTTAAAAAAAGATTATTACTACTCTGTATATGTCTGTTTGTATGAAGAGTGTGGAATAAACGTTGACTGAATGCTGGAGAGGGTTCCATCAGATGGATGGAATTTGTGGGCAACTTTTACCTGCACTTTATTACCTGATGTTTCAGAAGGCAGCAGCTGCAGCATTTGAGTGGTGTGTGTGTAAACAGAGAAGGGCTGGTAGTGTTGTGATTAAAATAAAATAATCAGCTAGACCTTCTGCCACCTCTTAGCTGTGACTGTGGGCAAATTGCTTAATCCTTTGATCTTTCATTTTGTCTTCTGGGGGTAAGAACCACCCCTGCCCAGCTGGGGTGTCTGTAGATTAAATGAGGTGATGCACATGAAGTGCTCAGCCCTGTTCCAACCAGCGTTCAACTAGCAAGAGTGAACAACAAGGTGGCACTGCTGTCCCTAGCAGGGTCTGGAAGGCGGGTCCCTGAGACACAGGGCCTGTGGGCTTCCTGGTAGGGCTGCCTACCCCCAGGTGCAGACAATAAACCTAGGCCTGGAGGAGGAGCAGCCCTGCTGTGGTGCTGGTTGGCCTTACAGCCAGGCACGGACCTACTGGGGTGAGATAGGGTCCTCCTCACTTTCTCCCTGGTTGAGCTGAGGCCAGGGAGCACGGCAGATCCTCCCGTATCAGAGCAGTGTGACTTGTGTGTCTGCCTCTCCCTGGAGCCCCCTTGGCCCGAAGCTGAACCCTCACTCAGACAATTTCATTACACCCAGTCCGGCTGCCTGGGTGCTAGCGAGACAGACACACATTTCATCTTGTCTCTGCCGGAGTCGTGACGGGTTAGACAGAATTATGTTTTACTGCTGTCTGCAGGGCATCTTTTGAGGCCTGGCACAGACAGAGAAAAAAAGACACATACAGGTCTCCAGAGGCCCTTCAGGGAGGAAGGCCAGGCAAGGGGTCTGGGTGGTCGCCCACATGCACAGCCCACATGGCTCTGCTCCAGGGATGACAGGGACCCTTCCCTGGGCTTCAAATGTGGCACCTGGGCCCTGGCCCTTAGAAAAGTCTTCAGGTTCCAGACCCTGGCATTCACGACCCTAGAAAGAACCCCCAGCCCCATGTTCATTGATGTCTTTGAGTAAACACCTGGCCAGACCATGTCAGAGTGGGGTCACTCAGGGAGGCCATGGAGCAAGAGACCAGCCGTGGGCAAGGCGCGAGGTGCAGGATGCATCCAGACCAGGGTTCCAGGCACAGGCAGACTACCAAGAAGAGCTGTGAGGGATGTCACCCAAAGAATCAAGGGCATGGCTTCCCACCAAGACACAGAGCACCAGCTGGGCCTCCCAGGCTGGAGCCCAAAGATCTTCCTGAACCTCCCAGGCAGTAGAGGAGAAAAGTGACACAGAAAGAGCTTCAGGTTCATGAGGCAGGGGTGGCCAGGCTGGAGGCATGTGATGAAGACTTAAAGTGGATTACTGGGGTTTGGCCCAGGACGAGGCAGGGTGGACCGAGCAGGGAGGCGGACAGCTCCTTTAAGCGGAGGCCATGAGACACCCTGACTGGGAGGGGAAGCACGAGAATTGAGTTTACAGAACTTAATCTGTTTTTCCATGATTAGCAGGGGTCTGACGTCACAGATGGAATTTAGTGAGGCTGTGCAAAGTTAAGGGGGGGATGGAATCCATCCAAACGCAGTTCAGCTGCATTCTGGTTATTAAGTCTGGAAGCTACTCCAAGCCAAGTTAGCGGGAGCCCCGGCTTTTGCAGCAGTGGGAAGCGAGGGAGCTACCGGCAGGTCTGGGGGCCTGGGACTCAGGACTGTGGGTATCCATAACCTCCTTCTGCCTCCCTTGAGTCCCTCTCCTCTTGCTCTAAGAGAGCTTCCTTCTGCTCTCTGCTTCCCAAACCTACTGGTTCCCAATCAGGAGCTGAAGCAGGCAATGGTAAAAGTACTTCCTCTCCAGATGCAGCCAGACAAGGCTCCCCAGGCCTCCCCTAACCATCTATGTGTATCCAGGGACCCAAAGCTCTGGATGAATGGGAGGCGGCACAGAGGGATAAGGGGCTGTTCTTTGTCCAGCAACCATCCCCTTATGCCTGGGCTGGGGTTGCAGGAGTGTGTGGCTGCTCTGAAGGTGTGTGTTAAGAGGTTAGCCCTGATCAGCTGCCTCTCTGTGTCCTGGAGCTGAAAGCAGGAGAGGTCACAGACCCACAGAATCGTCCAATCCCTGCCCCAGAGTAGTTCCACCCTTATGTGTTAGACACTGGGCTTCCAGCAGAGATTTCTTTTGAAGAAAGGATTTCTGGGCTAAGAAACAAGCAGAAGACCCTGCTGCAGGCCAACCCTCCCCTTACAAATGAGGAGACTAAGGATCAGGAAGCAGGCAGAGAGCTGGGTTGGGAACCAGGACCCTGACTCCCAGCTTCTCCCTCCACCCAGCCACATACTCCCAGGCATTAGAGGAGAAAAGTGACACAGAAAGAGCTTCAGGTTCATGAGGCAGGGGTGGCCAGGCTGGAAGGGCAAGGACCAAGGAGACTTTGAGCAGGAGGACACAGCTCCTACCCCCACCCCCCACAGATTCCTTGACACCTTTAAGCAGGACATGACTCCTTCCTCTAACGCTGGCCTGGGCAGTGAAGAGGGGGTCCCAGAGAGCTTTAAAGCCCTGGGCACTGCTGCAGTTACCCCAAATCCCACAGAAAGTCATAAATTTCACCATTGTACACCTGGAGTGCCAAGCTGGGGCAACTGCCAAGCCACTGCAGGAGTTGGTCACCAGATCCCATAGCACAGCAGCCACCTGGGGGCACCGTGGGGCTTGCAGTGCTCTGCAGCTCCAGGAGCAGGAGTGGGATGCTAGAGTTAAGTTATGAGGCATCGCTATGTAATGCCTCAACCCAAACAACAGCCCCAGGGAAGCAGTGGTGCTGACCACAGAGCAGGCTCCGAGAGGGCACATCCTGCTCAAGGACTGTGGCAAGGCAAGGGGGTCCTGTTTTTATGACTCCTCCTCCCTGGCTGTGGCTATCAGCATAGCAACCTCAGTTGGGTGGAAACAGGCACAAATGTGCATGTGAGGAAATAAGCTTGAAACTCAGAGCCTCCAAGATGATAAGCATGGCACGAAGGAGAATTATTTGGAACTCACCTCCTACCCTGGTCCTCTAGGGACCCTGCTGGTCACAGAGCTACTACCACCATCACACTGGCCTCCAGGGTTGGTGCTCCCCTAATTTAACACTGAGTATGGCTGAAATAAGACTGGGCCCTTAAACAAAATGCCACGGGAGGCTTAGATGTGACAACAGAAACAAGCCCAGAGGGGACCTTGGCCCCAGCAGTTAGGGTCTAACCTGTGGCTACAAAATCGTAGGCTGGGGTTTGCTCAGGGGCCTTCCTTTCTCACTCCTGGTCACCTCCCTGAGGCCACCACCATTTCAGCAGCAGCACCCAGACCATCCTCCTACATAAGAAGTGCCGGGGCTTTTCAGGAGGCCATTGGCCTTAGAAATGGCCAGTCCTTTAGGGGTGAAAGGTCTCAGCTTCTGGGGTATGCAAAAGGGAGGGCCCCCTGAGATGCTTAGAGGCTGAGAGCCTGTTGGCAGAGAGCTGGCTGTGCTGCAGGCCCTGTCCCAAAGCAAAACTCAGCTCAATCAATTCTCCAGGGAAATCAGAGCTTTCCGGAACCATCCAAGACACCAGAGTTGATAAGAGGCACTGATGAGATTTTCACCCGGGTTACTCCTGAACTGGTGATAAGCCCTTGTGATGACAGAGAAGATACATAATGAGAATACAAAGGCCCCTGAGTGCTTACTCCTCTGGGCCAGCCTTCAAAACTCTGACAGGACACTCCAGGAGGGCACAGCTCCTGCAGTCCTACTTCAGTGATTCAGTTCCTTCACTATTTCCCACTCCTGGTTTTATACCTTCTCTCCATCTTGAGTCTTCGTTACTTTTTTATTATTAATTTTTTTGGAGATGGAGTCTCACTCTTTGCCCAGGCTAGATAGAACACAGTGGCGTGATCTTAGCTCACTGCAGCCTCCAACTCCTGGGCTCAAGCGATCTTCCTGCCTCAGCCTCCTTAAGCAGCTGGGACCACAGGCATGTGTACCATGCCTGGCTCCAGTCTTCTTTGTTTCCTCAAATTCCCATCATCAAATGGACCAACCCATTGCACCAATCCACTAGCTGCTGTTGCAATGCATGGACGGCTCTGCTCCTACTGAAGGCCAACTCTCTGTCACTGGGGCCCATGCCCTCTTGTCATTCAGGGACCTTCTCCCGAAATGCTCCCCTCTCTTGTCTCCCTAATGGACCTCCTCATTCACCATCAGCATTCAAACATGCAAATTATAGCTCCCATATATCTGCAAAACCAAAACAAAACAACATGCCACAGCCCCCCTCAACTCTACCTCCTTGGCACCATCCCGCTTCTTTGATCCCCTTTATAGCAAATCCTCCTCAAGCTTAGCTATACTTGCTGTTTCCATTGTCTCACCTCCTGATCTCTTTCCAACCCACTTTGACCACCCCCACTCCACTGAAACCATATTGGTCAAGGTCACAAATGACCTCCATGTGGCTAAGTCGGCAGACAATTCTCATCAAATTCAGTCTTTCCTTAATTCCTGCATTTAACACAAATGGATTGAATGTTGGCTGCAGATGCCTCCCCATGGCTTGTGAGCAGGTGGGCACAACGCTGGGATCGAGTTTTTCCCTGGACAAGGTTCTCCTCTTTACTTGGCCAACATACCTCCCAATAAACTTCCACTTGGAGCCCACCATGTGCAAGATTCCAGCACTGAGGCTCTCAGCCAACTTACTCGGGTGCCTGTTAGTTATCAGCTGCAAATTATGAATTTTTGTTGCTCCAAAACAACAGCTGGTATTGTGCAGCCTGCAAGGAGCGCTGTGGGGCTAACCTCAAGTCCAGAGAGGCACAAACGCCATGCTGGAGTCTCAGTAGCCAGTGTCCCTAGTCCTGTCTCCTTAAGCCCACCCTACTCATGGTACCAAAGGCGCACCAGCCCACCACTCTGAGCCCCCGTGACTCCTTCTGCAATAGCTATGGCTGAGTGGGGTACAGACCCAGCCGTCCCTGGGTGTCCCAGCGAGGGTGTCACAGCCCTTTAGCTCAGAGAAATTGCCCACAGCTCTCTGTGTCGCCTAAGACAGGGTTTCCCAAACTTGCCACATTACAACAGTCAACTCCTTAAAGACACAGATGCCAGAGCAGCTGAACAGTCAGAGACTTAGTCCCCACCCCGACCCTGGCCCCTCATCCTTCATGCATCCTGTGAGGAGGAGGGTGTAGGAGAAAATACACAGTCTGCCCAGTCCTGCCTTTCCTGAAGGCATTCCCAGTGTGAATGGCCCCCTCCTGAAAATGGTGCCAGGGTCTCATCAGACCCCACATCCCAACAGCCCCCACCCTCTGGCGGGCATACCTGGCAACCAGACTCTTCTTCTTGCTCCTTGGTTTATAAATCTGGCCCATGGTTTTACACACTTGGGCCCTATTAATACATTGTAAGTGACTTAATCCTCACAACTCCCCCGAGTTAGATGTATTGTCCCCACTTATTTAAGTATTTTATTGTGATATAACTCACATGCCATGTAATTCACCACTTTAAAGTGGTTTTTAGTATACTCACAGAGTTGTGCAACCATCACCCCTATCTAATTCCAGAACATTTTCCTCACCCAAAAAGAAAGCCCGTTTCTCATTAAGCTCATTAAGCAGTCACTTCCCATTGCCCCAGCCCCTGGCACCCACTAAGCTGCTTTCTGTTTTGATGGATTTGCCTATTCTGGACATTTCCTATTGGTGGAGTCATACAATATGTGCTTTCTGTGTCTGGGCTTTTTCACTTGGCATCATGTTTTTGAGGTTCATGCTGTAGCATTGTGAGAACTTCATTGCTTTTTATGACTGAATAATATTGTGCTGCAAGGCTATTAGCCCCGTTTTTATAACTAAGGAGACCCAGGGCTTTGTGTCATTATGGTACCTTGCCCCTATTACTCAGTAAGTGATGGAGTCAAGTGTATCTTACTGTACAGCCAGGATAGTAAATAGCTTAAGAATTGAACCATCATCTTCTATACTTAAATCAATTTATATACATATGCACCCCTAGCATTGATAATAGCATTTTATGACTTACAAATTCTTTTAGCCTTTTTATTCTTGCTTCTTCAGAATGATCTCCCAAGGTGGAAAAGGTAACAATGCTCCCATTTTTGGAAGAAATGAAAGCCCCCAAAATTTAAGTGGTATATTCCAGGCTAAAGCTATGTATTGATGCGTGAACGGTGGCTGCACCTGACTCTGGATACAACACAAGCTAACAGAGCTGCTTTAATGCTTTTTAATAAAGATGCATGATTTAGAGAAACAATTTCTGTTTTTTTCTTTCAGAATATTTTGTAGGAAGTACAAACCTTCTGGCTGAGGGAAAGTGCCACTTAAACTTTATCAGAGTGGTTACTTGTTTTTATTCTAATGTTCTTAAATGATCTAGGAAATAAAGGTTGGTATCTCTTTCAAAATACAGGCATCTTGGTTCCAGCCCAAATCAGCTGCATTGCCAAGGGAAAGACCTGGGAATAAGAATTTTTAACAAGTCCCCTAGGTGGCTTAGATCAACAGAAACATTTGCCTAGAAGCCAAAGCTCCACAGTCTGGCAAATAAAGTCTTTAATATTGTCATCCCAATGCCAACCCCCTCTTTCAGTAAGAATTCTAGTCACTCTGAACTCCATGCACCTAACAAATGTTCATTAAGCACCTCTTAGGGTCCAGGTTCTATGATGGGTGCTAAGGATACAGGGGACCAAGACAGGCCTCAGGGAGCCTCCAGGCTCCAGGGGAGACAGACATCACATGAGTTATCAAAACCTAATGAGAAAAAAAAAGGGTGGGGGGAACCTGATGGGAAATACTATTTAGCCTCAAAAAGAGACAGAATTGGCCAGGTGCAATGGCTCACACCTGTAATCCCAGCACTTTGGGAGGTTGAAGCAGGCAGATCATGAGGTCAGAAGATCGAGACCATCCTGGCCAACATGGTGAAACCCCGTATCTACTAAAAATACAAAAATTAGCCAGGCATTGTGGTGCACACTTGTAGTCCCAGCTACCCAAGAGGCTGAGGCAGGACAATCACTTGAACCTGGGAGGTGGAGGTTGCAGTGAGCCGAGATTGCACAACTGTACTCCAGCCTGGGCAACAGAGCGAGACTCCATCTCAAAAAAAAAAAAAAAAGAGACAGACAGACATCACATGAGTCATCAAAACCTAATGAGAAAAAAAGGGTCGGGGGAACCTGATGGGAAATATTATTCAGCCTCAAAAAGGAAGGACATTCTGACACATGCTACAACATGGATGAACTCTGAAGACATTAAGCAAAGTGAAATAAACCAGACACAAAAGGACAAATACTGCATGATTCCACTTACAGGAAGTCCCTAAAGTAGTCAAATTCATAGAGACAGAAAGTAGAATGGTGGGTGCTAGGGACTTGGGGAAAGGAGAATGGGTAGTTAGTATTTAATGAGGACAGAGTTTTAGCTTGGGAAGATGAAAAAGTCCTGGAGATGGATGGTGGTTATGGTTATATAACAGTGTGAATGTCCTTAATGTCACAGAACTGTATGCTTAAAAATGGTCAACATGGGGCCAGGCACAGTGGCTCATGCATATAATCCCAGCATTTTGGGAGGCTGAGACAGGAGGATCACTGGAGACCAGGAGTTTGAGACCAGCCTGGGCAACATAGTGAGACCCCATTTCTACAAAAAATAATAAAATTAGCCCAGCATGGTGGCATGTACCTGTAGTCCCAGCTACTCAGAAGGCTGAGGCTGGAGGATCTCTTGAGCCCAGGAGTTTGAGGCTACACTGAGCTGTGATTGTGCCACTGCACTCCAGCCTGGGTGACAGAGCAAGACCCTGTCTCTAAAACACACACACACACACACACACACACCCCTCCTAAAAAGCTCTGACAGGAGCCACAGTGGAGAAGCCAGGTGCTGCCTGAGGGTTCCATAACCAGAAGGACCTGACAGCAGCTCCCAAGCGTGCTTGTCCAGGAGGGTTCCATGCCTAGGACGCCCTTCACCCTGCCTTGTCTCCTCCCGATCCTGTCTCTTGCCCGCAGAACTTTGTGCATCCCTCAGCTCAGTTTACTTCCAGCTTCCAGGTCTGTGAGATCCCGTGTGCCCTGTCTGCCTGCTCGTGAGCCATAGCTCCTCCATCGCCACTCTCCAGCCAGATGGCTGCTTGCTTTGCTAGGAACTCACTATGTTAGCTCTCCATTCCAGCTGCTGCCATGCCCAGGAAGCACCCATTCCCCAGGCCAGGGAACAGCTGCTCTCTCACTCCCTGGCATCAACCAGGTCTGGGCACAAATGCCATGCCCTCCCTGTCCCTTCTACAGTGTACATTTCCTCTCCTGCCCAGTTCAGTCCCATTGCCACACTTTGCAATGATCTGATTTGTGTACTTGAAGACTGCCTCCCTCCATCCCAGCACAGGTGACAGGAGGGCAGGGAACTTGTCTGTCTTATTTGTTGCCATAATCCCAGTAGATAATCCTAGAATGGTGCCTGAACAAAAGAGAAAAAGATAACACCTTTCATTTGTCTCTCCATTCACAGCAGGTGCTAGGCAGCCAGGGCCTGGCACTTAGTAGGTACTCAAGAAGGGTAATTGGCAAATGTTCACAAAAAAACCCTCTACAGGCAGATAACGCTGCCGCCAAGCAGCCAAAGTGCTAATTACAAACTGCTCTGTTAGCTGTTCCTTAGCACAGCTAAGATTCTCCAAGAATAGTGCACGCTCCCTGCCATGTCCCTGTTTCTTGACAGCGTCTGTGACTCAGACTTTTCATGGAGCCAGACTTGCCCTCCTCAAGAGCATGTGCAGGGCATAAATGTCAAACAGGACAACTGGATGTTGCTGCCCATGGTGTGGGCTGGGGGTGGGGGTATCTGAAGTCATCTCAGCCCTTTCTGATGGGCAGGTTTGGGAGAGACAAGCTGGGCCCTGAATGAGACATGGCAATGCCAGGCGGCCCAAATGCCCTTAGTATAATAACTACCACCTCCTCTCAGACACACTCAGTGCAGCTCAGTTTATAAACACTCTGCCGCCAACAATCTCGCTGGAAACTCAATGCTCAGAAGCAGTCAGGGCAAGATGGAAAGACAAAAGCCCAGAGGGACTGAGTCATTTGACAAGGCCATACAGTGAGTCAGGGCAGAATGGTACCAGACTCTGTATCTCCTGGGCTGTGACCCAGGACTTATCTACTGACTCTTAGGTGAGCAGGAAACCCAGGCGTCTTAGGTCACCAATAACCAGGTCCAAATGCTTAACTCAGAAGGGAGCAAGCAGGCAGAGCCAGAGGACCTAGAGGACAACGAAAGGCCCAGTCAGTGTCCTTAGGGGATGTGGGGACAGGCACATTCACGTGTCTGTACAACTTCACCCAGGCCTTGCTCCATAGCATTGTGAGCGGTGTGGCCTTTACAGTCCAGCCTCCCAGGGCTGCCAGAAACACAACATGCCTGGAAAGTTTCCCAGGTAACTGGCTCTTCTTTACAGAGCTATTAGCTTCCCTTCATCATGCCATAAAATCCTCCAGCCGATGACAGATCTCATCCTTCTCCAGGGAGGGAAACAGGGAAGAAACGAAACACAAAGGAAAAAAACCACTGGTCAAATTTGGAAAGCCCCATGGGCACATAACTTGGGCAGAAAAGGCATCAGAGATAGCTGGGTTGCTGCATTCAGTTGCACAGGCTATGCACTGTCCAACTCCAAGCGATGCCATTCTCATGTACTACAATATGAATGACACTCCCTTGAGTTAGGAAGTGCAGGGAAAGGACCTTGCATGATTTTGCGCAATGTCTTCAATATCCTCAAGGCCCACCCCTCGCTGACACCTTGTCCTAGGCCTCTCAGTTCTCAGGAACTGCTCGTTGATACCCCTCTTGCAGGAAGAAATGACCAAGGTTGGGGAGGAGTCAAGGCAAAGGGTTTGGCATCTATTTCGTGAGCCACTTGACTGGCTGGGCTGAAATCAAGCACTAAGCCCAGGACTAGAGAGAAGTATTAGCCACCTTTTAAGGGCTGAATCCCACTTATGTAGACTTTGTTCTATTTCTCTCCTCTTTCTGGCTCTCTAATTAGATAAATGTTAGACTTTCTCCACGTATGTGTCTTATTCTCTCTGCAGCTTCCTTTTCTTCCAGTGTTGTATTCTGGATTTCTCCACGTTTGACTTAAAGTTCTGTTTCGTTGTTCAAATCTGCTTCATCATTCTTTAGAGCTTTTAATTCTCTGCACATATTCTCAACTTTGCCTTTTATTTATTTAAATGCACTGAACAGTTATTTTATTGGCTATGCTTAAATATTGCAGCATCTGAAGTCTCCAGAGTCTGTTTCTGCTGTAAATTGTTCGTGCTGGCTCTGGCTCTTAGTGCTTTATCTCCTCTTGTACTCAGTTATTTTTGACTAAGAACTGCTCACTTTCTGTGGAAGATATTTGTAGAAATTCTTTTGAGGCTTAGGATGAGGGTCTGTTTTTCCAGAGAGGGCTATATTTGCTCCAGCAAATGCCTGAGTTAACACCCATCTGCAATCACTCTAAATTCTCAGGTAGAGGTAAGTGGGAACCAGCAGGTCATGTAAGTTCATCTTTCTCGTTTTTCCATTCTATTCTTTTTTTTTTTGAGACAGTCTCACTCTGTTGCCCATGCTGGAGTGCCGTGGCGCCATCTCGGCTCATTGCAACCTCTGCCTCCCGGATTCAAGCAAGTCTCCTGCCTCAGCCTCCCGGGTAGCTGAGATTACAGGCGCATACCACCATGCCCGGTTAATTTTTTTGTTTTGTTTTGTTTTGTTTTTTGTATTTTTAGTAGAGACCCAGTTTCACCATGTTGGCCAGGCTGGTCTTAAACTCCTGACCTCAGATGATCTGCCTGCCTCGACCTCCCAAAGTGCTGGAATTACAGTGTGAGCCATGGTGCCCGGCCTAGTTTTTCCATTCTATTCTTACCCCAGAATAGACAGTGGGTTTGTTTGTTTCCTAGGGCAACCATCACAAAGTGCCACAAACTGAGTGTGGCTTTCAACAAAATAAACTTATTGTCTTACAGTTCTGGAGGCCAGAAGTCTGAAATGAAGGTGTCAGTAAGGCTGGTGGATTTCTTGAGGTCAGGAGTTTAAGATCAGCCTGAGCAACACAGGGAGACCTCATCTCTACAAAAAATTTAAAAAATTAGCTGGGCATGGTGGCGCAAGCCTGTAATCCTAGCTACTTGGGATTGGAAGTTGGGATTGGAGGTTGGAAGCTCATTTGAACCCAGGATATCAAGGCTACATGAGCCATGATCACACAACTGCACTCCAGCTACAGCGACAGAGCAAGAGCCTTGTCTCAATCAATAACAAAATAAAATAAAATTTTAAAACAGCCAATATAATAAATTAGATGAAAATTCTTTTCTACTCTTGAATCTCCCTTCCATTCTTGGAATAAATCCTATTTGGTCATGCTGTAAATAATACATTCAGTTGAATGAAATTTGCTAATATTTTATTTGTTTTTTTTTTTTTAAGTGAAACCAGCCTGTAGTTTTGTTGAGTTACTGAGTTCTGCTTTGATTTTGGTAACAGGGTTCCTTGTAAAAGAGTTGTAACATTTATTTTTATATTATTTATTTTTTAACTCTGCACCCCAGCTGGGGTACAATGTCACCATCACAGCTCACAGCAGCCTCAACCTCCTGAATTCAAGCAACCCTCCCCCTTCAGCCTCCCAAGTAGCTAGGACTACAGGTGTGCACCACCACACCACACCTGGCTAATTTTTTATTTTCTGTAGAGACAGGATCTCCCTATGTTGCAAGGGCTGGTCTCCAACTCCTGGCCTCAAGGAATCCTCCTACCTCGGCCTCCCAAAGTGCTGGGATTATAGGTGTAAGCCACCTTGCCTGGCCCTTTTTAAACCCTCTGAATTTATTTTTCTAGCTTCTTGAATTGAAAGCTGGGTTCAATAATTTTTAACTTGACTTGTCTCTGAATAAATTAATTTAGGGCTATATATTTTCCTTTGAGTACTGATTTGGCTTCATCCCATAGGTTTTTACATCCAGTGTTCTTACTGCCGTTTAGTTCAAACACAGTCGTTTAAAATTTTCATTTTGACATCCCCATTTAAACTAACAGTTATTTAGATTTTTGTAACTAATCTGTTACTCTCAAGAGATTTTTCTATTGAAATTTTTATTGATAATTGTAAATTCACATGTGGCTGTAAGCAATAACACAGAGAGATCCCTTGTATACTTTGTCCAGTGTCCCCCAATGGTGACATCTTTTTTTTTTTTTTTTTGAGACGGAGTTTTGCCCTTGTTGCCCAGCCTGGAGTGCAATGGCATGATCTCAGCTCACCAAAACCTCCACCTCCTGGGTTCAAGTGATTCTCCTGCCTCGGCCTCCTGAGTAGCTAGGATTACAGGCATGCACCACCACGCCCGGCTAATTTTGTATTTTTTAGTAGAGATGGGGTTTCTGCATGTTGGTCAGGCTGGTCTCGAGCTCCTGACCTCAGGTGATCTGCCCACCTCAGCCTCCCAAAGTGCTGGGATTACAGGCAGTGACATCTTACAAAACTACAATATTACTATCAGGATATTGACATTGAAACACTCTATAGACTTCAGTCAGATTTGCCAGTTTTACTTGTATTTATTTGTGTGTGCAGTGTGTGCATGTATTAAGTTCCATATAATTTTATCACTTATGTAGGTTTGTGTGTATAATAAAACACCTATCCTGGATTTTTAAAACTCTACATTATTCACTCTATATCTGTCATTTTTCACTTGCTATATCATCAATTTATTTATTTATAATTTTTTATTTTTATTTTTTATCCTAGGGACAGGGTCTTACACTCTGTCGCCCAGACTGGAGTGTAGTGGCGCAATCATAGCTCACTGCAGCCTCACACTCTTGGGCTCGAGTGATCCACACCTAGAAACCTTTCTACCTCCTGGGTACAATCTTGGCTATTGTTTCCTTTTTCAGTTGAATCCCATTTTCACTACACCTTTTCAGGATTCTGCATGATTTCTTAGCCCCTAAAGGCATTTCTTTGCCTGCATGGATATGGGTTTTTAATAATATTTGTTCTATCAGATTTAGGGATTTGGAGCATGTCCTCAATCTGCAGCCATGATCTCACTCCTGCTTACACTTCCCAGGGATTTTCTTTTTTAAACTTGGGGTCAAAGAGAGAATGTGGGTCAATCCTTCACTGGTGGCAAAGGCAGGGAAGCTGTCGGCAGCTGTGTCCTCTTCCATGTAGTCCAAGAGAATCCTGGGCTCCAGCAGTCGCTGTCCTTCCACAGATGGTGAACATGAGCATTCCAATTAGGTCTCCTTTTTGCCTGAGTTCAAACTGGATTTCTGTTGTACTCAGAAAGGTCCTGACTAAGAGTAGGATGATACATCTTGCTTTGACCTTCTGCATGTTATTCACTTGCTGAGCAAACCCTTTCCTCCTGAAGGGCAGAAAGATACATTTATGCTCAGGTATGGTGGCTCATGCCTGTAATCCCAGCACTTTGGGAGGCCAAGGCGACAGGATCACCTGAGGTCAGGAGTTTAAGATCAGCCTAGACAACACGGTAAAAACCCATCTCTACTAAAAATACAAAAATTAGCCTGGCATGGTGGGGTACGCTTGTAGTTCCAGCTATTCAGGAGGCTGAGGCAGGAGAATCACTTGAATCCGGGAGCAGAGGCTGAAGTGGGCTGAGATCACACCACAGCACTCCAGCCTGGGCGAGAGAGCAAAACTCAGTCTCAAAAAAAAGAAAAGAAAAGAAAAGGTACATTTCACTTTACTCCAAGGTCAAAAAATGGTTGAAAACTCCAAATAAGTTAAGGTGTTTTCTCTTTGTATGATGGTTCTGAAGTCTCGAAGTCTGTCCTCTGAGTCCACAGAAGACGTGGTGTGAATCTGGTCAGGGGAAAGACGCTGCAGCTGGTTGGAGAAAAGGGCAGATGCAGCTCGACATAAAGTCCAGTGTTCCCAACGTGCCACCCTTTCATCATGTGCACTCTTTCTGCCAAATGAACACCCATGAAATATGAGCTCTTTCTGTGAATCTGAGGAGTTGCTCTGGGCCTAGCACGTGGGGCCTGTAACTACCTCAAAGGCTTCTCCCGTCTAGGAAGCAGTATACGCCACCAGCTCAGCCTGCCCAGCGTGCACACGGCACCATGCTGGCTGGGTGCTAAACAGATACAATACTTGGAACTAAAATAAAACCCAACTCAGTGACATCTTGATGCAGCTTTGTAGGAACAGCAGGCTCCTGTGTACACACCGTTCTGCTCTGCACGCCTATTTGTAAATTAATCACACATCAGTAGACTTGGCTCAGATTCACATGTTTCTGGACCACTGTGAGGGTAGCTCAGGCTATGGGATCTTCCATTCAGCTTCAAAACCAGATCCTTTCAACAGATTCTGGGTGAGAATTCTTCTTCTTGCCAGGCTCTCTTAAGCCACCCACATCTTGCTCCCTTCCCCAGCAGAAGCAAACAGGGCAGAGGGAACAGTGACTCCCCACAAGCCCCCTCCATAAAAGCATCCCCAATATACTAATATGATAGTTTGAAGAGACACACACACACACACACACACTTGCAAGATGTTAGTGAAAGCACGATGAAAACAAATAGAGTGGCACCTTTTTATGATGTGTTCACACTCCACCAGCCAATGTCCTGCCTCTGCCTCTCCCTGCGGTTCTTTCCTGTGGTGTTAATCTCACCTCTGCTCCACCTGGATCCTAGAACACTGCCCAGTCCCAAGCCCAGTTGGGCTTCCTTGAGTTCACTCTTAGGGGCCCTGCAGCTTGAGTTCCAGGCTCTGGCCCTGAGGTCAAGGCAGTGGTGATGAGTCACAGCTGCAGGTCAGTGGAAAGTGACTGCAGCGTCAGGCCAAGCTTGGCCACTTACATGTCTGGCATGACAGTGGCCTCAGGGTACTTGTCTGAGAAGAAGAGCTATCACCTGAGCGCTCTGGAGAACTTAGCCAGAGCTTTCAGGCAGTCTGGGAGCCTACATGGAGGCGTGTAGGCTTATGTCTCATGTCCACGTTGCCTGGGAGACAAAATCCTTTTCTATTTAGAGCTGCCCCAAAATGTTCTGCACCAGCTTCTCACTGCGGTGGCTTCACCTTAGCATACAGGTATGTGAATGGCCACTGTGCTGGCTCGCCTTGGACACTGCCTTCATGGGCCTGGGTCAGGTTCTGTCAGCAGCTCTTGCCAACTCCAGGAGGCCCAGACCCAGGAGTGGCCTCCTGCTGCCGGACACGAAGAGGGAAAGAGCTGAGCTGCCCGGCCCTCTTCTTCTAACAAGCCCTCCTGGGTTGACAAAGAAAGTCTCTCCATGCACTGGGTGACACTGGACACTGTCCCTGTCCTCTCCCAGGAGGCCCCAGGCCAGGGACTGGGATAGCCTCAGGGCCTGGCTCTCTCCATACCCAGCCCAATCAGGGGTCCTGTGCCCAAGATCCTATCAAGATGGGTGCTAAGAATCACAGAGAATGCGGACAACCTGCAGGTCCCTGCAGGACTTTGCAGACCCAGGAGGTGGCAGTTCACTGAGGTCTAGCCCCTGGCCTTGAATGGGAACCAAGAAGGTGTGAACTGGGAGTAGAGGCCACCGATCTGCTGCTCAGCCTTGGACAAGTCAGAGTACTCAGAAGCCTCGGATCCCAAATGTGAAAGAGAAAAGCGCGTCTGAGTGTGTGAGAATTCCTTCCTAACCGAGAAGCATATCTTCAGGGCAACTTCGGGTTAAAAATCTAAATTCAGGCCAGGCGTGGTGGTTCACGCCTGCAATCCCAGCACTTTGAGAGGCCGAGGCGGGTGGATCACCTGGGTTTGGGAGTTCAAGACCAGCCTGACCAACACGGAGAAACCCCGTCTCTACTAAAAATACAAAATTAGCTAGGCGTGGTGGCACATGCCTGTAATCCCAACTACTTGGGAGGCTGAGGCAGGAGAATCGCTTGAACCCGGGAGGCAGAAGTTGCGGTGAGCCGAGATCACACCATTGCACTCCAGCCTGGGCAACAAGAGCAAAACTCTGTCTCAAAAAAAAAAAAAAAAATTTAAATTCAAAAACAAACAAAAAGAACTTCTTCCTAACAGGAACATTCAGAAGAACTAAGGAAAGAATGTTTCTGAGAGTGCAAATGGTACCATTGGTCTCCTCACCCTACAAGTATTTACAAAGTGCCCTAGACAAGACCGCATCTGAAATCAGAGCTGGGCGGGAGGCAGGACCTGTGGTTTCTAAGTGCTCTCTCCACTTCCCCAGGCAATGGGCCTATGGACTCCGAAGCTGGGGCGCCCGGCCAGAACCTGAAGCCCCAGGGCACATAGAGGCTGTAGGCTCTGGTGGTGACGGTTCATCTGAGTTACAAGCGGCTGAGCCTCCTGGGCTCCCCACCCCGACGCCCACCCCTAGTTGAGGAACAAGCCCTGGGAGGCTATGGGAAAGGAGGGGGAAAGCAGAGCCATCTGGCTTGTCCTGAATTATTAACCACAGAGGAGGAGGTACAGCTAAGGCCCTGGGGGAATCAGGTGCAGCTGCTCTCAGAGTTGGAGAGGGGAACTGGAACCCTTTTGCAGACCCAAGGGATCCAGAGGTTGGAATGTGACCCTCCGTGCCAGCTGGGCCCCAAGTCCCAGGGACCCCTCCTGTACACCTGACAGGTGGTACCTCCTCTCTGGGCCACTAGGCAGCAAAAAACAAACTATGCCTTCATCCCCTGACCTTTTACTCTTCAAAGTACTTACGAACCCACGTTCTTCGCTTCTTCTTTTTGGGCATTTTGTCGGAAGGATAAACCAAGGCCAGGTGAGATCAGACAATTCAGCCAAGGTTGTAGGGCTGCTAGGGAGGTGGTCAGGGTGTATACCAGGTCTCCGTCTCCAATGCCACCACGGGGTCCCCTCCCCAAGAATTCCAAGTCACCCATGGCTGAGCCATGGGAAGAACACCTGCTATGTCTCCCTCTAATTTGCCTTCTGCCTCCATCCCTTTTGATTCTGGCCCTCACCAGCACTCCCTGGGTGTCAGAGACAGCCTTCTAATTGGCCTCTATGTTTCCAGTTTGGCTCCTCTGAAATCCTCCTTCTAGAAACCATTAGAGGACATCTTCCCAATGCAGATGCAACCATGTTTGCCAGCTCCCCAGAATGTCACTGGAAGCCATCATGCCCCACCCACAGCCTCTCCAGGGCCTCTCTCCCTCCACCATTCTTGCTGTTCCCAACTATCTGCTGTTCCCTGCTGTCATTCTTGTTGTTCCCTGTTTGCGGTCCTCAGCTCCAAAGCCCTCAAGAGCAGCACCTGCCTCTTACACCTCAGCCCCAAGCGCTGCAGAAGCTGGTTAACTGTTGCCTGAGGCATTTGCTCAAGGCCCCAAGCGCTGTAGAAGCTGGTAACTGTTGCCTGAGGCATTTGCTCAAGTGCTCAACCCTGGCTGGTTCTTTTGTGGAAAAAGCCCTTTCCCACGGGGTCCACCTGGAAAATTCTCGAAGTGTCTATTAAGAATCAGCTTACACAGCACTCACTCTGAGAAGCCCTCCGAGACTACTCTAGGCAAAGCTGAGTGCCCAGGTGCATTGAGAGCACCTCAGCCCCAGCTCCCACCACAACCCATTCCCACTGTCTGTCCCCAAACCATGAAGCTCAGGGCAGCACCCGCATCTGTTTCATTTCTGCATCTTCAGGGCCAAGCCCACAGCGAGGTGCTCTACAGATCTCCATAAGTACTTACGAGAGGCACAGCTGTGGGGGCAGAGGTCAGCATCTGGGCAGGGAGAGAACCAGGCAGGGAGAAGGCCAACCAAGGATATCACAGGCTGAAGAGCCCATGTGTTTCCAAACAGTCAGAGAGGAGGAGCTCACAAGCATGGGACCTTTTCTGGGGGCTCTTCCAAGGGCCATCTGGAGAGCAGTGAGTCAACCAGCCACCTCCTGTGTGGCTCAGCCCCTGCCCCTTTCCGTAGCAGCACTGAGCTACATAGCCTGAATTTGGTAAAAGGTCTCGGATGTGGGGCAGAGGGCCCAGAGAAGGTCAGGGAGGAACTGCCTGGGAAGCCAGATGCCCACAAGGCTCTGACTTCACTTCCAGGGTTCGGTCTGTACTCTCTGCAGTCAGGAGTACTGTCCCAGCTTTACCACCTTCTGGCCCTTTAGCACCTGGCCACACACACCCACAAATGCCCCCAGAAGGGTGGAGGCCCACTTCTCCCCCAGAACAAGCTTGACTGATTTGTTTTCATACCATCTGAGCTTCTCTCTTGGACAGTGGGAAGCTGGGAGCTCCACCCAGGCTGCACACAGGACTGGCTTGAGGGCCATAGAGCAGGAAATAAATGGTGAGCTTGTAGCACAGCAGGGACAAGGCAGAGCCTAAGAAAGGGCCCAGAGTCTGGTGTATGCCTGATTCTGTGGCTATGAAACATCCAGAATAGACAAATCCATAGAGCTAGGACGCAGACAGATGGTGGCCAGGAGCTGCGGGGAGAGAGGAATGGGAAGTGACTGCTTAACAGGGACAGGGGTTCCTTTCAGGGTGATGGAAATGTTTTAGAACTAGATAAAGGTGGTGGCTGCACAATCTTGTAAGCATACTATATGCCACCAAATTGTGCACTTTTAACATGTTTAAGCTTACTGAATTTCACCTAAAAAGAAACGAGGAAAGAAAGGTCAGGCAGAACTCCAAGTATCAGTTTCCTTTTTTTCTCCAAGTCCTGGCAGCGCTCCCTTTTCTGCAAGCTAGCATCCTGGCTCTTTTTATCAACCCCCAGGCCCCAAGGGCTCAGAGCACAAATCAAGGGTGAGTTTTCCGTGTTGACCTTTATTTTTTAATTTTTAACCAAAGATGCTCCAGCATACTGTAGGAGAAGGAACTTGACTGGGTCACCTCCTGGTTAAAACCCTTCAAGAATTCACCTTCATTCACCAAAGCACCCTGAGCTCCTTGCCTTGGCACTGGAAGTCTTTGCACAGGCTGGTGAACTGACACCCTCACCCGTGGGGACCCAGTCCGTCTGGGTGCCATCACCTGGGTCTCCACCTCCACCGGGAAATTCTGACCTACTGAGTTGACCTAGCTCCTGACCTAATTCAAGAGCCACCTTGGCAGTAAAGCCACCCTGACCCTGTGACAGTCCCTCTGCCAAGCCCCCAGCGCCTGACACTTCCACCCAATGCTCACTCAGCAGCTCATCCTGCATGAATGCAGAGTGGCCTGGAGGTAAGTGACTGCACACAGGATATACAGACTCTCCCACCACAAATAAACAAGCGATTCTGTCAACAAAAGAGCCAGAAGAAAACTGCACCCCTATTGGAAAGGGATGAGGAGCACAGAGGCTGCAAGGAGGGTACCAAGTCAGAGCTGGGAAGGCCCAAGGCAGGGTGGAAGGTGGAGCTCAGAGAGGGTTCCAGGGTCCCTGGGTATAGGCATGGTCCTCCTTATAGGTCACCACCTAAGGGGGCAGCAGTCCTTAAGGGTGCCAGGTTCACATAGGTGGGGTCACAAACCTCAGAAACTGAAGAACTTGCAATCCAACCCTATCATTGGGTAGATGGAAAAATTAAGGCCCAGAAAAGGGCAGAGAGTTGATCTACTCATCCTTCCACCTATGCATCCCTACTCGCATCTACCCATGCATCCCTTCACCCATGCATCCACCTATCCATCTACCCATGTAGCTACCGAGCCATTCACTCATGCATGCATCCACTGATCCATCCACCCATGCATCCATCCACCCATGCATCCATCCATCATCTACATAGGGCAGGGGTGGGACTGGAGCCCAGAGCCTCTGCCTCTAAACCCAAAGTTCTTCACAACGGGTCACAGTTGACTTCTTTACACTCATGACAGCTCTGGGAAACTTTCTGACCCCTTAATGGGTATACAGGAAGAAAGACCCTGCTAGTGGAATGGGGGAAGGGTATCAGGGCTCATGACAAGGCACGGTCTATGCAGGGTGCCTGCCCTAAGGCCAATCCTCATCAACAGCTCTGTGACGGCAGCCAACCCTAAGCCCACTCTGCAGATGAGGAAACAGGAAACAAGCTCTGGAGAGGTCTGCTGACGTGCCTACAATCCAAGGATGGTTAACCACTACAGCCATAACCCTGTCCCAGATCTCTCCACTGTCCAAGAGCAGGCCCTCTCACTGCACTACGGCACGTCAGGCATGGCTTGGGCAGGGTGGATAGGAGGCGTCCCAGTGGGCAAGAAGCTTCTCAGACCAAAGGCTTCTGAGCCAGGGTCAATATGGTGGATGGTGGGAGTCATCGGTCATCACAAGAGGATGCGTCTCACAGGAAATGGGAAAGAACTTGTACACTGGGGAGTCAGAAAAAGGGGGAAGCCCGGGGCTTTCAGGCCCTGACAAAGCTCCTGCATCCAAGGGAGCTTCTGAAGGTTGTAGGAGAAGGTGGCTGCTAGCAGGGTCCCTAAGAACAGCTGCCGACAGAGTTTGGACAAAGTTATGCCATCTCCCTATGTGCCAGTGGCTTCAGAGAGTTCTGGAGGAAAGACCCAAGAGCCGGAGCAGCTATGAGTGCTGGCTGCTGGGAAGAGATGGAGTTGGGTGTGGAGGAAGGCACAGGTGTTCTAACAAAGGGACTCTCTGAGAAGCAGGAACTACGGTGTAGAGGTAGGCGGTAAGTTCCTAGGGAGGCACTGCAGCAACTGAGGGGCCCCTGCTCCTCCTCCTCCTCCTTCTCCCTGCCAAGTAGAGCAGCCTGGCTTGCATCTGTCTGCTCCCCTCCGGTGCACCTGGGACCCTGACGCTTGCTGCTTCCCATTTCAACAAATCCAGGGAGACAGGTTCCTGAGTCCCCAGACTCCCTCCCAGACAGGCAGCCAGGTGGAAGGGAAAGTTTGGGGTCCAGCACCTGCACTTCTCATCTCTCCGTCCTTAGATCTGATACTTGCAACTGAGCCTTGGTTTACTCATCTGTAAAGGGAGGTGGTAATACATCCAGTGAGGGGGTTAGGCAGCATGGAGAACACTATGCCTGGCAACCAAGATGTGTTCTGTCACCCACAGGAATACTAAAAATATCTAACCCCTGGGCACTGCTGCTGGCTGTGGGGCTGGGGGAATCCTGGAGGCGCCCGTGGACAGCATTGCCCACTTAGCTCCAGGAATCCCAGGGAAGGGACACTAAGGGGGACGGGGCAGGGGCAGAGGCTATTTACAACCAGCAAAAAAAAAGTACAGCACTCTTGCTCTTGGGGCTAGATGTATCTAGGATTTCAGAATATCCTGAACTTTAGACAGGTAAAGCTGCATATCTCAGCAGCATCCAATAAACAAATACGTTGAACTCTCTGCAGTGAAAGACATGAATATAGAATACATAAAGACTATAAATAGCCTCACTTGGACTATAAATAGCCTCACCTCAGTTCAGGAAAAATTTTGCTGCCAAATGAGTTGCAAAAAAGTGTCTGGTTTTCAGTGTGCTGGATTTTGGAATTGAGGATGAGGAATTGTGGATCTGCACATCAATGTTTTCACCACATATCTGTGTGAACCAACTGCACATCACCCCTGCTTCATCCCACTACCAATGCAGGACAGATGAGGGGTGACATGTGCTCTGCCTCTAAAACTCACCAGGCCCTGTGACCTTGGGGAACACAGTCCAAAGAGATGAGTCACACACGAAAGCAAATATGCACACACACACAAACAGCAATGCCTATAAATATATTCATAACACAGGCCTGCGGGCACATAGGTCCACAAGGACGCAGAGCCCAGCTCTGCTGATGGAACCTGTGTTGCCCCAGGGCCCACTGACCCCCGCTGTGCCTTGGCAAGCAAGGGTAGGCAGGAATGAGGAACACGGCAGGGCTTGGTGGTTGAGAGCTTCCTCATCTCTGCAGTGTGGAGAAGGGGCAGGTATGCCAGGCAGACCTGTCTCTGGTACCAGCACTGCCACTGCCCAACTGGTGGCCTTAGATAGGTGGCCTTGGGCAGGTGGCCTGCGCCCCTGGCTGGGCTGCATTTCTTCACCTGCAAAGTCTGAGTGATACAGGCCTCTTGGGCTTGGTGAGAGGCACACAGGAGCCCCCAGGGCTTGGCACACAGCTGGTGCTTAGGAAGTGCTTGCTGACTCTGTTCTGTGACGTTGCTTAAATGCATAATATTTAAAAGAGGGGGCTAAAATAAGTGGCCCCTTCAGTCCCAGAAGCGTCTCCCTCTCCCCTAGGGCTCTCTTTGGAGGCAGAGCCCCTTGTGGGTCTCTGTCCTACACCAGGGCTCTCTCGTCAGAATGCAGATGAGAACTACTGGATGCTCTGGCTGCCAAGAGCAGCCCCCAAGAGACCAGGCTCCAGGTCTGGAGGGAAAAGCCTAGAGCAGGGACCCCTGGAGGAGAGGTCACAGCATTGCAGGCAGAACTCAGGCTTTGACATCAGAACGATGCTCTGATCACAGCTCCACCCCTCACTTGGTCTTAAGGAAGTTACTTAAACTCTCTGAGCTTCAGTTCTTCATTTTATAGGTGAAGGTATGTGGACCTTCATTTTATAGGTATGTGGACCTAGTCCAATACCACACACACCTCATAGGGTAGTAAGGGGAATAAATTAACAGACAATCAATGTAAAGCACCCAGCACACAACACCCAAGCAACAGCAGCAGCCGCTATTATTACTATAATGATGATGGTGATGGTGATGCTGGGGATCAGCCCTGCTAAAGAACTGTGTCCCCACACTCAAAACAGTCAGGACTAGGAGAAACAACTCATTGATATCATTTTGTCACTATGCATTATTGCCAGCCTTCCCAGGGTTGGGGCCGTTGCTCACTGTTTCGACCCTCCCAGCAACGCTGCCAGCAGGCAGACAGACGCACTCTCCCCACTCCAAATTGGAAAATGGAAGCCAAGAGAGCGACAGGGACTTGGTCAAGGTCATCGGGCAAGTCAGTAGCAGGGAAGGGATGAGAACTCCTCATTCTGGGCCCAGGGTGACACCAAACCGATCCCAACCAGCACCCCAAGGCCTGCAGCCCACAGGAGGCTCTCAACCACCACGGGGCACAGGTATGTGCAGGAGCATCAAGACCTGGGCTGGGGGGTGGCACAGGGCAGGGGAGCTGAGGGGAGTAGGGAACCAAGTCATCTTTCAACTGGCCCAAGCCCATCGCGCACAGTCTGGCTCCTCTATCTTTGGCGGGGAGCCTGGGGTTATTTCGGGAAGCTCTGCGCACAGCCCGCCACTTCCCTGCCAGGCTGACTGGGTCAAAAACAAAACGAGCCCAGCAACAGCCCTGTGTCAACAGGGTGGGAAGTGAGGAGGCACTGAACAGCCCCAAATCCAACAGCAGGAACAGGAGAAAATCAGGGAAGGTTGTGGGGGTAAGCACATCACCCTCACCCTGCAAAAAAAAGCTAGTGGGAAACAAACAACACAATGAATCAGAAGCAGCAGGACACAGGGAGTGACTAGCTCTGGGGCCAGACCACGTTCACATTCAAGCCTTGTCTTTGAGCAAGTCCTTTACCTGCTCCAGGCCTCAGTGTACCCATTTGTGGACCACCACCCACCTTGGAGGGTTGAGTGGGATTAAATGAGGTGACAGTGAGGCACTGGGCACCTGAGATGTCCTCAGCCTGGGCCTGCCATGCCCTGCTCACCCTTCAGAGCCTTGCTCAGAGTCTCCCATCAGGACAGCTGAGCTACATACAGCCCCCATTCTGCAGGCACTTGCCACCCACAGCCGCTGGAGGCCCCTGGACGGCTGCACAAGGCCCTGTCCATCCTTGTGCAACTGCAGTGCTGAGCCTGGAGCAGCTGCCTCATCGGTCTGTGAGGTCAAGCTCAAGGGGCCACCCAGAAGGCTTTCCGAGAGCATCCAAAAAACCAGAAGAAAGGGTGAAGAGGTTCCCGATGGCATCCAGGGTTCCCCATAGCCCTCCAGTCACTGTCATGGGGCAGGCAGCAGGACTCAGCTCATCCCTAGCTGCTGCTTTGCAGGGGCAGCGTGAGAGCCACCTGGTGCCAGGGACAGCGCACAGGGCTCTGCCCAGAGCAGGTGCACAGCAGACACTGGAGACGGAGTCAATGGGGAGCCAACGGGGCTGGCAGGAGAGGCAGGAGGATGCAGGACAGGAACAACCATTTATGGGGCATTTCCAAGGCACCAGGCTCTGTGGGAGCAGCTGACACACCTTGTCCCAGCAGATTATGTCTTTTTGACAGGTAAAAGCAAGGGGCCCAGAAAAGGGAAAGGATTTTGGCAAGTTGGTGTGAGACTTGCAGGAGGCCAGCAGGCTCAGAAGGGCTGTTCATTTTAAATGATTAATTGTATGTAAAGCCTGTGGGTGTGAGGATGAGGAGGCAGCTCCCCAACAGGCACCCTGGGCCGGCCTGGGAGCCTTAGGGGACATCATCCCCAAGGTGGTCTGTTGGTTCTCTCAGAGCAGGAGGATGGGAAGGAATGGATGGTGGTCAGGCAGCCACAGAGGCACTGGTACTGGCGACACTCAGCACTTCCTGCGTTCAGGGGCACCCTCTGTCATCCTGGACGGCAGAGACTTCTAGAAGTCAGATGCAGGAAGTGCTTCCCAGAGCAAGATTATCTTTCATTAACTGCTGGAGACATGGGGCAGAGACTCACCCAAGGTCTGCAGCAGGCCTAAGCCTTGTCCCTTGTTGTATCCAGCCCCGTATGCGTTTGTGTGCATGTGTGTAGACAAATGTCACCTTCACAGCTGAGGTGTCAGTGTGTCTCATCTGCGATGGGCCAGGGGAAGGAGATGAAAGCTCTTGCAGGTGCCATGTGTTGAGATGGCCACTCCACCATGTGCCCAGTGATGTATCCGAGAGGAGCTCAGGGAGCCAGGGCTGGATGCAGGCAGACAGCCTGGCCAGGAAGGAGGCCAAGTGTCAAGATCGAGCGAGGGGAGGGCCTGACGAGGGGTAGAGAAGACCAGCTGGGAAACACATGGAGTGGGCTGGTGCAGGCAGGGGCAGAGGGTGAGGGGCCGTCACTGTAGATGCCCTAAAGACTGAGCATTGTGGGTACTCCCCACCAACCCGCAAACTCATGAGCCAGCCAGGAGTAAGAGCAGGGGTCTGGCTATGTATGCCACCATCATCTCCACTGCCTTTGTGGAGTGAGTCTGTGACCTCACCCCACAGCTGTCGGGGGTGGGGGCATGAACCTCTGAGACAAGCACAGACTGAGAGCTGGGAGACAGACAGACTCCTCTCTGCAATGCCCACCCTGTGAGAGGGGCTTAACCACCCCCTGGGATGGGCTACAAGGTATTGCTATTACAGAAAGTTCCTATACTGAACAGTTTGCCCCCCTGGGACTCAACCTGGGGTCTTGATTGACTTTTTGGAGACACATGCAGCCTTTCTCCTCCAGGACACCTTAAAATACGTGTCTGACTAGTACACCCTCTCCACAGTGGCTGCCCACTGGACCCCCTCCGCTGCTCTGGGCTCTCTGATTCTACTCGTGGAGGCAAAGTCGCCCTTGCTGATGACAGGGCCTGAGGCTGCTAAAAGCCCTGGGTGTGTTTCCTGGGACCCGCTGCCAGGCCACACTCCCCGGCCAGTGCAGTAGGTTTGCCCTTTATCTGGTGACATTCTGCCTGCTGGGTGCAAGGGGTTGAATAGTGCAGCCCCCTCCCCAAATTCACATCTAACTAGAGCCTCAGAATGTGACCTTATTTGGAAATAGGGTATTTGTGGATATGATTAGTGAAGGATTTCTAGATGAAATCATACTGGATTGAGGATGGGCTCAAAACCCAATGACTGGTGTTCTTATAAGAAGAGGAGAGAGTCTACAGCCATGGCCATGCATGGTGGCTCATGCCTGTAATCCCAGCACTTTGGGAACCAAGGTGGGTGGAACACCTGAGGTCAGGAGTTCGAGACCAGCATGGGCAACATGGTGAAACCCCGTCTCTACCAAAAATACAAAAATTAGCTGGACATGGTGGCACATGCCTGTAATCCCAGCTACTCAGGAGGCTGAGGCAGGAGAATCGCTTGAACCCAGGAGGCAGAGGTTGCAGTGAGCCGAGATCGTGCCACTGCACTTCAGCCTGGGAGACAAGAGCAAAACTCCGTCATACACACACACACACACACACACACACACACACACACACAAAAGAAGAAGAGAAGAGGACACAGGAGACACAGGAGAAGGCCATGTGAAGGCAGTGGCAGAGACTGCAGTGATGCAGCCACAAGCCAAGGAACACTTGGGGCCACCAGAAGCTGCAAGAGGCAAGGAAGGATTCTCCTTGGAGCTTTCAGAGGGAGTGTGGCCCTGCTGACAGCTTGATCTGAGACTTCTGGCCTCCAGAACTGTGAGAGAATAAATTTCTGCTGTTTAGGCCATGCAGTTTGTGGTCATTTGTGACGGCAGCCCCAGGAAACTAGTACATTGGGTTTGTGGCATTGGGAAACAGGACACACTCTGAGCTGACCACATATAGGTCAGCTAGTGTCCCCTGCTCTGGGCACCCTGCAGGAGAACAGCCAATGGGTCCCTTGGCTGGAAGGGTGACACAAGCATCTGGGCAGGACTGAGGCAGCCTGTCACCAGGCTGTTAGCAGGGCTGCAGCCCAATTAGCTCAGGGCATGCGAGGAGCCAACGGTGAGAAACCCATCTGCATCCAGGCTCTTAAGACACTTGAGGGGAAGTAGTCGTGTGGCCCAAAGTGCACTGGCCTCCCCCTGCCCAGCCTCCCCACTTTCTCCACCTCCCCACATGGTACCTGAACAGCTTTTTCTAGGCCCCTACGTCAGGTCAGGCCAGCTCAGCTTTGCTAAAAATGCACGGGCACAGCCGGGCGCGGTGGCTCATGCCTGTAATCCCAGCACTTTGGGAAGCCAAGGCGGGCGGATCACGAGGTCAGGAGATCGAGACCATCCTGGCTAACATGGTGAAACCCCGTCTGTACTAAAAACACAAAAAATTAGCCGGGTGAGGTGGCTACTTGGGAGGCTGAGGCAGGAGAATGGTGTGAACCTGGGAGGCGGAGTTTGCAGTGAGCCGAGATTGCCCCACTGCACTCCAGCCTGGGCGAGAGAGCGAGACTCCATCTCCAAAAAATAATTAATAAATAAATAAATAAATAAATAAATAAATAAAAATAATCCTTGGGCACACCAGCCCTAAGCAGACAGCCTTAAGAACTAACGCAGGGACTGCAGTTCTTTCTAATCAGAAATGCTTGAAGTGAGATCTGAGAAATACTTAACAGCCCCCTAACCCCAAGGGGCTCAGCATCCCCTACCTGTCTCCACTTTTGGAGACCCTCCCATAATGGGGAGCTGAGGGAGTTGGCCAAGACTTTTGGAAGCTTTAGGACTATGACCAAGGGTTTCTCTGAGATTCTGCAGAGTTTGGAATCTCAGAGAGCTCCAGCACTTACGAACCCCAGGCACCTCCACCACCCCAACACCATAGGCTCTGCCCACTTCAAGGGACATGACCAGGACAATTGTAGGACTGATAATGTCAGAGCCAAGATGGTTAAGTCCAGCTTTTCTCAAACTGAAGTACAGGGATGAGCTGCTTTAGAAACACCCAGTGAGCTTGTTTAAAATGCAGATTCCAGGGCCAGGTACAGTGGCTCACACCCTTAATCCCAGCACTTTGGAAAGCTGAGGTGGGAGGATTGCTTGAGACCAGGAGTTTGAGACTAGCCTGGGCAACATGGTGAGATCCCATCTATACAAAAAAATTAAAAATTAGCCAGAAGTGGTGGATTGTGCCTGTAGAACCAGCTACTCAGGGGATTGAGGCAGGAGGATGGCTTGAGCCCAGGAGGCTGCAGTGAGCTATGACTGCACCACTGCAGTCCAGCCTGGACAACAGAGTAAGACCTACTCTCTAAAAAAAAAAAAAAAAGGAAAAAAATGCAGATTCCTATGCGCTGCTCCCAGACCTGCTAAATCAGAACCTCTGTGTGAGAGGCCCCAGAATCGGCGTTTTAAACACATCTCCTGAGGTTATCAGGAAGCCCTCCAGAGAATGAAACACGGGGCCTGCTACAATCTCCCCTGCAGACAGATGGAGAGACTGGAGACAGGACAGGGATTGCTGCAGGCCACGTAGCAAAGAAAAGGCCAGAGTCCACACCTCTCCTGGGCTTGCTGGGGTCCCTATAGGCCTGGAATCAGATGGCCAGAGTCCTCTGTGCTCAAAGAGCCCTTCCCCCAGGTGAAGCTTCCTCGCCTTCCAGGCCCCCTGGAAGCCTTCTCAAGCCCCGTGGGCCGAGTCAGCACCCCGGGCACCTTGCGCCCACTTTCCTTTCAGCGTTTATCAGACTGTACTGTAGCCGCATGTTTGCCTTGGAGCTCAGGGCCCGAGCCTTGTTCAAAGTTGTGTCCCCAGAGCTCGGCCACAGCAGTTGCTTAATAAAGGTAGATACCCAGCAAATATTTGTTAGATAAAAGATTTTAATTCCAAACTCTGTCCCAGAACAGCTGTCTGACCTTGGGCAGGTGACCCAACTTCCAGGCCCCTTCCTGGAACAGATTCTGGTCATCTGCCCTGACCGTTTCCCAAGGTGACAGTGAAAAGCCAGATGCAATGCACTCAGGAAGCTGCCCAGCAGTGGGGCTCTGCACCCGGTGCTCACATGACAAGCAGGGGCTCACTGAGTGACTGGTAAGGAGCTAAGAGTCCCCAGGTTGGCAAGACCCAGCCAGGAGAGTCTGCTGATAAGATACAGCCCAGGGACAGACGAGTCCAGAGGTTCTACTAGCCTTGAGCCTGGGGCAAGAGGTCGCCATGCCCTGGCCCCTAGCCTAGCTCTCTTCACTGCTCTTGGGGTTTAAATCATGCCCTAAGCCCATGTCCACTGTGGGGAGCAGGGACTGGGCCCTGAAAGCTATCAGACTGCAAACAGAAGATCACATCAAGTGGTGGTAACAAGGGCCTGGGAGCTGAAGCAGGTCCCTGGCCTGTGTGGGCCTTAGTGTCCCAGCTATAGTGAAGGGGTTTGAGCTGGACCATATCCAAGGGCCCTAGGACCGTGTGGGCAATGGCACCGCTGTCACAGCTGCTGTCATCAGCACCCTCAGGGCCTCGTGGCAGGCATTCATGTTGGTGTGGGCATCAGGGAAGGTCTGCTCCTCTGGACAGAGGCCTCCTAGAACACCCAGGCCGGGCAGCCCAGAGGAACATGACACGCGCTGAGTCTCGGAAGCAGGCGATGTCCCCCCTCCCAGCTCCACTGGCTGCCCTGAGGAGCAGAGCTGCCCATGGGATGGGCTCCCTATGGGACAGGATGCTCCTCGGTGTGCCACTTCCTCAAGCCAGGCAGTAACAGCTTACACAGGCCAGGCCTCTTCCAAGGAGGAGCTGGGGAGCTTAGGCCTGCCCCCCATGCCTTCTAAATAACCCCACAGGACCAACCGGTTCTTCAGACCAGGCTAGTTGTGGGGGCAGCCCTAAGGGCCCCGCATCAACATGCCCCTTCGTGCATCTGCCCAACTCAGAGAATGCCGTGACGTGTGACTCATGTTGGGGCCACATGGAAGGGATGTCACCGAGTCACCAGCTCAGCCCTTCCTAGCTGCAAACAGGGGGATGCAGGGAAGGAGGCCAGCAGAGAGAGGGAGTTGAACTCCGTTCTGCCTCCAGGAGCCTATCCAGCTGGCCCAGCTCAGTGTGATTCCGAGTGACTCAGGAAAGCTGCCCTGGGTCTGTCTGGCTCAGTGTCCCCATCTAGCAGGTCCGACCTGGGATCCTCGAGTGTCCACTGTTGCTTGGGAGGGAGCAACAGGCTGAACTCTTGAGTAGGTTGGGCAGAGGGCTGCAGGCAGCAGAGGGGGACAGGCATGCCGGCTCTTCTCTAAGTTGAAGCTGCCAGCTGGTGTCTCAAGCATAACTTCCAGTCCCTGCTCTTTCTGGGTCCAGGGGAGGCCCCTCCTTGGCACTGCAGCCATACCCAAGTTTCAGCCATGAAATATGGAGCTGCTCATCTTTTCCCTGTGCTCCCCATGAGCCACACTGCTGACCACGTGTTGTGCTTCCTAGGGTGGAGGACAGCCAGAGAGAGACCCGTGGGCTGGATAACTCTGCTGCCCACCTTCCCCTGCAGGCAAGCTCAGTCCAGGGAGTGGCTCTGGGTTCAGGTGGCTGGCAGGGTACAAACGGCTCGATGATCACACCTCCTGACAGAAAGCTCCGCTGGCTAAGACACCGCACTGGCTCTCCAAACATTTGGGAGCATGAAAAGCAGCGGTTGGCCTGGCCCTGATCCTAGGACAGCCTCTGGTACAGAGCAATCCGACACTGCAGGAGAGCCCCACAAGACGATCATCCGCTTCACACGCTCCTGCGACGAGGCAGGCAAGAAGCACAGAATCTTGAATTCTCGCACAACGCCCATGGGGGGACCATCACTCCCATTCCACACAATAGGAAACTAAGGTGCAATGGGATTAAGCAGCTTCTGTGGGTCACACAGCCAGGACTCAAACCCGAGCCTATATGACTACCAAGTTTTGCTCTTCCTACCAGCTTAGGAAGGTCCTAGAGCAGCCCAGTCCCGATCCTTTCCATCTCAGGAATCTAGAGTCCTGGAAAGGGGACTTCAGCCATGCAATTAGCACAGGCCCAGCAGGCAAATGAAGTCAGGCGGAAGGAGTGTTTTAAATTTACCCATTCCCCATTCCCTGTCTGCACAGGCTTGACAAAGCCTGTTCACAGCCACAGGCTGTGATAATGGTGTGCCCACGCCTAGAAAGCTGTGAAGTGCTTTACAAGGGCACAGGGTGACAGGAAAAGTGAGGACGCTGGCATGAAACAAAGTGCTGGGCACACACCATCCATTTGTCCTTCCCATTCTCCTGAGGGCACCCATCGCTAACTCTGCTGTGCACACCAGGAAACTGAGGCTCCGAGAGGTCAAAGGAATTCTCCAAGATCTTATAATCAGGCTGATGGCAGACAGGGGACAGGGACAAGGTCTTCTAACTTGCATTCTCCCCTCCCCTCCAGCCCCTGAGCATAGTCTTGCTTAGAGAAAGGTGATGGGGACTTGATGAGGAAAATTCCTCTCACTATGGCAACAAGGTGGGGAAACTGAGGCACAAAGTAGACAGCAAGTTAAGGCTGGCAATTGTCCCCCTCCTGTCGTCTCCCAAGACACATCTACCATTTGCAGAGTGACAGAGCATGTTCAAGTTCCTCATTCATTCATTCCCACCAAACTTGGCTTTGTCAGGGAGACAGTCAGGTCTCAGAGAGGTCCACTGGGGCAGAGCTGGGACCCCAGACTCTCAGACTCCAGGCCTAGTGCTCCCTGTCAACAGCTGCTCAAGGTTTTGAGGTTAAACATTCATCTGAAAGGGGCTTTCAGGATGCCGAAGGCAGCAGAGAGGGCCACAAAGCTGACCTACTGGGTAAACCTGCAACTGAACGTTGGACCAAATAAAACCAGCACCCAGTCAGGAAACCATCATAAGATACAACTTTCCCTCACCTGGAGCTCTGGAAGAAGAGGCTGTGGCCACCAGGCAAGGGCCCTGGGGAAGTCATCCAAGCCAGAATCCGGAGCCCCAACAGGGATCAGGGAAGGAGCCTGACTTCCGAGGCCTGGTGTTTAGGGAGAGCCCTGCCTCTTGAGAGTTTGGCTGGTGTGATTCCATCGCCTGCCCCCCTCCCCAGAGCTCCCTATCCCCTTCAGGGATGGCCAGCTGTCTCCAGCTTCCATGAGGATGGAGCTTCCGTTTTATTCACTTGGCTTCTCATGGGTTGTTAAGGTACAAACCCTCTGCTGTTTGTTACATCAGTATTCTGTCAACCTCTTAGGAAGAGCTCTTAAATGAATGGGTCTTTTTTTTTCCATATTTCATTTTCATATAGTCTCTAAGCTACGGAAAAATTGCAAAACTAACATAAGAACTCCCCTCTACACTCTACCCAAAAGCAGCAATTGCTTCCCTTTCGTTCCATCTGCCTTGCATCTGTGTCCCTCCTGCTCTCTGTGTGCATCTCTGGGCATAAACACTCCTGACCCATTGAAGAGTAAGTTATGGGAATGCCTTGTCTCTAACAACAGCCTACCATTCGCCACCGCCTACACAGGTGGTTCATCTCCTAGCACATCACACCTGTTCTCTGTGGTGAAACACATGAAGTAGACAGTGTTATCTCTATGTTACAGATGAAGAAACTGAGGCACATATCTCCTCATGTGCAGTGCTGCTCCTACTACCCTGAGCCACCAATGCTGAAATCCTCAGCCTAAAACACATAGACCCCGCGATGCAGACTGTCTTTCTGATGATATATGATGTAGCAATTTTTAAAAGAAAGGGAGCCACTCTGCTCCTATAGCAGAATAACAGTGGATCAGGATCAGAGTGACCCGGATTTTCCACAGTGTAGAGTGGCCTCATACTCTGGGTGGAAGCCCTGGGGCAAGTGAGTGGTAGGGCAGATGCAGGGGGCTCTCCTCCAGCTCAGCCCCAGGCTGCCTGCTCCTTCCTCTCTCTAATTCCTTCCTTTTCTCTTCTCAGACAACTAAGGTGGGTGGCCGTGGAGTGCAGGGAGAGTGAGCACCCCCCAGCTCTCCTCACCCAACTTCCTTGGCCTCCTCCCATACTGAGCACCCGCTGAAGGACAAGGGCTGAATACAGTCTTCAGGCCAAGAGCCCAGCAGCCATGCCCGGTGCAGAGCAGGTTGCATGTATAACTAATGAGTGAGGGAGAGGGAGGGAGGGAGTGAAGGAGTGAAAGAGCCAGGGATCCAAGTTCCGGTTCTGCCTTCACAGGCAGGCTACTCAACCCTCCGAGACTCGGTCTGCTTATCTGTAAAATGGGAGCAACACCAAGTACTTCTAGGGTGGCTGCAAACTGTTAAATCAGATGAGACTTGGGAAAGTGTCTGTGAAGTGGATTTAAGATCCCAGTGCAGACATAGGTTAAGGAGTTTGCTGAGCCCTGCTCTGGGAATTGAAGCAGAAAATGGGGAGAAGCAGAATGCAAAGTTAAAGATGCCCAAATACAAATGCCACACTCACACTCACTGCACACACTCTCACATACCCCATAGGCACACACAGGCACATATACATGCCACACACATGCACACACACCTCACACAAACATACCACACATGCACATATAAATACACACATGTCCATATGCACACACCACACACACTCACATATACACCCCCCACATGCACACACCACACACGCATATGCAAACACATCACACACCTCACATAGACACACACATGCCTACACATACACCCACACACCCACACACACACACACAAACACACACATATGGCCTCACAGCTCAGCACACCCTAAGCTTATCAGTCTCTGATGAATCCCTTCCCTTTGGGCTGGCGGCCCTCAGAAGCCCTGGACAGAAAGCCAGCACCCAGAGGCTCCCCTGCAGACACAAACATGCCAATCTCTGTAACACACCAGACCATGCAACAGAGCACCAGGGAGGAAAAGAGGGAACAGAGGCAGCTCTTTCCAGAAGCGGACAGGGACAGTTGTCTCGCTCAGGTGAGACACTGAGCTGTAAAGCAATGCATAAAAAGGACAGCTGTCTGATCTTACCAATCCTGGGAACCGTTTACATGGGATCATGTTAGCATGAGAAGAATGCCAAATGGTAGGTACACCCCTGCTAGCAGGCAGGGAAAACATATTTGTGTGTGCGTGCATGTGGGTGTGAGCTTGTGAGTTGCAAGTGCATGCCTGCATGGCATGTACACATGTATTTGTGTGAGTGTGCATATGGGGAGGCTGTGTATCTGCAAGCATATGTGCACTTGTGTATGTGCACATGTGGGCAAAGGCGTGTATGTGCATGTATAAGTACGTGTGTGTTCAGGAAACTCACAAGAGAGACTGGGGGAGAGTTTAATGTTCATGAGCTTCTCTCTTCCTGCAGTTTAAGTCATCATGCAACACCACCAACAGACTTTTTCAAAGCTAGGCACGGGCTGGGCGGGGGCCAAGGCAGATGTTCTGAGTCCCAGAATCTCTGACCCGCATCAGAGCAGCCTGTCCTGCCCAGCATAGCCTGGATGGTGGACTCCACCATGCTGCAAGCCAGGCCAGGGAAAAATGAATCAGACTTTCTCCTGGGAGCTTCACTGGCTTCGTGGGGTCTGTCTGAACCACAGGGCTTCCCACCACGCCCTTCCCTGAAACCCAGCGCTCCTGTCAAATTAAAGAAAGAACCACTCACCGCCTGAAAGCCAGCCAATGCGGTGATTATTCCAATTTTCCTGGAACGAGCTTTCCACACTTTCACGGGCTGGAGCCATCGGCAGCCCAGGCTCCCACCTCTCCAAGCTGCTCTCACGCCCCCTGCGGCTCCTTTCAAGTTAAGTCACCACTATGTGAAGTTATACTTTAGAGCAGCCGCTGAGAAAGGACACAGGAGGGCGGAGAGGCTGGGGCAGAGCACTCACGATCTACCTCAGGCAAATGCAGCCAGGCTGGAGGAGCCCGCCTCTCTTCTCAAAAGCCAGCTTGGCTCTGGCTGTTCTTTTGACTTTTGGGCTTGGTAACTGAACACACACTTGCATTGCCCTGAGCTCACACGAAAGCCCTCAGGGCAGAGGAAGCCCAGCTGCAACGGCAGGGCCGGGTGCCTCCCATAGAGGCTGAGAGCAGAGATGACGATCAGGTGCTGCCACTTGTGGGCTGGCCTTTAAGGTGTCACATCAGATTTTCCGCTCACTAGCAAACCAAAACCAAACCAAACAAAACTAGCACATGGCCTCCCCGCCCATCACATTACTCGTAAACCCATCAGAATTCCCAGCAACCAACCAGAATCCAGATGCCCGTAATGTCGTTAAGAAGCCTGCACACCGCCCAGATGCCAGGAGGGTCTAGGTGATTCTCCAGCCCCAAAGCAGAGGAAGAAACAGCACAGACCTGTGCAGACACAAAAGCATTCCTCTCATCCTGCCCAGTTGTAACCCATCTGATTGCTCAAAGAGAAGCACCAATCATTGAGGGTCTCTGGGGGGCTCAAAGGCAGTTTTAAAGAAACAGGGCTTTGGGGAGATAAGCATAGTTTAAAGATGCCCAACCACAGAACCACACAGGGAGTCCTGTCTCAGGCCACCTTCAAGGCTCTGATGCTGTTATTAAAACAATCTGACAGACAGAATTCTGAAACAAAAAACAGAATCCAATCGGGTGCTCATGAGGCTGAAGTCCTATATTCAGCTATTCACTTTGTGAGCCAATTCTGGTCCCACCCTCAATCCCCACTGCACCCTGAGACACAGACACATACCGGAACATCTAGACTTCTCTGCAGTCAGCCCTCCAAGTTGAGTGCCTCTTTCAGAGTTGACTATGGGTTCCCTGGTACCTGAACTCTGAAGCTCCCTGGTGAGTCAGACGGGGCTACTTGGTGTACACTTCCTATTTAAAGATCAGACAGGGGTTACTCTCAGACACCATTCAAACCCATAACTTCTAAGAACTGGGTGCTAAATCCGGTTTCTTTGGCCCTCACTTTCCATCAACACGGGAGCTGTTCTCGTTGACAACCAGGGGTTCTTTTTTCCATTGCCTGCTGCACAGGAAGCAGAGATCACGGTGGGAGCTGCCTGTGCTGGGCATGGGTCGGAGTGTGTCTCCCCGGGCTGCGCTGCTGAGGGGTTAGCCTCACAGATTCCCTCTGGGAAAGACACTTAAGAGTCATTCTGAATGCATCTACTGGGGATGGGGAAGAAATGATGCAGAATGTTGACCCACTGGGCAGCAGGCTTGAAATCCTGCCTGACCAAACTGTGCCGAGGGGCTGTCCCAAACAGATGGTGCTATCCAGACAGACACACTGGCAGGGCCGCTCTGCCTGAAGCCAGCCAGCAGACGATCCTCCCTACACCACCTTCTTGGAAATCTTGGTTATGGGGGATATCTGGGTGGGGAGGGACATCCCTTGTTATCAGGGGTGGAGAGGGACAAAACATTTCCTCACTGAACTCTCATTTTCAGATAATGAAGGATTGGTCAGAGAGACAGCCAACGTGTGGCCAACAATCACCACTCCAGAGCCCTGCCCCATCTAGGGCGCACGTGCATGCCTCTAAATTTCCTCCCCTCTCCTTGGTCCAACCACAGTCCAGGAAAGCAGATTCTCTATGCTCCGTGGCAATCACAGTGGAAAATGGAAGTACAATGGAGTGCTGTACCTACCCGAGCACCAGGAGGCAGGAGTCGAGCTACTCACAGACTCCCTAGAGGAGAACTCCACGCACCCAAACTCTGCTGTGCCCCCTCTGAGTTCTGAGCATGCCAGGTGAGGCCTCTCCCTCTCTCTCTCCCTCCATCCCAGCTCTTCGGAGAGAAAGCAAGCAGCCCGCGTGACCAGACAGAGCCTTCCTTGCTAATAAACCCCTCCTGAGGCTGTGACATGTTTCAGAAGGAGCAGAAAATTACCTTTTAGGAAGCCAATGTGAGGGAAGGGGTGGGGGGACAAAGTATCAGAGCCAGGAGGTGCGCACCACAGGAGCCAGGCTGGGGTCACGCAGCAGCCTCCCATCCCTGCAGAGGTCCGCTGAGCTCCCCATGCTGCCGGCCTCAGGGGGCCGCCCCCAGCACGCAGCTCTCCCAGCAGCCCATGCCTGGAGACAGAGGACACTGAAGAGCACGCGTGTCCCCAGGATGGGTGGACGGAGGAGCTGCGAGACTGGGCAGGGATGCCGGAGGAAGGGAGAAAGGCAGGCCGGAGAGGAAGGGGTGGGGAGCGGAGAGGGAGGGCGGGAAGGAGGGAGAATTGATTTTCTCTCCTCCACTGGGACCACTGAGCTGAGTTGCCATGGAGAAAGGGGAGCCGCTGGCAGAGCCCAAGGCGGGCGGAGGAGCCATATGCCAGAGGGAAGGCATCAGCAGAGAGCCAATCCCACAGTTCTGCTGCTGCAGCCTCCCCCATACCAGGCCTCAGGGTCCAGGTGGCTAGGCGGGAAGGGGTACCGGCCGGACTGGTGGGCAAAAGCAGCAGCTGGTGGCCACCACCATGCCAAGGAAAAGGGAGGAGATGGGGGCTTTCTCGCCTGGCTCGTGGTGCTCCGCTGCCCCAAGAGCCTGGGCCCTCCGTCTCACGCCAGGCTGCCCAGCCAGAGCCTGAAGTCGGGACCCCAGAGACTAAAGTGACCCTCTCCCCGGGCTTAGGTGTTACCTGGTGTTAGGGGAGGCGTTGCGGATTTCCACCTGCCCGGCCTCCCTGTTTCTAAAAATCTGTTGCCAAATCCTGAGTCACATCTTCCCATCCTCAGGGATGAGGGGATACCCACCTATGGAAGGGCTCCGATGGCCCAGTGCCACCCATGTGGGAAGCAGAGGAGAAGGGAGGCTGCTGGGCACAGCAGGGGGAGGGGGCTCTCCTGGACACACTGGCAGGTGGATGGGGACTCCCAAGCTCCCCACGCTGGGTGGCATCTCCCATCACGCCTGTGCCAGCCTCACTGCTGCAGCTGCCCACGTCCCAGCTTCGATACTGGCTTCAGCCACCTGGCCCCACTCATACCGGGAGCAGCGAAATGGGGCTGGGGAGAAAGCCACGAGACCTCAGTGGGGTCGCAGTCTCTCTCCTTGGAGATCACATGACCAGGGGCAAGTATGGTCACTTCCTTGAGCTTCTATCTCCTTATTACAGACAGAGATGATACCACGTTCTACCAACTGGCACTCCCAGGCACTCAGACGTGGCAGGACTTGGGGAAGGCTCAGGGCAGGCACTAGTGCTGTCCTGGGCCCATCTCAGGAGCTGTGGTCTCCTTAGGGCTGGGAGCACAGTAGCAGCATCCTCCAGCCTCCTATCTCTCCCTGCTCACTTGGTAGACTCCTCAGGACTAAAACTACAGCAGGTCTGCAGCCGGCACCAGAGCCTACCAGGCCCGGCTGCCCTGACACAGAGACATCTAAGTTGGGGCACAGCCCAATCCTGTCGCTTTCTCCCTCAGTGTTTTATTTCACTTCTTTTTCTTTTTTCTTTTCTTTTTTTTTTTTGAGACAGAGTCAGGCTGGAGTGCAGTGGTATGATCACGGCTCACTGCAACCTCCACCTCCTGGGCTCAAAACAATTCTCCTGCCTCAGCCCAAGTAGCTGGGATTATAGGCGCCCACCACCACACCCGGCTAATTTTTGTATTTTTAGTAGAGACAAGGTTTCGCCATGTTGGCCAGGCTGGTCTTGAACTCCTGACCTAAGGTGATCCACCCATCTCGGCCTCCCAAAGTGCTGAGATTACAGGCATGAGCCACCGTGCCCGGCCTCTCTCTCACTGTTTTATGATGAAAGTGTTCAAGCATATGGCAAAGTTGAAAACATTTTATAATGAACATCCATATATTCACCATCTAGATTCTACCGCTTCTTCTCACTTTTTCTATTGCAGTAAAATACATATAACACAAAATTTACCATTTTAACCATTTTAAAGTGTTCACTTCAGTGGCACTGAGTATATTCACAATGTTGTGCAACCACCACCTCTACCTAGTTCCAGAGTTTCAGCATCCCAAAAGGAGACCCATTAGCAGTCTCTCCCCAGTCCCCTCTCCCCCAGCCCCTGTCAACAACCAATCTACTCTCTGTCTGTCTCTATGGATTTGCCTATTCTGGACATTTCATATAAATGGACTCATAAACTACATGGCCTTCTGTGTCTGGCTTCTTTCACTCAGTATCCTGTTTTCGAGGTCCATCCATGTTGTGGCGTGTGTCAGTCCTTCCTTCTGTTTTATGATAGAATTGTACCCCAGTACATGGATGGACCACATTCTGCTTATGCATTATCCATCAGCCAATGGACATGTGAGCTGTTTCCACCTTTTGGCTATTGTTGTCACATTTTTTTTTTAAGACACAGGGTCTCGCTCTGTTGCCCAGGCTGGAGTGCAGTGGTGTGATTATAGCTTACTGCAGCCTCGACCTCCTGGATTCAAGTGATTCTCCCGCCTCAGCCTCCTGAGTATCTGGGAATACAGGCCAGGGTCATGCCACTGTGCTCAGCTTCTCACTTTTAAAATGAAGTCTTCAGAGCCCAGTGAAATGTTCCAGAGCCCCTCCTAAGGGATTTGTTCCCAAAGTTGCAGGCCCAGAGGCCCCAAACTGAGTGCTCATCTCACCCTGCCTTTCCACTAAAGCAATGCTCCCCATGGGTGACCAAGTAAGGGAGGCTCCAGCTGGCCCTGGGGCCCAAGGCAGAGATCCTAAAAGCCGGTGTGTAGCCCACAAGTGGGCCTCCAGCCTCCTCCAACCCATCCCAGGTAAGCAGCCAGCTGGGGAGGGAGACACATGCATGTGCCAACCCCACACCCATGCTTTGAGATCAAATGAAACCCGGTGCCAGGACCACTGGCACTCACTGACTACGTGACTAGCCAGTCATCACCCCTCTCTGAGCTTCAGCTTCTTCAGCTGTGAATGGGGCAACACTCTCTACCCCATGGCTTTGCTCTAGAGATGATGCTGGCGCCGCCCAATAGAACTTTCCCCAGTGATGAACATGTTACACACCTGCACTATCCAGTGCAGCTGCTGTGACCTGCCACTGGCCCCAGGTGGCTACTAAGCACTTGAAATGTGATGAGTGGGAGTGGGAAATAGAACTTTTCCATTTTATTTCACTTTAATTTATAATTGAACCTAAATAGTCACACTAGACTGATGGTCAGTTCTAAGGCCTGAGGAGATGACAAGTGTAAAAGGACGCATGGTCCAGGCCCAGGCCTAGCTCCTGGTCTCTTCCCTCAACCCCTCCTCTCCTACTTACCCCACAGTGTCTGGGCAGGGGAGCAGGCTCTGTCCACAGCCTAGCTCCAGAGGCACCTCTAAAAGGACAGAAGGTGGATGGTGGGGCTCTCAGGGAACAGCACAGATACCAACTGGGGAGTGGGCACCATAGACTCCATAATGACGTGGGTCTGGAACCGCAGGCCTCTCCTCTGCCCTGTTCTAGAACCCCCCAACTGCTGTTTCCCCTAGCAACTCCTGAGGTTATCCCTGGAATGTCTGGGCAGGGGCTGTAAAATTGGAATAGGTCCCCCCGCAATCCTTAATGTGGTGGCAGAGACCCCTGAGGGGATGTGCAGAGGGTCTTGGTTCTCGGCTGGGCTGTGGAGCTGGGCACTCAGGGAGTTTCACATAGCCACGAAGCTGCTTTCTCAGGCTCCTCTGGCAGGGAGCGTCAGGATGAGAATCCAGACCTGACTGCCACCCAGCCCTCTCACTTTGCAGATGCAAAAATCCAGACTCAGAAAGGGAGGTAACTTCTCCAACAGGGCGGGGTCTGAAGCCCAGGGTCCCGACCCCACCAAGCTGGCCCTGCAGGAGCCTCCTGAGAGGTGTCTCGGGAGCAGACCCAGGGGAAGGGGGCACTGTGCACTCTTGCCGGGTAGGCAAAAGTCTGTCTGCTTCTCGGCAGCTGTGTGGCTTCAAAGCCCAGACAGCAGGGACTGAAGACTGAGCAAGCCACCCCTCTCCTGTCCCAGACCCACCTGAACCCACCAAAGCTGGGAAAGGAGGGGTAGTGGAGACTCCAGAAAAACAGGAAAAATTTAAACACAACCACTAAGTAAAGCATCATTAACTCCTGTTGTGCTGAGCCCACAAACAGGTAGGAGTCACGTAGAGGTGGGAGCTGTAGCTGAGGATGGGCCTGTACCCCCACCCTGCAAAGCCTTCTCCTGGCTCCCTCAACAGACTGGCCAGAAGGACCAGGACATGCTCAAAGCCCTGAATAGCCTCTCTCCACCCACTCACAGTGAGGGCCTGCAGGCTCTGCCCTGCCACCTCTCCGCCCTGGCAAGGCCGTGGGCAAGTTCCCGCCTTGGGGCATCTGTACTTGCCACTCTCCCTCCCCTCTGCTCAAGGGCCCCTTCTCACTAAGGCCTTCCTTGACACCCTGATGTAAAACTTGGCCCTGACTCTAACCCTGGCATTCCTCTGACCCTTTCTAATTTTCTTCAGAGCGTTGATCGTTATCTAGTACCCGACTTACTTTTCTTTCTTCTTTCCTTTTTATTTTAAAAATTGTACATGTAACATAAAATTTACCATCTTCGCCACTTCTTTATTTTCATTTTTTTGAGACAGAGTCTTGCCCAGGCTGGAGTGCAGTGGCACGATCTCAGCTCACTGCAACCTCTGCCTCCCGGTTCAAGCGATTCTCATGCCTCAGCCTCCAAATAGCTGGGAATACAGGCGCCCACCACCATGCCCAGCTAATTTTTATATTTTTAGTAAGACGGGGTTTCACCATGTTGGTCAGGCTGGTCTCAAACTCCTGACCTCAACTGATCCGCCCGCCTTGGCCTCCCAAAGTGCTGGGATTACAGGCGTCGCCACCGTGCCTGACCCATCTTAGCCACTCCCAAGTGCACACAGTTCTATGGCATTAGGCACATTCACATTGTTGTGCAACATCCCCACCATCCTTCTCCAGAACCAATTCACCTTCCCCAGCTGAACTCTACGCATTAAACACTAACTCCCCATTCCCTCTTCACCAGCCCCAGCACTCACTGTTCTACTGTCTGTAGCTGTGCATTTGACAACTCTAGGGACCTCATCGTATAATCATGGTAAGTGGAATCATACAGTATTTGTCCTTCTGTGTCTGGCTTCTTTCACTGAGCATGTCTTTTGGGTTCATCCATGTGTCGTAGCATGTTCTTTTTAAAATATTGTCTGCCCAGGCACAGTACAGTAGCATACGCTTGTAGTGCCAGCTACAGGAGGCTGTGGTGGGAGGATCGTTTGACCCAGGAGTTTGAGTCCAGCCCCCTTGGGCAACATAGTGAGACCCCATCTCTAAAAAAAAAACAAAAAAGTTTTTAACTCTGTGTCTCTCCTACTAGAATGGAGTCTCTATGAGGGCAGGGATGTTGGTTGGCTGTATCCTCGGGCTGGAAGAGCACTGGCATGCAGCAGGCACTGAACAGAATTTCTAAATATACAAACGGATGAACCAATGGATGGATGGATGAATGAAGACCCTGTATAGGTCAATGCCTCAAATGTCTGCGCCTGGCCTGGAGTTATGTCCCTCACCCCCACTGTAGACTAACTCCTGGTCCCACCCTACGGCTTTGGAACTGAAGCCACAGGCCTACCATCCTTGAGAGGTAGCGGTGCTCACCATGGCAGGACGCCCCACTTGATGGTAGGCTTCTCCCAGATGGCTAACTGCTTCGAGTCTTTCCCCCAGATGTAACATGTCTATGGGAGGATTATGACATGGGCAGATGAGAGTCCCCAGCCATGGAGGTGACAATGTGCCCTGGAGCCTCACAGGGCAGCAGCCACCAGGAAGAGGCATGGAGGCCAGGAAGGTCCTGGAACACCAGAATTCGGCCAACAGAGCCTGAAGCCAGCACATCGTGGAGGGGCAGCAGCCTGGGGGCATTCGGGAGACCTGGAGATGTGGCAGCTGGCCAGGAGCTGGGCTACAACCTTGACAATCACTAACCTCTCACTTCCTCGTCCTGCCAGGCTATTTATAGCCTCCCTCTCTCTGAAAACTCCTTCACCCATTTTTCTGAGCTTAACAAGCTTGGTGAATTGAAATCAGGTGGACCACCTCCCAAACCTCAGCAAGCCTGCTGGGGTGACTGCACTCAGGCCAGGCCTGCTGGCAGCTCCTGCTCCATGACAGGGACCCTTGAGGGCCTGCTGAGAGTCACAGGGTTGGGGTGCCCCCGGGAAGGTGGCATCTAAAGAGAGGGCAGCAGCTGGGCACCCAGGCAGACCTCAGCCAGAGATGCTGGACGATGGTGACCCCAGAAGGGCTCAGCTCACCCCAGGCCTCCTCCCTGCTTCAGGAAAAACAAAGAGATTGGGACAGTGGAAAAACAGCTGTACCTTTAAATTATCTGGCCCACAGATATGAAAAACATTTGCATGCTGAAGCTGTTTGCATCTTCGGTTATTTTTAGGGTGAACCCAGTTGCCTCCCCTTGGAACCGGATGAAGCCCCAGAGGCACGTAGTCCTTTTTCCCAGACGGGGGTCCTGGTCCTGTTTCCCTGGGAATAAGGCTTGAGCATGAGCTCTCTGGGACCCAGCCCCCGACCAGAACCACACCGTGCATTCAGGCTTGGGAGGAACTGGAGCACCAGGGAGCCAAGGCTGCAACTTTGAACATTTGCCACTGCTGACATCGTGGCCACCCACCTGGGGCCAGAAAGAGCCCCTCCGCTGCCCCCAGAGCATGGGTGAAGAGACGAACGCTTAGCCTACTACCTCCTCTCATGCCAGGCCCAGCTGATGGGAATATTTTGCTGAGATATTTCTAGCACCAGCAGCAATTAAAGCAGATTTTCTCTTCCACTCCCCTTCCCCAAAACAAGAATAAATCAGTTCTACCAATTTCCCAGCTAATGATTTCCTCCATTAAATTAAAAAGAAGAAGAAAATGTTTTCTTAAATGGATTACCAGCCCTGTGCTTTCAGAGACCATGTGACCTGTCAACTCCTTTTAAAGTCTGATACATCAAAGTCCCTGAATTAATTTTTAATAAATAAAAAAGTCATAATCTAAGAAGCACCATCCCACACACCCCCCTCCCCCATCAAGGGTCAGCTCTGAGCTGACTCTGGGAAGCCAGCTTAATCGGGCCAAGTATGGCTCTTAATAGAGAACCAGATCCATTCCACAGATGGGAGAGACAAGGCTGAGAGATGTCAGGTGCCCAAGCACAGAAATCAGGCCCTGAGATGAACCTAGAGTTGTGGCATGCACCGTAGAGTCCTACATGTGGAACTGAGTCCTTGATTTCGAGGGGCGCCTGTCTGGAGAGATGCAAACAGGTAGATCCAGGAGCTGAGGAGTAACTAAGTAGGTGTGAGCTAGCGCCATCTGCGTGACCCAGATGGGGGCTCCTGGGCAGGACCTGGGCTTCTCTTCCTCTTTTGCTCCCTGGCAGCACCTGGTATAGGGTCAGCACACAGTGCTGACATCCCCTTTGCTTCAAAAAGCCCACCCCCTACAACACATACAAACCTCAAAAACATGATGCTGAGCAAAAGAAGCCAGATACAAAAGGCCACATATTGCAAGACTCCGTTCCTATGAAACATCTAGAAGACGCAAATCCATAGAGACAAAGAGTACGGCAGAGGCTACTGGGGGTGAGGAAAAGGGTTGGGAGTTGTTAGTTAATGGGTGCAGTTTCTGTTTGGGATGATAAAAAAAATTCTGGAAATGGATAGGGGTGATGGTTACACACATTCTAAATGTACTTATGCCAATGAACTATACACATAAAAGTGGTTAACACAGAAAATTTTATGTTATGTATATTTTACCACAATAAAAAAAAATACAAGGAGTAAAAAGCCCACTCTCCAAAATGCAACTTGAAGATACAGGATGGCCAATAACTCCACAGGGACAATGGTGGGACCCTCTGCAAACTGCCCCCAGCCAGACTCAATGCTTAAAGCACACCGCAGAGGCTCACAGGGCCTGTCTTGTCATGTATGAACACCAGGGACCTTCAGAGAAGGGCTCTTTGTGTGAGCCAGCATGACTGAGCCAGGATGCCCTGTCTCCCTGGCGGCCAACCAGATGCCACAGGGCAGGCAGGGTCTGAGAAGTCTCTGTGGACACCTCCCTGGAAGGCACCTCCTGGTCTCGGCATTCACTGCACCCTTTTCCTGAAATGCACTTCCCGATATTCCGTAACTTGCTTCCTACGTTTATTTAGGTTTTCACAGGGAGGTCCTCTCTGACCATCTACAGTTAGAAAAATACTGGGAAGGTTGCTGGAGCCAGGCAAGGTAGCTGTGAGCAAGAACAGGAAAGCCAGGGCCCCAACACTATGACATGCCAGCACCTTCCTGCTCCCTGGCTACAGAAAAGCAGCTTGCAGGGGGCATCAGGTCCTGGCTCCATCATTTACCAGCTAGGGGGCCTTGGCTAGTTCCTTCAACCCTCTAAACCTCGGTTTTCTCTTCTACAAAATGGGGGTGAAGACAGTGTTTGTCTCTTGGGCTTTTCTGAGGACTACAATGAGATGATGTATAGTAAGTGTTGAGCATACGCCTGGGACATGGTCAAAGGTCGGTAAATGGTAATGATACATGGATTATAATGGAAGTACAACATTAATCCCTTAATGCTGGCCAGGAGGTGTGAGTCAGCGATCCTGAAGGCAGGGCAAGGGGCCAGTCGGGCCAGACCACAACCACAACTACTCTTCTCAGCATGTGAATTAACTGATTGAATCCTTTTGTCCCCATGTTGCATATGAGGAAACTGAAGCACAGAGAGGTTAGTGACTTGCCCCAGGACATACAGCCAAGAGGTAGTGGAGCCCAGATTCAAATTCTAGTCATCTGGCTCCAAGCCTGAGCTGGCCACCACTGTTCCATAGGGTATCTCAAGGGAAGTGTGGAAGAAGGCTCTGAGAAGAGTCTCTGGCGTGCAGAGGCAGACCCACAGCCAGCTTGCACAGCTCTGACTTCCGGACATGAGCCTCTGGAAGTCCTAGGGAAAGGTCTCAGAGCAGGTCCCTCAGGGAAGCCCACAGAATGGTTGGACTGGCCTGGTTCTTCTCAGGCCCAAGACCTTGGTACTCAGTTCTGCTCAGCCCAGCCACTGTGATTAGCACCCAAGGGTGCAATTAACTCCTTCAGAACCAAGGCTAGGGCACTAAAGGGAAGAAGTATCTCCATGTTCTGGCTTACGAGGCATTCCTCAGATCCTCAGAGAGCCTGGAGACAACTAGAGACCCAAATCCTTCCAGGGACTAGAAATAGCGGGCCCTGCACACTTATGGGAGACTCTGTGTACCCTGCTGAAGGGCAAGCTGCTTCCAACTCCCTCTCAAAGGGAATGAATTTCCCTCAATGCAACTTTCTTTTTCTTTTCTTTTTTTTTTTTTTTTGAGACAGCGTCTCACTCTGTCGCCCAGACTGCTGGAGTGCAGTGGCGCGATCTCGGCTCACTGGCAACCTCCACCTCCCAGGCTCAAGCAATTCTCCTGCCTCAGCCTCCCGAGTAGCTGGGATTACAAGCACATGCCACTACCGCCCGGCTAATTTTTTTAGTAGAGACGGGGTTTCGCTATGTTGGCCAGGCTCCTGACCTCAAATGATCTACCCACCTTGGCCTCCCAAAGTGCTGGGATTATAGGCATGAGCCACCGTACCTAGCCCTCCATGCAACTTTCTAAAAAATGCCTACTACAAACCTCTTAACTAATGACTCTCTTAGGCTGCTGCAATACAGAATTTCTTTTTTTTCTTTTTTTTTTTAGAGACAGGGTCTCGCTCTGTCACCCAGGCTGGAGCGCAATGGCACAATCACAGCTCACTGGAGCCTCAAACTCCTGGGCTCAGGCAATCCTCCCACCTCAGCCTCCCAAGTAGTTGGGATTACAAGTCTGCACCACCATCCCTGGGCAATTTTAAAATGTTTTGCAGAGACAGGGTCTCGCTATGTTGCCTAGGCTGGGCTCAAACTGCTAGACTCAAGCAATCCTCTGGCCTTGGCCTCCCACAGTGCTGGGAGCTACCACGCCCAGCCAGCAATACAGAATTTCTAACTAGTCTCCCTCCTTTTCACTCCAGCCTCTACAAGGTGGCCCAAGTGAGCATGTTAAAATAAAAACACAAATGAGATTATGCTACTCTCTACCTCAGAATCCTCCAAGAACTCTGTTCACACTTCGCGTCAAGTCCAGCATCTTTACCATGACCTGCAAGTCCTCCAAGGTTGTGCCCCTGACTCTCCATCATTTCCTACCACCTTTCCTCTCTTGTTGTGTTCCAACCACCCTGCCTTCCTTGCTTGCCTCAAACTTGCCAGGACACTTCAACCTCAGGGCCTTTGCACCTGCTATTTCCTCTCTCCCAGATATTACATGACTTGCTTTCTAAATTTATTTAAGTTTCTACAAAGAGGTCCTTTCTGACCATCCTATCCAAGCTCCCGCCCCCCGCCACCCCACACCTCTCTCTTCCCTCCCCTTGCTTACTTTTCTTCCTGGCATTTAGCACCACCAAAGAGCATATTTTAGGAAGGAATTTCATTTGGCTCACTGATGAATCTGTGCTTAGAACAACACCTGGCACATGAGTGGTGTTCAAAACCTCTGTTGATGGCTTTAGAAGTGAGAATGATGGGTGGAAGGTAGCGACTAGAAGTGGAGGGGTGTGGGGGTGGCAGGAGGGTGGTGTGGGGCTTTTGAGAATTGGTGAAAGAAGAAAAAGCTTGAATAAATGAACAGAAATAAGTTAAAATGATAATCAAAATATCTTCCCTGCTCCCCGCAAAATATCTCCAGGCCCAGAGAGTTTTATAGCTGATGTTAGCAAACTTTCGAGAAGTTCAGAAAAAAAGGTTACTCTTTGCTGGGGGGAGAGGGACAAATAAAACAAAAAACAGGCACATCTTCATGAACAAGATGCCATCTGAGTAGGCCCTAAAGTAAGATTTGAAGCCACGACAGCAACAACTTGGAATCCCCCAGGGAACCTTGTGTATGTCTCCTTTGCACTCATGTTGCTGCCTCCAGAAATGCCCTTCTCCACCTTGCCTCTGGTCTCAGCCCTCTGTCCTGCTTACTAAACCTGCTCTATCACTCTGGACATCCAAGCACACAGTGAGCACTGCATAAATGTTAGCTGCTGTTGGGCTTACTTGCTTACATGTCCGAGTCCCCGGCTAATTTGTATCCCCAGTGCCTGACACCATAGCAGGTATACAAAAAATGATAGAGGAATGAACAAGGCACACAAAAAGCCTAGCAAAAGCTACATATTTACTCTAAAAAAAGCTTTCGGGCACAGCTGCTGTAGGCATGCAAACCAAGGCATCCAGGCTGCGCAGCCCCGAACCCACCCTTAAACTCTTGGCCTCGTGAAATTAGGCAACAGGGGCCCTAGGTGAGCCAGAGGGCACTGAACTTTGCCTCAAAATTAGCGCTTCCTGATATGAGCAAGGAGGTGACAGCAGCCAGAAATCGCTACCCTCCCTGCACCCAATGAAGCTGATAGAAAGCTCTGGGTGACTCAAGGCTCTAAAATGTAACATTTGTCTGGCTGTTTACTTCCCCTTTATGCAGCTCAACTACTTAGATCCTTCTTCCTACTAGTGGGAGATGGATCCCAGTGGTGAGAAAAAAGCAAACCAAGTCCTAGAGTCTCAGGGGTCTTTAAAGCTGATCCGAGGGAAGACAGAGATGAATAAAGATGGAGGAGGAAGAGAACAGAATTTTTCCTCCCATACTCACACAAAACAGATCTCGAATACCCGTGCTTCATCCCCAACTATCACTACTCATGCAAACAAAGCCAGAGAAACCCCTGGATTAGCTACTGCTCTAAGAACTGACTGTGTCTTTCTCCCTCATCCATCAATCCCCTATCAGCCTTCAAACTCAGGTCAAAATTCCATGGAGCAGGAAAGCAGGTAAGACCTGGATTCTGAGTGTGATAAACCACCATTCTCTGTGAAAAGGCCTTGCTGTGAGCCATCAAGACCACAAGCATGAGTCAGAGCCAACAAATGGACATCTTTTGCAGCCAGTGGAGAGACAGTGAGCTTTGCCCATGAACAAAGATGACTCAGTGGAGCCGCAGAAAGGAAATCAACATTTATGGAGTATTCTTGGAGTTATCTACAGCTGTATAACAAATTAACCCAAAACTTAGCAGTTTAAAACAAGAAAAATTTATTATTTCATGCTGTTTCTGTGGATCAGGAAGCTGAGAGTGGCTTGGCTGAGTGTTTCAGGGTCTTCCACGGGGTCACAGTCAAGATGTTGACCAGGGCTGCAGTCATCTGAAGGTTTGGCTGAGGCTGATAGAGTCATTTCTAAGTCAACTCATGTATGTGACTGATAAATTAGTACATGGTTTTTGGCAAGAGGTCTGTCTCACTTCCTCACCACATTTCTGAACCTTTCCAGAGAGCTTGAGTGTCCTCACAAGATGGTGGCTGGTTTACCAGAGAAAGTGATCCAAGAGAAAGGAGAGCAGAAACCACATTTTCTTTGTTTAGAGACAGAGTCTCTGCCACCCAGCTGGAGTGCAGTGGCACAATCTCGGCTCACTGAAACCTCCGCCTCTCAGGTTCAAGTGATTCTCCTGGCTCAGCCTCCCAGGTAGCTGGGACTATAGGCACAGGTGCCAACACACCTGGCTAATTTTTTTTTTTTTTTTTTTGTATTTTTAGTAGAGATAGGGTTTCACCATGCTGGCCAGGCTGGTCTAGAACTCCTGACCTCAAGTGATCCACTTGGCTCGGCCTCCCAAAGTGCTGGGATTACAGGCGTGAGCCACCACGCCCGGTCCACACTGTCTTTTATGGGGCCTTGGAATTCACAATCTGTCATTTCCAACACCCTGTGAGATACACAGGTAGCCCGATTCAGTATGGGAAGGGACTTCACAGGGATATGACTATGGGGATGGGAGACTGAAGCCAGCCTGGAGGTGGCCGGCACAGCCACACTGTGGTCTTCCTAACCCTTGATGTAGACCATCTCCTTTCAACCTCAAGACAGCCCTTGAAGGCAGGCATTTTCATTTTACAGACATAGGTTCCTGCGTACCCGCACTGACCTGAGCCTCTTGTCCAGCCTCCTTGGGGCAGAGAGAACGAATCGGTGGTGAGCCATGTAGTGAGAATATAGTTGCAGGAATCCAGGAGGAAGGAGGCTCAGGAAAAGTGGTGCAGGATTCAGCCACTCACATGGTTACCACCTTGCTACCAGGGCCAGGCCACCCAGCCACTGGTGGCCTTACAGAAACAGCAAGGAGCATCTGCTCTCTCGGTTCTGCCACCTTGCCCCTCCCGGGGTGCCTGGCTTCACGGCAGGATTGCCGTCCTGCAGCCAGTTCATTAGGTGGCCCCCTGTGCAAGGTGCCTAAGCGATCTGTGGCTGCAGGTGCCACCTCATGGGGTTCGCAATTTATAGTCACTCAGAGGCAGAGGACACAGGTGAAGAAGGCATCAGTCCCACCAGCTACCAAAGCTGCCTTGTCTCGCAGGAAAACATGACTGAGGCTTATCAATTTCCCCCATTTCATTCTCACCATCACTGACAGGGAAGAAGAACTGATTAAGTCCATAAATCTAATTTCTCCACCTAGGGCTGGATGGTTCTCAAGGACGGTTATTCCTCCTCTGCACAGGCCTGGGGTGGGTGTGCTGAGTGAGGGTCGTGGAATTGAGACAGAAGTTGGTATCACCACCCCCAGGACCAAATCCATTTCCCTATGGCACAAAGGCAGAGAGGTGCATTTGAGCACTACAAGCACTAGGGTCAGCTTTGCTGATATTTTGGAAGAGGCAATGACATTATGACTCCCAGATGGGCCACACTGATTCACACTGGAAAGCACCTTCCCGCTGTCACCCAGAGCATATAGGAGCCTGGCCTGAGTTTCTACACAGAATATGTGTAGAAACACATTTTTGGGCTGCCTCATGATATAGAGAAGACCTTGGCCTTGGAGAATCAGAGCTGTCCTGATCCACTTCCAAGCTGTGAGACCTCCTTGCACCCTGAGTCCTCATCTCTCACCCTGCCTTGTGGGGCTGATTCAAGGGGGAAGTGGTATGATGTGCACAGAGGCCCCAGCACAGCACTCACCAGGGGGAAGAGAGTCAACACTGAGCTGTTTCTCCATTCTTCCTTGCCCTCTTGCTTTGTTTTGAAAACTGAGGGATCCCTGGAGTAAGGTGGCCCAGCAGAGAAATCCCCCAAAGAGCGTTCTGCACCTACACACTGGAAGTGGGTACGACAGGCCCCACTTGGATGCTACAGACTGTTTCCTGCAACCCCTGAGTCCAGCCTTGGGCCCAAGAACCAAGGATTGGCTCTGGGGTGGCTCAGCAGAAAGCTGAGCAGGGCAGTTAATTTTAATAAAAGGACTCCAATCTGGCACCATGGCTCACGCCTGTAATCCCAACACTTTGGGAGGCCCAGGCAGGAGGATGGCTTGAGGCCAAGTATGAGACCAGCCTAGGCAACATAGTGAAACCTTATCTCTATTTTTTCAAAACAAACAAAAAGGACTCCATCCTCCGGAAAGCACTGCCACACTGCAGCCTCAAACAGGATTACTAAATCGCTGTTTGAAAAGACAAAGCAAGATTAAACAAATACTTAACTGCCCTCATCCTCATCCCAGGTCTGTCATCAGTCAGGCTAATCTAGTCTTGCTGGGTTCCCAGATCGGCCCAAAAGGCTCCTCAAGGCTTTATCTTCTCCTCAAAGCAGGGCCTCAGGCCAGACATGGCTGGCTCCCCAGGTTCGGCCTGCAGACCTGCGGCCTCCTCTAGCAGAGCCACCTCTGCCTTTGCCATGCCCTCTCCTAACCCATCCTAGGTCTCCGAAAGAGTGAGGAAAAACTGCCAGAAAACTGGAAAGAAATCCTCTCCTTCCTGATCTCTGCAACTCCTTCTCCCTCTCAGTGGCTGCTCAAAGGAAGGACATTGCCTCCCCACCTCGACCTCTCCCCCGAGCCCCTGGAGCCCCTCTGGGAAGCTACAGTTTATGCCGCTTACAGTCACTTCTGTATTGTCCTCTGACCCCCTCACCAACTGAGAACTGTGTTTGAGATGTAAAAGCACCCTTTAAAAATGCACTTGTGATCCATGGATGTGTGAATTGACAAAATGTGGTCTTATACACACAGTGGAAGATGATTGCACCATGAGAAGGAATGAAGCTCAGATGCATGCTCCTACATGAACTTGAAATCATGATGCTCAGTGGAAGAAACCAGACACAAAATGCCACATGGTGTATCACTCCGTTCATAAGAAATGTCCATGATAGGCAAATCCAGAGATAGAAAGTAGATTAGTGGTTGCCAGGGGCTGGGGGTTTGGGGACAAATGAGGGATGACATCCATTTAGGAGCTCAGTTTTGGTGTGATGTAAATGTTCTTTTTAAAAAACCTTTATTTATTTTTACACGTTGTAAGAGAATAGAAGAAAATATTCTAAAAGTAACTGTGGTGTTCATTACACAACTCTGTGAACATACTAGAAACCATTGAATTGTACACTTTCAATGGGTGAATTGTATGGTATGTGAACTATATCTCAATAGAGCTGTTATTTAAAAATACACACACACACACGTTTGCACACACACACGCACGCACGCACACACACACACACCTTGAAATAATCATCTGTAATCAACAGAGTCTGGCCGCTGCAGTGGAGCCACCCCCTGCTCCTGAGCCCCTTCCTCCTGCCACTCGGCAGCCCCTCCAGAGCCAACCTCCCACTCCCCTCAACCTGAAGTACTGACTCTGGGAGCCAGCCCTGGGAGGGAGAACAAGCAAAAGATTCAGCCCCTATCCCAAACTCTGAGGATGGAGCTAGAGGCCACAGAAGACAGGCTGTTGCAGCCCAGGAGAGACTGCTCTTCCATGGCTTTAATACCTCCAAACCCTGAGACCAGAAGCCACAAGACACCAACATCCAGTTAGTTTGTGAAGGACTGTGAGGAACCTGGAGTCTATGGAAGGACACAGAGCCAGGAGGCCTGGGCCAGAGCCCAACACCACCAGAACCCCCTGGGCAGAGGCATCCCCACCCACATTCTTAGGATCAGCCCCCTCATCTCAGGGACAAAGCCGGGGATCCCAGCGAGAGGCCCCTCAAGCTGGGCTCCGAGGCTGCGGCTGGCCCAGTGCAGCAGGCCTGGGGATGCTGTGTGGCTGTGAGAAAGGCCTGGTTAGGGGCCACATGGACACAAAGCATCGTCAAACACTCCAGGTGTCACTGGGCCATGGCAGCTGCTTCTCTTGTGGCACTGCTGGCTTGGCCAACAGAGCCAGGTGACACATTTCAGGAATACTTGTCTTATTTGAGCCTCATCAGTCCAGGGCTGGCTGTAGACTTAAAAGGGGCTGACCAAGGTGACAGGTCCGCCAGCCAGAGGAATGGAACTCAAGTGGTGCAGGGGGTCCCGGAACACCAGGAAGCCAGTCCAAGGCTCTCAGAGAGCTCAGGGAGGCTCCTGGGAGGTGACCCCGGCTGACCTCGGAAAGGCCCCATGTCTTCACCCAGCAGGCTGAAGCAGAGCCCAGCCAAGGCCTGTGATCCTGTGCTTCCTGCCAGGCTTGTCCTCCGGCGCATCAGGCTCACCCACAATGCCATGGAAGTCTCCATCATCTGCTCTGCCCCAGGAAAGCGGACTGAGTCCTCTGGGGACGTTACCCAAATAGCTGCCTCCAACTCTGGCCATAAAGCCAGGAACTCGGGAAGCTGGTAATTGGAGAAACTCTTCTCCTCCCCTACAGGACCATAAATTACCGTCCTCCATCTGTACAGATGCATCAAAGGCCCAGACAGGCTTCTCCGAAACCAAGCACAGGCAGTGGGGTGGGGTCCCTCCACCTCCTAGAAGCAGCTCCCAGGTGGGGCCGAGGGCAGGGAAGGCCAGGTTCCCATCTGAGAATCGAAGGCCTTGGACTGAGCGACCTCATGGCTCTGACCCCACGCCTGACTCACAGTTGGGAACAAACATCACATCTACCCCCAGGGCAAGACTGCAGCCACACAACCTCTCCTTTCTTCACTCTATTTATCAGTACACCCTCGCAGAACCACAGGCACGTGAAAATATTTATATGATCAGATTAACTTCTGGGCTTCGTGGCGCACTGAAGCAAGTATGTTTATCCTTCCCTCATACAACATTTTTTCTTTGGTCACTTCTTTTTCGGGGCACTGGGGCTCACAGCACAGCAGTGCGTCCACATTAGGGTGGCTGCTGGGGATCCAAGACCCTCCACTCCACCATCCTTGCACAGCAGGCTGATTCAGGGCTTGGAACATGGTGAGGGTGCCCAGGGGAATGGGCTGCTCCCCTGGGGAGTCGGTTATCTCTGCTCCAGACCCTGGCTTTTGGCAGTAGCCAAGCTTGCTGGACAGTCGCCCCTGTGGTGACAGGGAGAGCTAAGCAAATTAGAACCGATGGCCCTGTGCTGGGCACAGATCCCGCTTGGCAGCCCCTGCTGACGATTGCTCTGCGCTGCCATCTTTAGAAACAATCATTTCTTGGGCGTGCACCCACATGTGTACATCTCGATTTTACAGGCTCTGTTAAAGCGCAAAGATCTTTCAGGTACTCAACAAAGCAAGATGTCGTGATGTTGCCACCAGCCTGCCCCCTCCTCCCCCCGCCTCCGACCTGTCACCCAGATGAAGTGAGACGAAGTGTCTTCCAATACACACATCAGAGCGTGTCACTTCTCTGAGTAAAGGCCCTCAACGCTCCCCTTGGGTTTCAAGGCGACATCTAAGCTCCTTAACTAGGGCACGAGGCCCCCAACCTGGTCCTCCCTGCAGCTCAGCCCCAGCCAGATTCTCACAGACATGAGCCCATGGGGCTCCTCCTGCCTCAGGGCCATTGCGAAGGCGGTTCCCTCTACCAGGAAGACTCTCCCTTGTTTACACGCAACCCTGCCTCCTGTGTCGTGTGAACTCAGCACCCCACAGGATCTAAACCAAGCGTCAGCACCTGAGGCTCCCTTCATGGGCTCCACGCCCCAGTGGCAGACCCCCCAACCCCACTTCCACAGGGCTTGGCACTATCATAAGGATCACCACCACCCATGACTGATGCCTGTGATGGCCTGAGAGCTCCTTGAGAGTGGGGGCTGGAACTGATTCACTTCTGCAGCCCTGTAGCTCAGAGCCCACACTCAGGGCTGAATGATGGATCCATACACGTGTCGCCTGCTCAGGGAGCCAAAGTGGCCCTGTGGCTTGTCCCCTGAAGCCCTAAAGCACCAGGAATACATTGGGAATTGGGACAGGGGGACAGACCCCTCCTTTGAGGGACTAGCCCCACTCCCGTGTGATGGCAGCTCAATCTCCATCTGTAGCCAGCAAGCACACCCAGGCACCATTTATTTATGCAATATTAACACATGCCCTGCTTGCATGCCCCAGCTCTTGGCCCTGGTTAAATGAGGCCACAGAAGAGGAATGGGCTCGCGGGAAGCCACTTCCCATGACTGGTGACTGCACAGCAACCATATTTTATTCACGGTGAGTTCCTGGGATTCTTGCCAGCTTACCGACTTCAATCCTTTTCCATGAAAAGTGTGTCTTGGGCATGCGTTCTGTTCCTCACCCAATGCCAGAATCTGCTTCTAGCTAGGAAGAGGCAGTGGGAAGATGGGGAGGGGGGCGAGGAATGAGAGAGAACCCAAAAGGACATGGAGAAGGAAGAAAGAGGGAGGAAGGTGTGAGGAAGGAGCAGAGAGGAACAGGGAAGGAGACAGCCGCAGGTCCGGGGGCATCTGGAATCCCTCCCCCTGCACCACTAGCCTAAACAAGGGTCCCAACACCAGCCAGCCTGGGCTGAGCAGTGAGGACCTGGAACCAGAAGACAAAGCTGTACTCTTGTCAAGAGGAGGGATCCAGGCAGGGCAGAAGCAGAAAAAAGACACAGGAAGGTGGCTTGTGGAAGCCAGGAGCCACCCAGCAGGATGGCAGGCTGGCCATAGAATCCTCCAGGCCCAGCAGGTCTCCCCGGCCCCTCTGCAGCAAAAACGAGGCCCAGGGAAGCTAGAGGAACTAAAGGATGCTGGACTGGTGCCACTGTGCTTAGCGCAACACAGCTGTCCCCAGGACTCCCCAGAGTGGGGCCACCCTGCCATCTCTCTTTATTTTTATTATTATTTATTTATTTATTTATTTATTTATTTATTTATTTTTGGTATGGAGTCTCGCTCTTGTCGCCCAGGTTGGAGCGCAGTGGCACGATCTTGGCTCGCTGCAACCTCTTCCTCCTGGGTTCAAGTGATTCTCCTGCCTCAGCCTCCTGAGTAGCTGGGATTACAGGCGCCCACCACCACGCCCAGCTAATTTTTGTACTTTTAGTAGAGACGGGGTTTTGTCATGTTGGCCAGGCTGGTCTCGAACTCCTGACCTCAGGTGATCCACCTGCCTTGGCCTCCCAAAGTGCTGGGATTACAGGCATGAGCCACCGCGCCCGGCCTGCCATCTCCCTTTTATTAGTGATTGCAAAGTGCTAAGGGGGAAAGACTTTCAGCAGCCCACTTTTCTGCACAGTCCTCAAGAGGCCAGCACCTCCTTTCCTCTCCTTGGCAGACCCTCCCTCGCTCCTCTACCCTCGACCCCACAGGCACAAGTGAGCTGTGGCTGGGAGTCAGGAAGGGAGATTGTCTTTCTTAAGGCACGCACATGCTCAGCAGTGATGGCATGGATGGGGAGGGGTTCCAGCAGACTTATTTATAGCCAAGCAGCCTGTCCGCACGCTCTCCAGTGCGGCCTGCCTCACTTGCCTGCCTGCCTGCCTTCCTTGCCTGCCTGTCTGCCTTCCACTGGGGTTTTTCAATCTGTGTCTATATTTATCGCCCAAAGCTGCTGGGATAATGGCAAGGCCAGAAATAGCCTTGAAGACATTCACGTGAAGATGACGGGCAGGTCCCCAGCTCCTGGGCTGACCTCGCCCCTACATCTGCCACTTGGCAGTGGGTATGAGGAACAGCTGGACAGAGCTCGGGAAGCGGCTGCAGCCAGATGGGAACAACATAATCCTCCTTTCTCTGCTGGCCTTGGCCCTCTGTAGTGATGCAGGGGACACGTCGAAAATGATACATCACAGCCGCCAGGCCACAGGGAGACCAAAGGTGACAGAGATTCCTGACGTCAGTGTGCTAATCAGAGCAGACAGTCCAGAGAAAGAGAGAAGAATCAAAGGCAGAAGCACAGCCTCACAGAAAGCAGGTCACCCCCAGCACCCAGGCTGCAGGGAGATGCCCTCCTGCCTGGCTTCTTGCACCTGTACAACGGAATCATGGGCCCATTTCCCATTTCTGTCCTCTGGGATGAGCGCTGGCCCACAGGCTCTGGGAGATGCTCTCAAGGGAACAAGGATCTGGGTCCTAAAGAGGCCTGGAATGGGTTGGGGCTCATGGGAGGAGGAAGAAGGTGCCAGATGTAAGTCAGGACCAGGACGGGGAGCTAGACATCTAGGCAGGGTGGAGGGTGTCAGGGACCACCAGCCAGAGCCCTATCATAGGAGGGCAGCAGTGCGAGATAAGAAACATGCGCAGGCCAGGCACAGTGGCTCAAACCTGTAATCCCAGCACTTTGGGAAACTGTGGGAGGATCACATGAGTTCAGGAGTTCAAGACCAGCCTGGGCAACATAGTAAGACTCTGTCTCTACAAAAAGAGAAAAATTTTTTTTAATTAGCCAGGCATGGTGGCCTGCATCTATAGTCCCAGCTACTCCAGAGGCATAGGCAGGAGGATTGCTTGAGCCCAGGAGTTCAAGGCTGCAGTCAGCTAATATGCAAATGGAGAAGAGGAAGCGCCTCCTAATTAGAAGCAAACACACAGATGCCACAGAGACAGCCACAAGGTTGGCAAGTGAGTCCCCAGAATCCCACGGGCTCCCAAGTGTCCACTCCTGAGAGCTGAGCTCAGGGGCCAGCTTCCTTCCCAGCCCAATCTCCATCCTGCCAGCCTTTGTCTCTGTACTTCAAGAACCTGAAACTTCTCAGCACTCCCCAAAGATACCATGCACTTTGAGTACTGAAGGCTCATTCTGGTCCGTCTGCCTTTCCCCCTTTATTCCTGATAAACTCCTCCATATCCTTCAAAGCCCATTTGAAATGCTCCCTCTTGTATGAAATCTTCTCCATCAGATGTCAGCTGCTGCCTTCTCTCTGCTCTAGCTGCACTCTGTGCCTCCCCCCTGTGCATGTGCTATGCATTCTAACATGTGTCTATACCCCCATCCCAGGGGCTGAGTTCCCCTTCCTCACTGGATCTCTGATTCAGTGGGCACAGCAAGCACCTGCCAGATAAGGGAGGCAACCGATTCCCTCCTTCACGCTCACCCAGAACTGTCGATTTTGCTGAAAATATACATATATATCTTTTTTTTTAAAGAATGAAACCTCATACCAGGACTCCCTTTCGAGATGAGGGCAAAGGCAAGTCTGGCTCTCTGAATCTGCCTCCCTATGTTCCTTGGAGAACACCCAGCACAGCAAGATTGGGAAGCTACTGTTCTGCCAGGGCTTGACTGGCGGGACAAGTGGGATACTCCTCTACAGAGAGGGAGGAGGCCCACCTTTGTGCCTGTGGGCTGACGAAGCCCTGGGGGCTCTGGGCCACACCTGCAGCACTGGCAGACTTCCCACAGGCTCCTGGTCTGAACATCATCTCCTTCCACATGGCCGATCATAGAGCAGGAGCCCAGTGCAGAGGAAAACTAGGCATGTAGCTAAGGGCTGGGTTAACCTTCTCTGTGCTACTATTTTTTTAATGACCCAAACAGCTCCTGGCTCCTGGATGCCTGGCTCCAGGTCCCACTGTGTGCCTGGGTTCAGATGCCTATCCATGCTGGCACTGTTCCAAGTCCCACCTACAGCCTCTCAGATCCCACAGCTGGCGCACTACCCTTAGGAAGCCCCTCCAGCTGAGGAGAGAGATGCACAGATGTGCCAGGCACTGACAGCCTGGGAGGCCTATTCCCAGGGGCAATCAGAAGACTAGAAAGCACTGAAAGAGGCAGTGCCCTGTAAGGACAGCTCTACATCCACAGAAAACACCACTAACCGAGCACCCAGGTGTGCAGGCATCCATGCCCGGGGGAAGTAAGAATTGCAGGTGACACGCGCACAGCCTTACCAAGGACTCCGCAGACACCTACTCCTTTCTTCCACATGACCATATGCAGTAAGGACTAATAAGGTCTGCATTTCACAGAAGAACTGAGGTGCGGTGAGTTGAGGGGACTTGCCCAAGGTGTCCCAGGCAGTTAGGTTCTGGAACCTGCATTAACCACACTATACAATTCTCCATGCACATAAAACAATGTGCAACGTAAAATGCTGCAGCCTTTCTGGAAAACAGTCTGGCAATTCCTCAAATATGCTGAACACAGAGTTACCATATGACCCAGCAATTCCACTTGTAGGCATGTGCACAAGAAAAATGAAACATGTCCAATAAAAACTTGTACACAAGCTGGGCATGGTGGCTCATGCCTGTAATCCCAGCACTTTGGGAGGCCAAGGCGGGTGGATCACCTGAGGTCAGGAGATTGAGACCAGCCTGACCAACATGGTGAAACCCCGTCTCTACTAAAAATACAAAAATTAGTTGGACGTGGTAGCGGACGTCTATAATCCCAGCTACTCGGGAGGCTAAGGCAGCAGAATCACTTGAGCCTGGTAGGCAGAAGTTGTAGTGAGCTGAGAGTGCACCACTGCACTCCAGGCTGGGCAACAGAGCGAGACTCCGTCTCAAAAAAAAAAAATTAAAAAATCATGCAGCATTGACATATGGTACAGCACAGATGAACCATGAAAACATGATGCTGAGTGAAAGAAGCCAGACACAGACGCAAAAGACCATATCATCTTATGACTCCATTCATGTGAAATGTCCAGAAAAGGCATTAGCCATTCTTCTTCTCTATGAGAAAAGACTGAGACCCAGTCAGACTCACCTGAGGCAGGAACAGCATCTAACGCCACCCCTTCCACTGTGTTTCTATAACTCCATATAACGTCTATAATTCCCTGGTTCCAGAAGCCTTTCCTGACTTCACATATGAAGGAACTGATCATTCCACGTGCCCCATTCCCCACACATACCGCACACTGACATTGATTAGAGAGCTCTGCCAGCCAGGTGCATGGCCACCTTTCCCAGGCAGCTGCAAGTGCCAGGAGCCACTCCTATTTGTTTTAGGGAAGGAACATTCTTTATTGAGCACCTAATAAGTGCCTGACACAGTGCACAGGCACTCTGTACTGGTTTTCTTATTTGTTTTCTTTCCTTTGGTCAAAGTTTTTTCAAACCTAGGCCATTTTTGGGAGATGCTTTAATGCTTCAAAAACACACACTTATGACCTCAAATATCCCCTTGCAGTGGGACATAGCATGGGCTGACCCTGGGCCAACCTGTGATGCAGGACAAGGTCCCTCCTGCCGAGATGCCACCTCCCCACTCCTCTCTCACTGTCATCAACTTGCCCTGCTTCTTGTTTCTATTAATAAACATATCCACAGTGAAGTATCAAAGAGTGAATGCAACATATTTCCCAAGAGTATTTATCATTTGAATGAAAACTAGAAAGAGGGCAATGCTTGACTAAAAGGAATAAGGGACCAATAGTAAAATTTCAGGCACTGGAGGGATAATGAAGAAATGGTTGTCCTTCCCAAGCCCCTCAAAGCACAACCCTTATTTATTTTTACCTCCAGCACATAGTGCAGCTCAGGCACACAGACGGTACTTAGTAAATGTTCGTCATGTGTTAAGTGGCCTACCTAAGGCCACTCCTCCCATCTGGGAACCTGCCCCCTAGAAAGCTGTAGTGCAAGCTCCATGGGGACAAACCATCAAGTTCCCTTTTCCTGGGGGTGGTGGAGTGAGTTCTAAAACCCACCACCAGTCCAGCATGGTGGCTCATGCCTGTAATTCCAGCAATTTGAGAGGCCAAGATGGGAGGATCACTTGAGGAAAGGAGTTTGAGACCAGCCCGGGCAACATAGTGAGATCCCATCTCTACATAAAATTAAAAAATTAGCTGGGTGTGGTGTGCGTCTGTGACATGCAAGTTCGAGACTGCAGTGAGCAAAGATTGTACCACCGTACTCCAGCCTGGGTGACAGAGTGATCTTGTCTCTAAAAAACAAATTCTTAAAAATAATAGTGCCCACCACTAATTTGTAGGCACAACCTAGACACAGCACTCAACCTCAGTTGTCACAGAACTCTGCCTACACCTGAGAATTGCCACAGAAATGCAAGGAAGTCCCCAGCAAGGTGTGTTAGAATGCTGCACCCCAGAGCAGGAGGGAGAAGGCTGGGGAGAGGAAGGAAAGTGCTGAACAACATGTGCTGTGGGGGAAGATGCTGCCCTGAGCTACTTAAGGGCAGAGAGCTTGCCTCCAGTTTCCTTACTGTCTCCGCTCCCTGGTCCAGCCTCAGAAGAAAACACTAAGAAGTGGCCTTCTGCAAGGACACGCCCACCAGAGCAAAGGGCAAATGGTCTCCTGGGGCAGCCCATACACCAATCAATGGAAGTAATTTCCAAGTTGTCATTCCTCAACAATACATTTGCTGTGATGGGGACGATGAAGTTAAAAAACTGAAAGAAAAAGCAAACTGGATTTCCCTCCCCTTTGGCCTATAGATTCCGCTCCTCCCAAGACAGCAAAAGCAACATCTTTCCCTCCCATCCCCCACAGGCAGCCCTCATACTGAGGAGTGTAAAGACGACACCTGATTCTTCCCATGCTGAGCTGGGAACTTCACAGGTCTCATTCTGAATCCCACTAGCCACAGGAGACCTTAAAGCTTGTCATTAGAGCAGCCTTGCACACTAAAAAAGAAAAATACCAGCTTTCTTCACAGAGAAGCACATGGAAGTCACTCGATGCAATGCGAGGACACCCCACAGTGATCAGCCTAAGTGTATGGGTCCTGGAGGTTTAAGGGAAACCTGTTCTTGGTGACACAGTTACCTGTAGGGCTGTCAGATCTCAGCCCCCACCAACCTTCCTTGCCCGTTGTATTCCAAGGGACTGAATCATGAATTTGTTTATTTAGAGACAGGTCTCACTCAGTCGCCCAGGCTGGAGTGCAATGGTGTAATCATAGCTCACTGCAGCCTTGACCTCCTGGCCTAAAGCAATCCTCCCACCTCAGCCTCCTGAGTAGCTGGGACTACAGGTGCATACCACCACACCAGGCTAACTGAATCATGGGTTTAAACAAACCACCTTGGTAGACACAAGGCCTCTGGTTTGTGTTCCCTGGGGCATCTGGTGGCAGGAGAAGTTGTTTTAGTGACTGTCCTTACAGTGATGATCCCTGATCTTGGCCATTTCCCTGCATATGCCTCTAACATGAACCTATGACCCTGATGATACAGGCTCCCTGGGTTTGCTCGTCTGTCTCCCTTGAACTGTTAGCTCCTTGACAGCAAGACTCTCTTATTTGTTCGGGCCTGACACTCCATGGAGGCTCAGCATGAGCCAAGTGAATAATGCACAGGAGCACTGACTTTGATCTGCCCAAGGCCCGACATCGTCAAGACTGCAGCCCAGCTAAGGTGAAAATGCTGGTCCAGAGAGAGCTGCTGAAGGCCCAGAGTGCCAAGAATCCTCAGCTCACAAAGTCTCAGGCTCCTGCTGGCCAGCGGAGGCTGGGCTTGGCCTCTGTGGGTGCTGTCAGGACCCTGTGGCTTGGCTCTGGGACCCTGGGGCCAGCCCTTCTTCCCTTGGCCCTCAACCTCACTGGAACCATTCATTGTTTCAGCTGTAAAAAAACTGGACCTGCATTCCAGAAGCCCAAATTTTGGCTCTGCAACTAGCCAGCTTGCCATGGGACTTTGGACAAGTCACTTCTTTTCTTAGGCCTCAGTTTTCCAGTGGGTTAGGTGTAAAGGTTGGCCTAGATGACTTCTTGCATCTCTCCAAGTCCACAAGAACCTTCTCTTAAGCAAGAGGCACCCAATGCCTCAGAATTCCTCTAGGCTCTACCTTTATTTATTTTGTTATTTTATTTATTTATTTATTTATTTATTTATTTATTTATTTATTTATTTTGAGATGGAGTTTCATTCTTGTTGCGCAGGCTGGAGTGCAGTGGCGTGATCTTGGCTAACCGCAACCTCCGCCTCCGGGCTGAACCTCCGGGTTCAAGCAATTCTCCTGCCTCAGCCTCCCAAATAGCTGGGACTACAGGCATGCACCACCACATCTGGGTAATTTTTGTATTTTTAGTAGAGACAGGGTATCTCCATGTTAATCAGGCTGGAGGCTGGTCTCGAACTCCCAACCTCAGGTGATCTGCCCATGTTGGCCTCCCAAAGTGCTGGGATTACAGGCGTGGGCCACCATGCCTGGCCTGGCTCTACCTTTAGAACACATCTGGGGCCCAACAGGCTTGCAGCCCCCACACACCCGCTGCCTCTCCCTGTCAGGCCTCTGAGCCCAAGCCAAGCCATCGCATCCCCTGTGACTTGCACCTATACGCCCAGACGGCCTGAAGTAACTGAAGAATCACAAAAGAAGTGAATATGCCCTGCCCCGCCCTAACTGATGGCATTCCACCACAAAAGAAGTGAAAATGGCCGGTCCTTGCCTTAAGTGATGACATTACCTTGTGAAAGTCCTTTTCCTGGCTCATCCTGGCTCAAAAAGCTCCCCCACTGAGCACCTTGCGACCCCCACTCCTGCCCACCAGAGAACAAACCCCCTTTGACCGTAATTTTCCTTTACCTACCCAAATCTTATAAAACAGCCCCACCCCTATCTCCCTTCGCTGACTCTCTTTTCGGACTCAGCCCGCCTGCAACCAGGTGATTAAAAGCTTTATTGCTCACACAAAGCCTGTTTGGTGGTCTCTTCACACGGACACGGACACACATGAAACTCCCTATTGCAATTGTTTCCCCACAATCACCCAGCTTCCTCCCTTCCTCCCATCCAGCCTGCTCTCATCACCATAGCCAGAAACCATCCTTTTAAAGCACAATTCGGATCCTGACCCTCTACTGCTCAAACATTTCCGAAGCTTCAGGTCACTCAGAGTCAGGGCCAAAGTCCTGATACAGCCTGCAAGGCCCTGATCCATCGGGGCCCTCAATAATCTCTGACCTCCTCCCCTGCTTCTCTTCCCCTCATTCACTCACTCCAGTTTCCTGAACATCCTGGACAAGCTCCTGCCTTTCTCCCTGAGCTACCATCCTGGCTCACTCCTCAACTCCTTCAGGTCTTCGCCTAAATGTCCCCAACTTGGGAGGCCTTCCTTTCCCCTGCTTCTGCAGCTCTGACCACCATCTCATGTGCTTACAGGTTTTACTGACTATTTTCTATCGAGTGTCTACCCCCACTAGACTACAAGCCCCAGGAGGGCCAGAAGTTTTTAACATTTTATCACGTCTTTATGCCCAGCTCCTAGAATAGTAGGTACTCACTAAGTACGTGTGGAATGAATCGCTGTTGATCCACTGAGGGGTCAATCGTGCTGCTGAAATGAAGAGTCAATCTATTCAACCCCCCGGCTTGAATGGCGCCATCTCAGGAACCCCTCAGAGAATTCCAAGCTCTGTACACTGTCTCCAGGAACAAAAGCGATTGTCCCAGGCAGGGTTCACATCTCAGGAAGTGTGTGAAGAAACAAAGAAAGGAAGTGACACAGGGGACACAGATCCAGAAAGCTCCTGCTGACGACACCTGGCTACCGGGAGGCATGAGGGCTCAGCATGAGGGCTCAGCGCATACGGGAATGCCTCCAGGCACCTGGAGCTGCCTGCAGCTGCCTCCCTGCAGGTGGGATGAGGTCATCAACGTGAGTGCACTGGATACCCACCATGGAGAAGTACTGGAAATGAACCGAAGACAGGGGCTCTGTACCAGAGCCAAGGGAAGGCAGAAACGAGAGGAAGAAGGAAAAGAAAGATGGTGAGAAAGTTTCCCATGCTGAGAACCTGCAGGCAGAGATGTAGAGAAACCCCCAGCCCCAGACCACCACTGACCAAGACAGCAGGGCACCCGGCCTCACATGCCCTCAGGTAGGCCAGGCCAGCTTCCTTCCTGGCCCTGCCTGTCCTGAAGAGCACAAGTGAAACAGACCCATGCCCATCCCCCTGCAAGCATGGTATGCCTGCGCAAACCTCAACAAGTGACCAAAAGCATCGCCCAGAAACAATAGTCTCGCCACAGGGCCCCTGCTTCTTTTCTTCACCCCAGATAGCCTGCTCTCAACACGGCAGCCAGAAGACATCCTTCTGAAGCACAATTCAACACAAGCCAGAGGAATGCAGGCTTCTGCCACCTTGTTGAAAGTAAAATACATTCTGGGCCAGGTGTGGTGGTGTGCACCTGTAGTCCCAGCTACTCAGGAGGCTGAGGTGGGAGGACTGCTTAAGCCCAGGAATTCAAGGCTGCGGTGAGCCATGATCACACCACTGCACTCCAGCCTGGGTGGCAGAGCAAGACTCCATCTCTAAAATAAGTAAATAATTCCTTAAAAAAAAAAAAAGGAAGAAAAGAAAGTACATTCTCAGGAAGACATGCTGCATCAGAGCAAACAAGGCAAATGCAGGGGTCAGTCCCCAGAGCTCCGGGGAACAGGAAGAAGAGGAGACTGAGAAGAGCCAGCAATTTCTGGCTAAAGCCCTGCGTACTGAGCAGCATCAGGTGTGTGTCAAAGAACCATATCAATAAACAAAATGTAGGTGGGAGCAGTCAGGAGGGGCACAGGTGACAGAACTGGCCAGGGCATGACATGGGTCATCAGATTGTGCCCAGATCTCTACCAAGCTCTGTGGGGACAGCAAAGGAGCTGAGGAGGAGCTCTCTGTGGACTTCAGGGCAGCATCTTTGCTCCAGGGCATGAGGGCACTCAGCCCTCTACTTCCTCTCCATAACCTCCCCATGCTCTGGGCTCTCTGGGCAGCCTTCTAACATGCGAGACTTACCACAGACCTAAACCTCACAGGGACGGACAGGCCTGCATTCCCATGTGGGACTAGGGCTGCCTGAGAGGAGGGACTAGGAAGCAAGGCCCTCGCTGCAGGTAGGGCTCTGCTGCTGCTACGGATGGAGATAAGTCCCTTCTTCACCTGGGATGGGACTTCATCCAAGGGGCTGGAGGTGGGGATGGGGGTACAGCATGGGGAGGTGGGGACATGCCCTGGAAAGTCTGTGTCATTGCTGCTGTGGTCTGAGGCCCTGCCCATCTCATGAGCTCTCTTTCTCCTCAGGAGACAGTGACCTTTTGAGGCCTGTCACAGAGACAATGGCAGGAAGTGCCCCTCCCTGCCTGAGCCACGGGGAGTCCGGAAGGAAGCCACTGCCTGGGCCCAGGACTCTCCCCGCTGAGCTCTTGCCCAAGGGACACTGAAGCTCATGGCAATGCCAGAAGCTCTGCTCACCAACGCCAAATGGCAAACATCTTCAACTGTGAGGGCTAAGGGCAAATATTCTCCTTGGCTGGGACCCTCCTCTTTAAGGCAGACCCCTACTGTGAAAGACAGCCAGGCAGTAGGAGACACAACCCCAGCTACCCCACCCACCACCTGCCACCCCCACCTTCTGGAAGGAAGGGCTCTGGATTCCTCCACAGCAAGGAGCTTTTCTAAAAATAAACCCTGGTCCTTGAGCCCTTTCCTTCCTCAGTCCCTTGTGGAGGAGAGAGGAGAAGGAAAGATCTCATTCTTAGCCAACCCCAGGGAGTGTGGCCTCCCTCCACCCCATGACTCTCGCTACCAGGGCCCGGTGGTCACTATGCCACAAACTCCCAAGCAGGGTGCAGAGGCATGGAGGGGGCAACCCTAATCATCCTCACATGGGGCCTGCCATTTTCTAGGGGAGGGTTTTGGGAAAAGCAGGTGGTACCAGCTCTCTAGTCCAGGATCTGGGGGGAAAGGATGGCACCCAAAGGCAAGTCTCCCACATTACAAGGCTCCCAGGTCGACAGCAGACACAGACACTTACTGAAATATTTCAGGGAAAATGATGCCAAGAATTCTGAGGTCCAAGCAGTATGCCGTGACAGCACAGAGGGAGGAAGGAGAGGCTAATGTGGACCCAGGCCTTGCAAAGAAATTTAGAGGAAAGGAGCTGTTTGAAATGGGCTTGGAAGGTGAAACAGGAACCTGACAGGTAGAGGTGGGAAGAGGGAATTTCAGGATGCTGGAACTGCATAAGCAAAGCGCAGAGAATGTACCAGCATATAAACTAGACGCGGGCAGGGATGCCTGTCTGTTTTGTTCACAGTGGCGTCTCTGGCAACTGGAATGGTCCCCGGTGCATACTAAGTAACAATAAATACTTTATGCACAAATGAGTGGAGCAGAACAATTCCTGAAGACATTTTAGGTCTAAGTGAAGACCTTCGGATGAGGTGGGCTGCAAGGCCATGGTCTCTGCAAAGCCACTGCACTCTGGAATGCAGTTGTTAAGAAGGAATAGAACCTCCTTCCTGTAAGAAAGGAGACAGGAGACCAAGGCTGTGTTGAAGCAGCGTCCCTCAGAGCAATGTCAGTGCTCAGGCCATGCAGGGCAGAAGAGCTCTCACCGGGCCCTGCCTCGACTTGGCAGCCAAGACCTTTGGCAACAGGACAACCACGAGGCCCCAACCCCGCAGAACCCGAGTGACCCCTGGAGAAGCTGCAAGTCAGGGCTGAGTGTTACTATGTGCCCTCCCCTACATCCACTCCCAGTAGCTGGGACACCTTGGAAAGTGAATTAAAACAAAACAGAAAAACAAAAAATACAACATAGCACTCTCTCTTCTTAGCACTTGGAGGCCTTTTCACAGCAACTGAAAAGAATGAGCAATTAGAGAAGATAACAGTCCACGGTGCCAGCCTGGAACTACGGAGCCACAGAGGCAACTTAAGAGGCCCCATCACAACGTGCCCTATCTTCCCAGCGAGGATGAGGGCACCCGGAGAAGGGAAGGGACTTACCTGAGATCAGACAGCAAGTAACAGTTGAGCCTGGGCTGAACCAAGGGCCCTGTGAGTCACAGGCCAAATTTGAAAAACCATGCCACGTGCTTCCAGGTCTAGACTCGGGTCCAATCCCAATCCCACCACTGACTAGCTGTGCAACCTGGAGCTGATATCTGCCATCTCTGAGCCTCGGCTTCCTGTGTAAAAAGGGACCCTAACAGGCACTGCTCATGGTTACTGTGGGACTTAGCCCCATGCAGCAGGGGCTGGGTACATTAAACCTACCCCCACCAGCATCCTCACCTCAGCTTTGCTAGCTTCCCTTGATGGAACATCCATCCTCCGTGCCTCCAAAGCTGAAACTAGCCAATGAGTGTACAGGAGAAGGATTCATCAACATTTAGGAAAAAAAGAAGGAAAAATCACTTTACCTCCTGTTCCACCCAACAAAGGCCTTGGCATGGAAAATGGGGCCAAGGCCAGGGATTGTGCCTGAGACGCAGAAATACGAAATGGAAAGAAGCTTGGGAGGCCAGGGGCTCCTGCTGCCAGCTGGGGGTGGGAGGGGAGAGACTGCTACTCCCTGGGCCATTCAATCTCTAGACCTGGCACTCCCTGAAACTCAAGACAGAGGCTCAGGCCCACCCTCCACTCAGCCTTGGCTTCTCACTGTACATCCAGAGGGATGGTGCATTAAAAACCACACTCATGCTTGTTTCTGGGCCACTGACCATGACTTGCGGGTAGCTGAGCAAGGCAGTAGCCCAGCCTCTGCTCTCTGCCAAAGCCAGGGAGTAGCCAGAGCCTGAGCTTCCCAGCCAAGGCACAGAAGAAGCAAAACTCCTGCCTGTCCTGTTCCATGTACTAAGGGTAGAGCAGGACAGGCTGAGCCTCAAGAGCAAACAGAAAAGAGCCACCCTGGGGTGCTCTATAAACAGGAGAATAGCAGCCATTGGGGCCTCAAAGGCTGACCCAAGCAGTTTTTATCCTATTTGGAATCGAAAGCTACCAGAGGCAGAACATCGGTCTTTCGTATTTAGTGAAGAGAAGTCAATATTTGCAAAAGCATAATCAATAAATACAATCTACCCCACATTAATCAGATAAAGTCAGGTTTATAGTGTCTTTTTAAGAGACGGGGTCTCACTGTGTTACTCAGGCTGGAGTGAAGTAGTGCGACCATGGCTTACTGCAGCCTCGAACTCCTGGGCTCAAGTGATCGTCCTACATCAGCCTCCCCAGTAGCTGGGACTATAGGCATGTGGCACCTCACCCAGTTAATTTTTTTTTTTTCAGAGATATGCAGTCTCACTATGTTGCCGAGGCTGGTCTTGAAATCCTGGCCTCCAGTGATCCTCCTGCCTTAGCCTCCCAAAGTGCTGGGATTACAGGTGTGAGCCACTGCACCCAACAATAGTCCAGTTTTTAGGGGAAAAGGGAAACAGCAATAAAGTCTCCGTACCCTGAAACTCCAAAGGCCAGGGTGGCCTGCAGGGCCTCAGCTCTGGGAAGTAGGGTGCTACTGCACAGGTGGACGGCCTTACCTGTGGGTCTGAGAAGGCTCCACTGATGTCCCTGTCAAAGGAGGAGAAATGGGTCCCTAGGCTCACAGAAGGGTGTTGAGGACCAGGACACACGTGCCAGCATCCTGCAGGGAGAAGCACAATGGGAGAGGAGGTGAGACACCTGGACTCTGATCACTCCACACCAATCCAACTGGGAGACCCACAATGCCGATGGACCAAGAGGATTGAACAGGGGACATCTGACTAAAGGTGTCTCCATTTTACAAAGGGACCCAGCCCAGGACGATTCAGGAAGCAAGTGTCTAACTCAGAATTGGTGACAGATACACCCCAACATTGCCCGGCACCCCTTCTACTTAGGAAAACTGCTCAAGGAGTGGGAACTGAGACCACCAGCATACACCATAAGCCATCTTATTTTCGAAGGCCCCTGGAGCTCTGTCTCAAACCTTGATTTTTCACTCATGAACCCCACTGGGATTGGAGGACTTCAGACCACAGAGAGGTGGCTGGAAAATGAGGTAATGCAGGAAGAAGAGTGGGAGACACAGTCCGAGAGGATGGCATCCTGATGCCGGGACAGGGGCATGGTCACATTGTGGGGTGATGCAAATGGCTTCCAGCCTTCCAGCAAGCCCCTCCAGCTGGGCAGAGTGTGATCTGACTACCCAGAGCCCAGAGACAAGCATTCAAAACAAAATGAAAAAGGTGGAGAAATGGATTTCCAAAGAGTCGCAGGTCCAACAGCCTCAGAGATGACAAAGTCTTCACAGGTACCACTGAAGCCACTACCCAACCCAGGGCTCCTACAGGGATCACAGACAAGCCGGGTAGCCCACCTCGCAGCTCAACACACATTCTTGTTTGCCTGACACACATACAAGCCTCCTGACCCTGGGCCCAGAGAGCAGGTAGCAGCCTACAGGGCTCTCCGATGACCATGACAGAGAGGCCGCTTATCTGCTGGCTATGGAAGCTGGGAGTGTTTCAGGAACTGATGCCCAATTCCAGGGCAACCCTGCTTTAAGAGCTGAGGACAGGCATGGTGGGGGTCTCCTCAGACACCAGTCCATGCCCGCTAGGGGCAAGCACAGCCCTAACAAAGGGAAATGGAATGGTGGCTGGGGATGGCAAAGTCATCAACTGCCAAGTGAACGGCCAGACAGAGGAGGGAGAGTGGAATTGGGGAGGTGTGAAGATAGCTAGCAATACACAGCAGTGGGAGGTGTGGCTGCAGGGAGCGGGCGGCTCTTCCAACCCCGCCACCGCCACCGCGTCCTGCATGCCCACCCCTGTGCAGGCTCCTCTGTGGGACTGAGGCTCCATCGCTGTCCCGCCCCAGCCCCTTGTCTCCACGGCTGCATGTACACACCCACATACACACTCAACCCCCGGAACAAATGAAACAGCCCAGGCACCCACAGCAGAGCGGATGCAGGTCCCAGCCCTCCCAGTGACCATGAGCAAGCTGGCCTTCCAGCCTTGCCTCTACATGCCACTGTAGGCCACAGTTGAGGCCAGCAACTCTGAAGCCTCCCCATGTTCGAGGTGAGGAAAGCTGTTGAGAGGGTTGAGGGTTTGCCATGGTAACGCACCCATCAATGGAGAGCCAGATTTGGTAGACCAGCCCCGCTCCAGCCCACCACAATGCTTCTCGGCGGGTGAGAAGGGCAGTGGTGACTCACACCCCGCAGAATTAGATCCACAGGGGCTATGAGAAAAAAGCACTCTCAGAACGCAAAGAGAGGCACTGCAGGGAATTATGTTTCTGACTAAAAGTATTAAAAGTGAAAAAAGTGGATGCAGGGTCAGGCTAAGGAGCCAACCCAGTAGGCAGCTACTTGGGGAAGAGACCTCTAGGGGCAGGTGGCTCAAAACATCCCTGGTAAGAAATTAAAATGTGCTGCTGGCTAACTCAGTTTTCCTCCAGTGACCCCTCACATAAATGGTAAACAGTGAATCTGTCCACTGCCCTAAGGGGACATGGAAAGTCACAATAAAACACAATTCCTTGCTGGGGTTTGTTGCATGTAATGTACGTTCCATACACATGTAGTCACAGTCCTGGAGGGGAGCAGGGCATCCAAGACCAAATAATACATCGTGTTGCTGTTTCCCAGGAACAAATGTCATTTCATTCCTTTAAGTTTTAAATCCAAATCTTCAATATACTTTTTTTTTTTTTTTTTTTTTTTTTTTGAGATGGAGTCTTGCTCTGTCACCCAGGCTGGAGTGCAGTGGCGCTATCTCAGCTCACTGCAAGCTCCGCCTCCCGGGTTCACACCATTCTCCTGCCTCAGCCTCCTGAGTAGCTGGGACTACGGCGACTGCCATCACGCCCGGCTAATTTTTTTGTATTTTTAGTAGAGACGGGGTTTCACCATGTTAGCCAGGATGGTCTTGATCTCCTGACCTCGTGATCCGCCCGCCTCAGCCTCCCAAAGTGCAGGGATTACAGGCGTGAGCCACGGCACCCAGCCTAAATCTTCAATATACTGCTTCAATGATTTGGAAAACTGCAGGGGAAAGAAAAACAAAACAAAAAGATACCTTAGGGGACAAGAACAAAACAGAAGTCAGAATTGCTTTCCTAAAAAATTTCCAGATCCCCGACTCTGTTTCAGTCCATGAAAGTGAATTAGCAAGTGAATCTGTTTCTCTATACGATTCCTATTAATAGAATATCAGTCTCTCCTCATCCCCACTAAATAAATGTCAAACAAACACTTAAAGAATACCAGTTTGATGGGGTGCCAGCTACTAGCCTGCCCAGACGTCCACACGTCTCAGGCTGGCCCTTGTGGAAAGTGTAAGTTCCAAATGAGTGGGTAGTGCTGCCGAAGTTAAACACTGCTGTCTCCAGCCTCCGTTCACATGACGACTGTGAGGCAGGTGGCTAAGGAATGGGTAGAGAGAGACCCATACGTATGGTAGGTGGAACCACAGCAAACTGTCCAGAGTGCTGCCAACAGACCATGGCCTTTGACTCCATCTGGAGGCATGGTTCCTAATTTTTTTCAATTTAGATATAATTCACCCACCATAAAACCCGCCCTTTTAGCCAAGTGCCGTGGCTCATGCTTGTAATCCCAGCACTTAGAGAGACCGAGGCAGAGGATCATTTGAGCTCAGGAGTTCAAGACAAGCCTGGGCAACATAGAGAGACCCCCCATCTTTACAAAAATTCATAAATTAGCTGGGTGTAGTGGCACATGCCTGTAATCCCAGCTACTCAGGAGGCTGAGTTGGGAGGATAACTTGAGTCTGGGAGATCAAGGCCGCGGTGAACTGTGATCACACCACTGCACTCCAGCCTGGGTGACACAGCAAGACCATCTATAAACCCAACAAAACCCCACCCTTTCAAAGCATATAGGTCTACGGTTATTAGTCTACTTACAATGTTGTACAACCATCACCACTATCTGATACCAGAACATTTTCATCACCCCAAAAAGAAAACTTGTACACACAAGCAGTCACTTCCCATCCTCCCCTCCTCCCTGCCCCTGGCAACCACTAATCTTTCTGCCTCTATGGGTTTGCCTATTCTAGATACTTCACATAAATGGAATCATATAATATGTATCCTTTTGTGTCTGACATCCTTCACTTAGCATAATGTTTCTGAGGTTCACCAATGTTATAGCATGTGTCGGTATTTCATTTCTTGTTATGATGGAGTAATATTCCATTATATACACTACATCTTGTTTATCCATTCATCCATCGATGGACATTTGAGTTGGTTCCACCTTTTGGCTATTGTGAATAAATGCTACTGTGAACATCGCTGTACAAATTTTTGTGTGAACATTTATTTTCAATTCTTTTAGGTATACACCTAGTTATTCCTAATTTTTTAATAAGATAACTTCACTTAATTTAAGACAAGTAATGCATCTGTATTTTGAAAACCTTCAAAACTCAAAAGGATAAAATGGTTAGAGGGTTAGAGTAAGTTTCTCTCTTGTCCCTGTTCCCCAGCACCCAGTTCCCTGCCCAAAGGCAAATTCCAGTTTCTGGCGAATCCTCCCAGAGACCGCCTATACATATACACCCTGCTTTATTTTAAAGACAGCTTGCATGGGAGGAACCTGGCAACTAGATCAGGCCGGAATCAGGCTGGAATCAGCCCAGTAACACCAGGAAATGAGCACAGTCCAAGTGCCATTTCTCCCTTTTGTCCCAGTGTGCCCCTTGGAAAGCCATGTAGCCTAGAAGAGGCCACGGAACTGGGTGGCAAGAGGAGTCCTGGAGGTAGATGGGTTCTGAAATGTGGTCCTCCATTTCCCAGCTATGAGGCCTCACTCAAGCAAGCTGCTTAACCTCTCTGGGACTTGGTTTCCCTATCTAAAAAAGAAAGTGGATACTGGTACCTAATTCATAGAATGGCTGAAGAGTCGATGAGCTAAAGAAAGCAAGTGCTTAGCACCATGCCTGGCACACAGTAGGTGCTCAGTGTTTTGCTGCCGCTGTGATTACTACCACTGCTTCACCTCACTGAGCTGATCTTCAGCTTCCTCCTCTGGAAAATGAAGGAAGGCACCTCCCAGGCACAGTTACGGTGTAGACCCGAGATCCCTGCATGAGGGCCAGGCGTGCTACAGCCTCTGAGCAGTGGGGACTCAGGGAAAGTCAGGTGGCTGAGATGTGTCTCCAGCTCCCTGCATGCTGCTCCAGGCCCTTCTGAGGCTGGGTCTCCATCCTCTCACCCGCCCACCTCCCTGTATTCTCCCAAGAACAGCTCTGAACCCTCCACCATTACCCACCCTCCCACAGGCCAAGAGGAGGAGCTGGCATCACGGACCCCATGCCTTGGGCAGTCTGGCTGGCTGGATTTCTTATTTCATGACCCTACTCCCCCTCCCTTCCATCTTCTTCAACAAACACTCTACTCTGGAGCTGAGCTTCTCTTTCAGAAGCCCAGATTATTGGAGGCAGCAGGGAAACCCTCAGAGACGTTCAAAGTGGAGAGACCTCCAGTGAAGGCGGAAGCATTTGCAGGGCCATTAAAAGACTGTTAGGAGCGATTTTTCTCTCTGCTGGCAAGTGGCAAAAGCAGAGCCCAAAGAACAAAACCCAGACCTGGGAAAGCAGAGCAGGGGAAGAGAAACTGAACAAGCCTTGCTTAACCATGCAGAAGTTGATGGAGGGAAAAAACCCAATACGCGCGCGCACACACACACGCACACACACACAAGCACACACACACACATACACACACGCATAACAAAGAGGAGAAATTCTTAGCCTGCAGCAGTTGGTAGCATTATGTAAAATCCCAAGCCCACAAAAATATCATTTGGATGATAAAAAGTTAAATTTAGCTAAGTACAGAGTGACTAATACTATGAGGGAGAGGCAGCACCCCCAGTTGCCTGGAGCTGATACAGCTGGCTTTTAGAAACTTTTGACAAGTAACCAGGGCCTTGTGCAGCACAGAATAACAGATTATGTAATAGGAGGCACCACCATCAGCAATACAAAACACAGCACAAGCGTGCAGCCTTCTCCAAGGGAGGGAACAGTTGGGTTCTGGTTTGAGTGGCTCCAGTAGGACCTTGCTTGGGCCATGGGAACCTGGATATTCCAGAGGCATCCAGGAGCACAGCCAGGCTTTGGAAGGGTTTGTGTGAATGGGTCTGCAAAGATCTTTTCCCAGGGTGGTTGCCGGGGACTGTTACTTTGGTGGCCTTCAATGAGCCATGCCCTCGTGGAGTCCCCTCCCTTTTAATCTAGCCTGGCCTTGTGGCCTGTTTTAGCCAACAGTATGGGATGGAAGTAACACTGTGCCAGGTTTGTATCTCTAAGCTTAGGGAGGCCTGGCTAAGAATTGAAAGCAGGATGCAAACAGGTATTTGTGCACCAATGTTCACAGCAGCGATGTTCACAATAGCCAAAAGGTGGGCACAACCCAGGCATCCACAAACAGATGAACAGATAAACAAAATGTAGTCTATCTACATGATGGAATGTTAGCCTTAAAAAAGACAGACATTCTGGCCAGGAGTGGTGGTTCACATGTGTAGTCCCAGTGCTTCGGGAGGCCAAGGTAAGAGGATCACTTGAGGCCAGGAGTCCAAGACCAGCCTGGGCAACATAGAGAAACCCCATCTCTACAAAAAATACAAAAATTAGCCAGGAGCAGTGGCACATTCCTGCGTCTCAGCTACTCAGGAGGCCGAAGCAGGAGAATTGCTTGAGCCCAGGAGGTTGAGGCTGCAGTGAGCCATGATTATGTCACTGCACTCTAGCTTGGTGACAGGGCAAGACCTTGTTTCAAAAAAAAAAAAAAAAAAAAGGAGGAGAGGAGTGAGGAGAATGAAGCGGTGGTGGCAGCCTGGATGCTTCTGCATTTGAACTCTAGGGAAGCTGAAGCCAGGTAAGAAGCCAACCACTTGTACCTTGCCCAACAGGTGATGAGAAGGGGAAACGGATGTTCCAGCCAGCAGCCCTGGCAGATACAGCCCAAGCACCAGTACCATCTCACCAGCCACAGGAGTGCAGCCAGCCACCTTGTCAATGGGTCCCCCACCCCAAGTAGTCAAGTTGTTCCAGCTGACACCAGTGGTGCAGGGATGAGCTAACCTTACCACTGGGCCCTGCCCAAATTGCCACATGTGAGCAAATAAATAAAATGGCATTTTGCATCACTATGTTTGGACGTACTCTGTTAAGCAGCAATAGGTAACTGATGGTGGCCAAGCTCTCTAGCGGGTTTGCAGGAAGTTCTACTTCCATCATAAGACTCATGAAGACCTTTTGTATCCTCACATATGAGAGTTGCTGAGAGACATTAGTGCTTAAATGAGTCTTAGGAAGAGAGTAGTCTTCCACTCCCAATATCCCAATGGAGTGAATGCTGAAATGAAGCCGGTGCTGAGTTTCAAACAGCTGTCGTGAGGCTGGGGAATTTCTCCAGTGATCCTATGGAGTAAGCGGGCCATCAGATGATCAACTCAAGCTGTTACTTAATTACACGACTCTCTATCTATCTGTGCAGAGCAGGGGTTTGCACACTGTGGACAGAGATATGGATGGGATTCCCTGAGTGCAGTGAAGTGATCATTGGCATGGGATTGAGACCAGAGTCCTGGCTGCTGACTCTGGGTAAGTCAGCTCTGCTCACTGGGCCTCTGTTTCCCCATCTGTAGAGTGAGGAGGCTGGGCTTGATGACCTCTGAAAGGGTTCTCAGTTCAGCTCCAACATTCTACAATCCTATGATTTGGACAGAAGGGAATACTGACCTGTAATCCAAAGCCCTGCATCAAGTCCAATGACTTGCATCTAGGTTTGCAAGGCAGACAGAAGTGCACACTGGGCTCCTCAGATGTGTGCCCCTGGAGCCCTGCTCTGCTCTCTGTGTCCTTCATGGATTTGTTCATTCATTGTTCAATATCTCACTATGACAGACTCTAGCATTGTCCAATTTCCTCTTCCTAAATCATATGTTTAGCCCCCTGGACTCTAGGTGAGGCTACGGGACTAGTTATATGAGTAGGGGAGGTCCACCACTTCAAAGCCTGGCGCCCAGAATGCCCCCGCAATCTCCTATGCTCCCTCTTTCTCTGCTTACCAGCCAGCTGACTGCACAGATTCACTGGAGAACTCCAGGGGAGCCCCAAGGGATGGGAGAGCCACAGTGTGAAAGGATCCTGGGTCCCCAATTCACCACATGGAGGCCACTCACAGAGCATGCAATTCAACTAAGACAAGAGTGGGGATAAGCCTTTATTGTGATAAGCCACTGAGACTAGAGAATTGTCTAGCAGTTAGCATTACTTAACTAATACATTCACCAAATTGATACTAATTGTCAGATATGTAGGAGATACACAGGAGAATTAGGCTGAGGTCTAATCTTAGCCTTCTTAGAACTACCAGTCTAGGTGACAGTTCAGGGAGATTGGATACAGACCAGTTCTGTACTCTGCGATCATGATGGGAACCTGTTCAAGCTCTATCCATACTGCCTGCTTCCAAAAACCTTATAACATAGGCTCACCACATTTTCCCACCAAACATGAGATGAGCAAAGAAAGAAAGCAACCAAACAGGAGGGAGAAAATCTCTATCAAGGCTCCAAATTGAGAACAATCTAAAAGCAAATGAGTAAAATCTTAGCTGTGTGCTTCCTGGTAGGCAAAGCAAAGAGGGAAATATGCTGGGTCACAAAGCTCTTCCCAATAGTGGAAAACATTAGTTCATGATGAGAAACAGACATTGTGCTTGGGAAGAGTTCTGAGGGGAATGTCCACGGGGCCAGTGTGTGAGGGAATTTGTGCCTGGGAGGAAGCAGCAAGAGGAAACCAAGCTAGCCTGGAAAGCTGTCAGCCTCCAGGGTGTACGGACAGCTTTGCAGCCCCGCCTGTGGCCTGACTGGCTCTTAACGGAGAGCTCCTCAGAGTAATTCTTCATCCTCGTTAATGTCAACACGGCAGCACCATGATAATGATGGAAAATATTTACATACCATACCACTGATGGGTTGTTTAGACCATCTGGCTACTGGACGCGGTAAGTACTGTCGAACACATGGCCCTTCCGCAAATGCTGTGCCTTAGTGCTGATGGAGGCCAGGCTGCAGGGACGTGAAACAGTGTCACTCGGCTGTGTCCGTGTGGCCTGTGTCCACTGTCAGCTTTAGTCACCTGCAGGTCAGGGGCAGAGATCTCCAGCTCCCACTCCCACATCTATCTGGGCTCAGTGTTGATGACAATAGTCTAACTATTCCCTTTATCAAGGGCCTCTTCAGGACTCAAGTGATCCAACAAGACTTAACGCAGCAAGACAGCTCTGATTCTGTGGCCACCTGGGGGATTTCTCCAATGATCTCCTGGGACTGCTGAGAATGCTCAGAGGAAAATTCAGCACAGTTCATTTGTGTTTGAAGCAGCTTCTGCCTAAGCTTTGTCATGCTCGGGAGGTAGGGACAAGGATTAGGTAGCACAACTAAAGGCTGTGCTCTATCTAGAAGCATAGAGGATGGTGATCTTTTTTTTTTTTTTTTTTTTTTTGAGACAGAGTCTTGCTCTGTCACCCAGGCTGGAGTGCAGTGGAACGATCTTGGCTCACTGCAAGCTCCACCTCCCAGGTTCACGACATTCTCCTGCCTCAGCCTCCCAAATAGCTGGGACTACAGGCACCCGCCACCACGCCTGGCTAATTTTTTGTATTTTTTAGTAGAGACAGGGTTTCACCGTGTTGGCCAGGATGGTCTTGAACTCCTGACCTCGTGATCCGCCCGCCTCGGCCTCCCAAAGTGCTGGGATTACAGGCGTGAGCCACCGCGCCCGGCCGAGGATGTGATCTTAACCACACCTAAACGAAAATTTCTTCGTTCCATCCACGTGGCTCCATGAGTACTAATATCAGGCTGAATACAGAGGCTTTTTTTCTGGGTCAATGCTAAATATTTCTTCTTTTTCTTTTCTTTTCTTTCTTTTTTTTTTTTTTTTTTTTTTTTTTAGTTTGGGGTGTTGAGTGGCTTGTTTTATTATTATTTTCTTAATTTTAGTAAGCAAGAAAAAGTTCTGTTGGGAGCCCGTTCAAAAGTAGCAATTTTCTTAATGGGAAGCATACGCTTGCCACCCACGTGAGGAGGCTGTGTCAGCTCAGCAACCATACTGCCCTGTGAATATTGTGAAGTCGTGTTACCTACTTGACAACCAGTGAGTCAAAGGGAAACTCATCACAGGTGCCTGTATGGCCTGCCGGGGTTTTGCTGCGTAGCTGACAAGGGCTTTCTGAGGGCACACCTGCAGCAAAGGCCTGGCTTTGGTTTTGTCAAATATGAACCCGCAGATTTAAGGTCACCTTATAACTAACACCCTCTAAGATTTAAAATGCCCCAACCAGAGCATTCAGGACATGAGTTCACGGACTGGGTTCAAGAGCCAGTTTTGACTCCAACTGGCTGTGAGCTTCGACGGCCCCTCACCTCCTGGAATCTGTGTTTTGGCTGTGAAAGGAGGCATAAGACGACAGGGGTCTAAGCAGCATTCTGGTCTAATAGTCACAGGTTGGCTGGGAGGCACTGGCCCAGGGCAGCAGCCTCCTTGTCAAGAGTGCCATAGGAGTTCCTTGGTCTTCTATAGGAATAGTGCCTTTCTCTCTGCAAGTAGAGTGATGACCACAGACCTCTCATATGGAGAGTGGATCATGGAAGAGTCAGAGCCCTCAGCCAGATGTGGCATAAAGCTAATTCACTGTCAGTCACACCCTGGCCAGTGAGAGTGAGCTCACATCCACATCCTCTAAAGGCACTGAGATTTAGTGGCACATGTTTCCTGAGAGTAATTACAGTCTGGGATGATGACATTTGCTGGTACAACACCTAGCACCTTAGGGCAGGATGGCTGTGCAGAGGCCACACAATACCTCTGCAAAGCTCCTCCCTGCTGGTCAGACACCACAGCCCCAGCAGGGACAACCTCTCTGAGCACCTACTCTGAGCCACCATGTCATTCTAAACAAACATCTGCTCTGCTCACCTGCTCTTTTTGCAAAAGTTATCTGAGCCCCTGGGGAAAATGGAAAAGCATAACGAAGACCACACCCAGATCACTGGGTGCTTCACTTGAACCAGCCTCCAAAACATCCGGCAGCAGGCCAGAGACACACTTCTTGTTTAAACACAGAGAAATGAGACAGCCCCAGGTCTCCCAAGTTAGAGAATAGAATCTTCTCAGAACACACAGCTGCTGCAGGCCCAGCCCAGGCTCCTTCTCTGGGGAGCCGACTCTGGCTCCAGCCCTCAGAGGCCTCTCTGCTGACTCCCAAACCCCAGTGAGCAGGTCAGCGCCAGGCCTGGCCAAGCTCTCACCGGTTCAAGGAGAAATGAGAACATGGCTAATGGGCCAAGCTGTTCAAAGAGCTCCAGTTTGGCGGGGTATGGTGGCACACACCTGCGATCCCAACACTTTACGAGGCCGAGATAGAAGGATCTCTTGAACCCAGGAGTTTGAGGCTGCAGTAGGACATGATCATGCCCTCCAGCCTGGGCAACAGAACAAGACCGTGTGTCAAAACAAACAAACAAAAATCAAAAAGCTCCACTTAGTTTCTTTATTCTTAGATCTTTCCTACTTCTTAGTGTTCCTTTTGTTCACAAGATGATAGCTACAGTGAATTATACCTTTTTTTGTGTTTGTGGTTAAATACGCATAACATAACAATTACCATAATAACTTTTTTATTTTTATTTTATTTTATTTTATTTGTTTTTTGAGACAGGGTCTCACTCTGTCATCCAGGCTGGAGTGCAGGGGCATGATTACAGCTCATTGCAACCTTGAATTCCTGGCTCAAACAAACCTCCTGCCTCAGCCTCCTGAGTAGGTGGGACTACAGGCACGCACCACTGCATCTGACTTTAACATAATTTTTTTTTAGTAGAGGAAAGGTCTATGTTGTCCAGGGTGGTCTCTAACTCCTGGCCTAAAGCAATCCTCCCGCCTCTGCCTCTTGAGTCCCTGAGATTACAGGCTTGGACTACCATGCCCAGCCCATGTCAACCTTTTGTTTGTTTGTTTTTGAAACAGGGTTTCACTCTGTCACCCAGGCTGGAGTATAGTGGCATGATCTTGGCTCAATGCAACCTCTGCCTCCCAGGCTCAAGTGATCCTCCCACCTCAGCCTCACAAGTATTATAGTTGGGACTACAGGCACACGCCACCATGCCCATCTAACACGTCAACCATTTTTAAGTGCACAATCATCACTGCCATCTACCTCCAGAACTTCTTCATCTTCCCAAACTGAACTCTGTACCTATCAAATACTAACTCTCCATTCCTCCTGCCCCCAGCTCCCCGGGGAACCTCTTTAGAAATGATGTCAATTGGCCTGGTGCGGTGGCTCATGCCTGTAATCCCAGCACTTTAGGAGGCTAAGGCGGGCAGATCATCTGAGGTCGGGAGTTCGAGACCAGCCTGGCCAACGTGGTGAAACCCCGTTCCTACTAAAATACAAAAATTAGCCGGGCGTGGTGACACACGCCTGTAGTCCCAGCTACTCAGGAGGCTGAGGCAGGAGAATCGCTTGAACCTGGGAGGCGGAGGTTGCAGTGAGCCAAGATCGTGTCATTGCACTCCAACCTGGGTGACAGAACAAGGCTCCGTCTCCAAAAAAAAAAGAAGAAAGAAAGAAATGACGTCAACTTACAGATCTGGGAAATCCAAGTCGCAAGCCTGTTGATAGGCCTCCTGGTCACATCTGAGCTCCCCCAAAAACATAACCTCCCTGAAGGTTAGCTTCTGGTCTTTCTTAGATACTCGGTGGTAAACAAGCTGACAGAGAAGGGGCAAGGTAGCTGCTGCCCCCACCCTTTACCAGGAACATACCTTCCAGACCACAACCTGACTACAGGAATCCAAAAACCCAAGAGCCCCTCAGTTGTGTGCAAGCTGGCAGCTAATGGGAATGAACAGTCTTAACTGGCTATGCCAGGAACTACCCTACAGCCTGCCCTTTGCGGTAGAAAAGGCTCTCACACAGAAGGAGTTTTCTCCAGATTTTTATTTTACTTAAAAGCTCTTCCTTGCCTGGGGTTTTGAGGTTGAAAACCACTGCCTCGCACTCACACATTGTAAGTGGGAGTGTAAATTGGTACTACCTTTATGGAGAGCAATTTAGCAATTGCTAACAAAAATAAAAGAAAAACACTCCTTGACCCAGCAATTCTACTTCTGGAAATTTATTCTACAGACATGAGAGTATATTTGCATGAAAACCTACTTATTGAGATGCCTGCTGCAGCACTGTTTGCTTCCCATCTTCTGCTCTTACAATCTAAAATCCCATCAACAGGGACCTGGTTTAACACATGATGGTCCACCCATGAGCAGAATACTAAGCCCACCATTACAAGAACTGAGCAACTCTACATGAGCCAACAGAGAACCATCTGCAGGATTTATGTATTGTGAAGTCAAAAAAGCAGATGCACAACAATAGGCAGCCATTTGTGTTTAGCTTTGTTTTTAAGTAATATAGGTCAGGCAAGGTTGATCACACCTATAATCCCAACACTCTAGGAGGCCGAGGTGAGAGGACTGCTTGAAGCCAGGAGTTTGAGACCAGCCTAGGCAACATAGCAAGACTCCATGTCTACAAAAATAAAAAAATTAGCCAGGTGCAGTTGCACATGCCTGTAGTCCCAGCTACTCAAGAGGCTGAGGCGGGAGGACTGCTTGAGCCCAGGAGTTTGAGGCTGCAGTGAGCTATGATCACACCACTGCTCTCTAGCCTGGGTAACAGAGCAAACCCTCTCTCTCTCAAAAAAACAAAAAAAACTTAAATTAAATTAAATTTTTAGGCCGGGAGCATTGGCTCATGCCTATAATCCCCGCACTTTGGGAGGCTGAGACAGGTGGATCACTTGAGGCCAGGAGTTGGAGATCAGTCTAGCCAACATGACAAAACCCCGGCTCTATTAAAAAATACAAAAATTAGCCAGGTGTAGGGGGACATTCCTGTAATTGCAGCTACTTGGGAGGCTGAGGCACAAGAATCGCCTGAACCCAGGAGGCAGAGGTTGTAGTGAGTGGAGATTGCACCACCGCACTCTACCCTGGACAACAGAGCAAGATTCTGCCTCAAAAAAAAAAAATTTTTTAATTTAAAATTTAAAAAGTGGCCAGGCACGGTGGCTCACACCTGTAATCCCACCACTTTGGGAGGCTGAGGCGGGCAGATCATGAGGTTAGGAGATCGAGACCACCCTGGCTAACACGGTGAACCCCTATCTCTACTAAAAATACAAAAAAATTAGCCTGGCGTGGTGGCAGATGCCTGTAACCCCAGCTACTCGGGAGGCTGAGGCAGGAGAATCGCTTGGACCCAGGAGGCGGAGGTTGCAGTGAGCCCGAGATTGTGCCACTGCAGTCCAGCCTGGGCGACAGAGTGAGACTCCGTCTCAAAAAATAAAATAAAAATACAAAATATTAGCCAGGCATGGTGGTGTGCACCTGTAATTCCAGCTACTTGGGAGACTGAGGCAGGAGAATCACTTGAACCCACGAGACGGAAGCTGCAGTGAGCCAAGATCACACCACTGCACTCCAACCTGGGCAACGGAGCGAGACTCCATCTCAAAAAAAAAAATTAAAAAGTAATATACATTAATATATACAGAGAATCTCTCTGAAAGAGGACACACACACAAAACTAGCAACCATCACTGTCTCTGGGAAGGAAAACTAAGATATTGAAGACAGGGGTGGCAAGAAGTCTTTTTTATTATTATTATTATACTTTAAGTTCTAGGGTATATGCACAACGTGCAGGTTTGTTACATATGTATACATGTGCCATGTTGGTGTGCTACACCCATTAACTCGTCATTTACATTAGGTATATCTCCTAATGCTATCCCTCCCCCGTCCCCCAACCCGGCAAGAAGTCTTATGTTTGCCTGTAGCTGCTTTTCACTTCGGTACCAAGTATAATGCATTACTTACTTACCCAAATAATATTTAAAATATATATGATCTTTATATTTTATTACTGAACTGTAATCTATGAGTTTGTAAGTTCCATAAGGAATGTATCTAATTTATCTTTAGAATCTTGCTAATGTCTGGTGCACTGTCATGCATAGCCTTTTCAATGTTTCATTAAAAAAAATTTTTTTATTTTGAGACAGTCTCGCTCTGTAGTCCAGATGGAGTGCAGCGGTGAGATCACAGCTCACTGCAGCCTCGATCTCTTGGGCTCCCTTGATCCTCCTGCCTCAGCCTCCCAAGTAGCTGGGACTACAGGCATGTGTCACCATGCCCAGCTAATTTTTGTATTTTTTTTGTAGAGATGAGGTCTTGCCATGTTGCCCAGGTTGGTCTCAAACTCCTGGGCTCAAGCAATCTGCCCACCTCAACCTCCCAAATGTTAGATGTTTTTTAGTAAGTGAAAGAATGAATGAGTAAATGATTCTAAAGCACTCAAAAAACAATGTTCTTTGAATCCTAGAAAATTGTGAGTCTTGAATTGTTAGAGAAGGAAGAAGTTAGGTAGAAGCAAAAACAAATAAATAATTGATATCTGGATACAAAAAGCAGACTCAGTCATATCAAAGGACGATGCACACCACTGACGGTTCATTTAAGTTGATGCTACAGATTTAACAGGAGTTTTTAAAATTTCAATTCTAATTATTTTATGTTTTAAAATGCCAATATTTAATATTTCTTTTGGAATAGCAGAATGCAAAGAAAATGCATGGTACAGGCCAGGCGCTGTGGCTCACGCCTGTAATCCCAGAACTTTGGGAGGCCGAGGGGGGCGGATCACGAGGTCAGGAGTTTGAGACCAGCCTGACCAACAAGGTGAAACCCCGTCTCTATTAAAAATACAAAAATTAGCTGGGCGTGGTGGCAGGCGCCTGTAATCCCAGCTCTCAGGAGGCTGAGGCAGGAGAATCACTTGAACCCCAGAGGCCGAGGTTGCAGTGAGCCGAGATTGCTCCACTGTACTCCAGCCTGGGCGACAGAGCAAGACTCTGTCTCAAAAAAAAAAAAAAAAAATTAGGGTCTTTTTTTTTTTTTTTTCTTTTTGAGACGGAGTCTCGCACTGTCACCCAGGCTGGAGCGCAGTGGCGTGATCTCGGCTCACTGCAAGCTCCGCCTCTCAGGTTCACGCCATTCTCCTGCCTCAGCCTCCGGAGTAGCTGGGACTACAGGCACCCGCCACCACGCCCAGCTAATTTTTTGTATTTTTAGTAGAGACAGGGTTTCACTGTGTTAGCCAGGATGGTCTCGATCTTCTGACCTTGTGATCCGCCTGCCTCGGCCTCCCAAAGTGCTGGGATTACAGGCTTGAGCCACCATGCCCAGCCTAGGCTCTACCTTTTAATCCTGTGACCCTCATATCCCTAAAGAATCAGAAAGAAGATCTAAAAACCAAGCAGACCCTTCAGTGAGTTGAATATAACTGCTAAGGGTTCTGCAGGGATTGATGCATATCCTTGGGTAAGCTTGGGAACTCTTGCCCTATTAACCTCTCACTCTTGCCCTACTACTCTCCACAATCCAGTCTGGCAAGCAGGCTGACTACAACTCCCACCATTTAGAAGAGGGCCAACTTGCAGATCAGACCACCAAGCTTCAGGCGAAAAGCTGTCACAAAGCTGGAGGGCTTTAGTCCTAGGAGAACTGCACACTGACCCCTCTGGTGGTCATGCAAACCACTATGGTTAAAATAAGGCAGAAAATTAAAAGTAGCAAAACCACACTGAGTGAGTAGAGAAAAGAAAAAGAACTAGGGAGGAGGGAGGATGACTTAGGAAGTATGGCCAGCATGATGGGTTCAGCCTGTGGGACAGCTGGCAGACACACATCCATCCACCCTTTCCGTGGCCTCCGAGAACAGCCTGGTTCATGACATTGGAACTTCAGCTTCATCGTGGTAGCCCCAGTCAGCTGAATGACTCAGCAATCCCTCAAAGACTGAATTATGTCTAGGGTTCTCTGTTGATTGAAAGAGAGGCAAGAATTGCCTTTGAGAAAGATCAGGATAATGACTGGGAAAATGTGATGAAGCTTGCATGAATGACGGCAGTGATGAAGCAGTGTCTGTTCTCTGGTTTCCAGCAGGAGCAAAAGATTTACTTCCAACAACCAGGCTCTGTTCACTGGGGTCTCGTCCAAACACTGCCCTCAGCACGGTGGTCTACGGGATGCCAGGGCAAGGGACCACAAAGCTACAGGGAATTTCTGAGAGCCCTGCCCTTGGAGAATGCATGAATGGTTCATCCCTCCTCAAGTCGCATCCATCATCCAGGATGAGTTGAGCTTGAAATAATGGACTTCCAGGCTCTGTGACAACGACTTAATGGTGCACAAATGCGTTCAAAACATTCTGGAAGAGTCCTCAGAATAACCCCGCTGAGAGATGCTGAACACCCTGCATCACGCCACTTACACCGCTGCCCTCCATTTCCTGGGAGTCCAGGTCGCAGGGGACCCAGGAGGCGCTGGCAGCTGCCTGAACTGTCCGGGTGTTACTCTAGTTTCTAACCAGAAAATAAGGTCACTGGCATGTTGATGCCCAAGCAAACAGGTGTTAGAGGTGCTCCTTCCCATCAAATTCAACAATGGTTTCCACTGACGCATAGAAAAACAATGGTGTTTGCCTACTTATTTTGCAACAGGCTGCCATACTGTCTTATTCTAATTAATTTTGAGTTTGTCTACTTTGAAAACCTAAGACAACGGCTGTATCCACTCAAAACATTCATTTTGCAACCTCCTATCTGAGAGTTATGCCCTGCCTCTTTTTCTTTTTTTTCTTTTTTTTTTTTTTTGAGATGAAGTCTCGCTCTGTCGCCCAGGCTGGAGTGCAGTGGCGCGATCTCGGCTCACGGCAACCTCTGCCTCCCGGGTTCACGCCATTCTCCTGCCTCAGCCTCCCAAGTAGCTGGGACTACAGGCGCCCGCCACCACGCCCGGCTAATTTTTTGTATTTTTAGTAGAGACGGGGTTTCACCGCGTTAGCCAGGATGGTATCAATCTCCTGACCTCGTGATCCGCCCGCCTCGGCCTCCCAAAATGCTGGGATTACAGGCATGAGCCACCGCGCCCGGCCTGCCTCTTTTTCCTAGCCTGTTGCATTGGCTTGAATCTAGAATAACGATCAGTACTAATGAGAGAGAAGGCATGCTTGTCTTGCAACAGACATTAAAAGGAATGTGTCTTAGAGCAACAGTGCTTCCTAGATGTTATTTGACCCTGGAATGCTTTTTTGATGCAATACCCAGGAGCATTCTGTGTTCCTCAAACATACTTTGGAAAATGCTACTAGAGCATTTGACTACTAAGGATAAAGTATCTGAGTGCGGTTGCTCATGCCTATAATCCTACCACTTTGGCAGGCCGAGGGGGATCACTTAAGCTCAGGCATTCAAGACCAGCCTGGTAAACATGGCGAAACCCCATCTCTACAAAAAAAAAAAAAAAAAAAAAAAAAGCTGGCTCACACCTGTAGTCCCAGCTACTTAGGAGGCTGAGGTGGGAGAATCACTTGAGCACAGGAGGTGGAGTTTGCAGTGAGCTAAATCACGCCACTGCACTCCAGCCTGGGTGACAGAGCAAGACCCCGTCTCAAGTTAAAAAAAAAAAAGGTGGGGGGGCGGGCACGGTGGCTCATGCCTGTAATCTCAGCACTTTGGGAGGCTGAGGGGGGCAAATCACAAGGTCAGAAGATCGAGACCATCTTGGCTAACATGTTGAAACCCTGCCTCTACTAAAAATACAAAAAATTAGCTGGGCATGGTGGCACACGTCTGTAATCCCAGCTACTCGGGAGACTGAGGCAGGAGAATCATTTGAACCCAGAGACGGAGGTTGCAGTGAGCAAAGATCGCGCCACTGCACTCCAGCCTGGGCAATACAGCGAGACTCGATATCAAAAAAAAAAAAAAAAAAGATAACTACCGATGGGAGATATTCTTTATCATGTTGAAATATTTGCCTATCCCTCAGTCTCTACGTTTTTAAGATTAATGAGGCTGGGGCCAGTGGGCTCACGCCTGTAATCTCAGCACTTGGGAGGCCAAGATGGGCATATCACCTGAGGTCAGGAGTTCAAGATTAGTCTGGCCAACATGGCGAAATCCCGTCTTTACTAAAAATACAAAAATTAGCCAGGTGTGGTGGTGGGCACCTGTAATTCCAGCTACTCAGGAGGCTGAGGCAGGAGAATTGCTTGAACCCGGGAGGCAGAGATTGCAGTGAGCCAAGATCACTGCCATTGCACTCCAGCCTGGGCAACAAAAGCGAAACTCAATCTCAAAAAAAGGAGTAATGAGGCTAGGCATGGTGGCGCACACTTGTAGTCCCAACTACTCGGCAGGCTGAGGCAGGGGAATCTCTTAAGCCCAGGAGTTCAAGGCCAGCCTGGACAACATGGGAGTCCTGTCTCTAAAAAAATTAAATGGATAGGCCGGGCGTGGTGGCTCACGCCTGTAATCCCAGCACTTTGGGAAGCCGAGGCGGGCGGATCACGAGGTCAGGAGATCGAGACCATCCTGGCTAACACGGTGAAACCCCATATCTACTAAAAATACAAAAAAAATTAGCTGGGCATGGTGGCGGGTGCCTGTAGTCCCAGCTACTCAGGAGGCTGAGGCAGAAGAATGGCGTGAACCCGGGAGGCGGAGCTTGCAGTGAGCCGAGATTGCGCCACTGCACTCCAGCCTGGGCAACAGAGAGACTCCGTCTCAAGAAAAAAAAAAAATTAAATGGATAGTGAACTTTATCAAATGCTTTTCTGGCATCAACTGAAAGCACAGTAGTTGTTTTATTTGTATATTTTTCTCTTTTTTCTTTTAGTAGATCTCCTAATATTTAACTTATGTTTTTGAGGCTGGCCCACAACCCAGCATAATGAGTCCTGTGCTGGGTACTTGTACTGGGGGAACACAGAGACACAGAAAAATGCATAGAGTTCTTGCCTACAGAGGAAACAGAGGGGAGAGGAACACGGGGAAAACAACACACACACATGAACACGCACACTCCTGCATACCATCTGAATGGCAGGCTAGTACTTGTGAATTTTGTTTTGCGTTTGTTTTTTTTTGAGATGAGGTCTTGCTCTGTTGCCCAAGCTGGAGTGCAGTGGTACGATCATAGCTCACTGCAGCCACAAACTCCTGGGCTCAAGTGATCCTCCCACCTTGGCCTCCCAATTGCTGGGACTACAGGTACACACCACCATACCCAGCTAATTTTTTACATTTTCTGCAGAGATGGGGTCTCGATAAGTCGCCCAGGCCAGTAGTACTTGTGAATTAATGTGTCACACACAGGGCACAGTGAGGACCCCAGGGAACCACATATGAATCATGCTAATCCCAGAGGGCTTCCAGGAGATGGCACAGAGCATTTGGGGACAGGCTGGAAATGAGGGCCTATGGATTTCAGTCCTGCCTTGTGTGGGACGGAAGGGCACACTTTCCTGGCCCACAATTATCTCAGCAGTAAAACAGTAGAGATAATTATAGATGGAAAAGACCTTTGGAAACACCCAGCTCTGCCTCCTTCATTTGCAAACAGAAGCTAAGGTTGGGGGCAGGGTCATTTGCCCAAGGCCACTGAGCCATCCCTGTGTCCTTGGCTCCAAGGGGAAGAGGAAGAGAAACAAAAGAAAGCTTTGACTGGCCCGGCATGGTGGCTCACGCCTGTAATCCCAGCACTTTGGGAGGCCGAGGCGGGTGGATCACGAGGTCAGGAGATCAAGACCATCCTGGCTAACATGGTGAAACCCCATCTCTACTAAAAATACAAAAAATTAGCCGGGCGTGGTGGCGGGCGCCTGTAGTCCCAGTTACTTAGGAGGCTGAGGCAGGAGAATGGCGTGAACCCAGGAGGCGGAGCTTGCAATGAGGCGAGATCGCACCACTGCACTCCAGCCTGGGTGACAGAGCGAGACTCCATCTCAAAAAAAAAGAGTTTTGAGATGCTGGGCAGAAAGGAAGGTGAGAACAGTCTTCCCTGTAATAAATGTAATTGCTTCTACCTGAAAAACTGGCTGAGTCAGGAGGTGGCCAGGGTGCTAAGCTTAGGGTGTAGAGGCCAGAAATAGGAGAGGCTTGGACAGGAAAAGGGGATGATCCTGGTGCTGTCCCCCACCCCACCCTCACATGCCTAGGGCACCAGAGACATCCCCACCTTCTATTCTACATCAATACACCTGAGCAGACATGTGAGGATGGCTTTCACATTCATTCATTCATTCATTCAACAAATATGGAGATTATATGGGTTGAAGAATGTCCTCCCAAAACTCATATCCTTGTCAGAAACTCAGAATGTGACTTTACTTGGAAATAGGGTCACTGCAGATGTCATTAGTTAAGGTGAGGTTACACTGGAGTAGAGTGAGCCCTAAATCCAATGACTGGTGTCCTTATAAGAGAAAAGTCACAGAGGCAGATAGACACAGAGGGAGACAACCATGTGACAACTTAGGCAGAGGTTGGAATTATGTGTCTTCAAGTCAAGGAATGCCAAGAATGGCCTGCAACCACCAGCAGCTAGGAGGGAGGCCGGGAACAGATACTCTTTGCGGTCTCTAGAAGCAACCAAACTGCCGAAACCCAAAATTTGGATGCGTGGCTTCCAGTACTGTTAGATAATACATTTTCATTGTTTTAAGCCATCCAGTTGTGGTGGGTTGTTATGGCAGCCCTAGGGAATTAACACAGAGATATGGTAGTGCACAAGCCCCTGCATGCTTGCCCTAGGAGCAGAGGCTCCAGGAGGCAGAGGGAGAGTCTGGTTCCATCTGGAATCCCTCAAGGACATCACCCTTACTCTTGCCCCAATCACAGAACCTCACCCTGCCAGCCAGCCACACCTTCCACTGCCCTTCCAGAGCAGCTCCTAGCCTGTGTCTGTGCTAGGTCCTGATGGAAGAAGCAGCCCCCAGCAGACTGTGACTGCTTACTGGAAGGGATCATCACATGGGCCAGACACGAGGATGAATCCAAGTGCATGTCAAGCTCTGGGAGGTGCCAGGAACTGTGCTAGGCCCTTTCACATACATTCTCCTTTAAACCTCAGGACCAACCAGAGGCAGGAAGGAAAGAGAAGCTCTGAGAAAGCATGTGACCTGCTCAGGGTTCCACAGCATGTCCGTGGCAGAACCCTGCTCCACATTCAGGCTGTCTGCATGAGGCCTGTTGGGTTCTCGGCACACCCAGTGCCCGATTCCCCCAGGACTGAAGCACCTGCCCCTCGACAGAACTGTCTCCCACTCGCTCTGCAGCTGTGGATGCCAGGGACCGCAGGCAGTTGGCATCTGCTCTTTGAAAAGGTATTTATCTTTCCACTCACTGACAGCAAGCGAGAGCCATATAAGGACATGCCCAACGTCAGGTGCACAAGCGTTGCAGAGACAGATGTCATTCATACGCAGTGACCAGACATGGCCGTTAACTGCCAGGAACACCCACCTCCACTCCCCCAAGAGCATGGCGGGTACACTGCTGAGCAAGGAGCTCTCAGCTGGGCCACAGGTGTGGGGTCGCCTCTCCCAGTGTCTGGGAAAGCCAGGGCTCCATAAACACAGGGCCAGGTGTGGTCCAGCCCCGAGAGCCACTGGAGGTTCTCAGCAGTATTCATGAACAGCCCTACAAGCCTGAAATTTTTGTTTGTTGTCATTCTTTTGTTCTTTTATTTCCTTTTTTTTTTTTTTTTTTTTTTTACCATTTTGACAATTTATAAGTGTAAAATTTAGTGGCATCAAGGACATCCACAATGTTGTACAACCACCACCACTATCCATTTCCAGAGCATTTTCATTATCCCAACCAGAAGCTTTGTACTCACTAAACACTCATTCCCCATCTCCCCTCCCCAACCCCTGATAACCACTACTCTACTTTCTGTATCTGTGTATTTGCCTATTCTAGGTACCTCATATAAGTAGAATCATACAATATTGTCCTTTTGTGTCTGACTTCTTTCATTTAAAATGTTTTCAAGGTTCATCCATGGTTCATTCAATACTTGGCAAATATTATTTGGCCATAAAGAGGAATGGAATACTGACACATATTGTTTGATGGAACCAAACAGTACGGCATATGAACAGACCACGTTCTGTTTATCCACTCATCAACTGCTGGACACTTGAGTTGTTTCCACCTTTTGGCTGCTGAGAACAGCACTACTATGAACATTAAGCTACAAGTATCTGTTCAAGTCCCTGCTTTCAAGTCTCTTGGGTATAGACCTAGAACTAGGTGTGGAACTACTGTGTCATATGGGAATTTTGTGTTTAACCACTTGAGGAACCACCAATTGTCTTCCACAGCAGCTGCAACCATTTGACATTCCCACCAGTAACACACGAGGGTTTCAATTTCTCCACATCCTCACCAATACTTGCCAAACCTGAAATTTTAGAGGCAGGGAAGAGGCAAGTCCCATAAGAGCCCCAGATATGGCTCCATGGCAAATCCCTGCCATCTGCCTACTTCACTCCTGCCATTGTGTACAGAGCAGCAGAAAGAAGAATGCTGGCTGTAGAGTCAGGAAAATCCAATTCTAGTTCCAGCTCTGGTGTCTGCTGGCTGTGTGACCCTGAACAAATACATTGATCACTCAGAGCCTCAATTATGTCCACTGCGGGAATGAAGCCAATGCACCAAAGTCACTTCCCACCACAGGCAGGGCTGTGAATCTGATGCCAATGGAAGAGAGAGAATTTGAGTATTTTCTTAAACTCTGTGGGATGACAGTAGGTGGTGGGAAGAAGAGACTGTTTCGATCTCCCTTGATAAATCTTCCATGATAATGTTTGCAAAGGACTAGAATACTTTTCCCTTCAACCTCCTCCTCTTTCCCTGCCTTCAAATGGAGAATCCAAAATACAGGAAAAACATGAGGAATGTGGAAAAAATATCTAGATGAACTACCGAAGGCAACCTTAGCATCACAATTATTAATGAACACACACACACACACACACACACGCTCCTCCCTCACTGTACACGAAAAAGTTTGCTCAAATCTCTATGTCCCCAGATCCATGTTGGCCAGACTAATCTTGAACTCCTGACCTCAGGTGATACGCCCACCTTGGCCTCCCAAGTGCTGAGATTACAGGCGTGAGCCACGGCATCCGGCCCCAGCCTCATTACTCTTAAAAACATAGAGACTGAGGGATAGGCAAAGATTTCAACAAGATAAGGAATATCTCCAATCAGGAGCTACTTCATCCATTTTTTTTTTAGATAGAGTCTCGCTCTGTTGCCCAGGCTGGAGTGCAGAGGCGTGATCTTGGCTCACTGCAACCTCCGCCTCTGGTTCAAGCGATTCTCCTGCCTCAGTCTCCCAAGTAGCTGGGACTACAGACGCGTGCCACCACGCCCACCTAATTTTTTGTATTTTTAGTAGAGACAGGGTTTTACCATGTTAGCCAAGATGGTCGCGATCTTCTGACCTTGCGATCCGCCCACCTTGGCCTCCCAAAGTGCTGGGGTCTGCCAAGCCCGGTGACCACCCCTGAGCCATATGACCAGGTAAGAGCACACCCAGGACACTGGTGATGTGATGGAAACCACCACTCCACACCTCCTGCAAGAGTCTGCGGCGGTGTCACCCACAGGGTCCTGGACAAATGGGCTTCGCATGAGTCAGTGCCAGGAAGCCCTCCAGGCACAACCATTCTTGCACACACAAATGCCTCCTTCAAACCAGGCTGCAGGGAGGCTCCTCTCAAGCCTTGAAAACATGAAGTGTTCCTTCTTGGGTGCGCCCAGGACAGGTTTTCCCACTTACAAGGGAAAAAAAAAAAGGTTTTACAAAATGCTTAGATTCCAAGGTTAAGTAGGCTCAAAAGCCTACTTAACTCCAAAAGCCTATTTAACTCCAAAATAGGCCCGTTGTGTGGTGAACTGTCAAAAGCAGCACTTTAACATAAAGCTCAGGGCCAGGTGGCCTAAATATGAATCTGTTAGCCATGGGACCTTGAGGAAGTAAGGCCTCTGCGGGACTCAGTTTTCTCATCTGTACAACAGAGCTGACTACAGAGGGTTGTTGTGGGATGAAGTGAGGCTCTGGTACTCAGTAAGTTCCCCAACAAGCACAGGTGCTGTAGCTGGTGGGCCTAGCAGGAGAAAGCTCAGAAATTCAGCTGCACGGTAGATCATGTTTTGTTGGTGGGCTAGCCTGGGAACCTAACCATGTGGACAGACATTCTCATGGAAAGCAGCCTTTCGCAGTGCCCACTGTGTGTCAGCTGGAAACGCCCCACACCAGCCAGCGCTTTACACATGCTGAATTAAATCTGGCCACACCCAGTCTAGGAGACCACAAAGGCAGAAGTCAAGCAAAGACGTCCAGGGTGAAGGTGGGATCCTTCCCGGTGGCAGGAACAAACCTGCAACCTATAGGTAGGTTCAGGTTCCATTTTTTAAAAAAAGCAAAAATAAAACATGTTTATAGCTAGGAATAATGTACTTTCATTTTAAATATTTTTAAACCATTTGACATTTAAAAAATTTTACTGTGATAACCATAGTAACATATGACCTCCCCCTTAACAAAACTTAAGTGTAAAATATGTTATTGTTGACTATAAGTACAATGTGTTGTATAGCAGATCTCTAGAGCTTATTCATCTCACTTGACTAAAACATTATGCCTGTAGATTACTAACTCCCCATTGCTTCCTCCCCTCAGACCCTGGCAACCACCATTCCACTCTCTGAGTCTATGAATTTGACTACTCTAGGTACCTTGTATAAGAGAGATCATGCAGTATTTGCGTTTCTGTGACTGTTCTATTTCATGTAACATACATAATGTCCTAAACGTTCATCCATGTTATTCCACGTGGCAGGATTTCCTTTTTTGTTTGGTTTTTTAGAGACGGGGTCTCGCTACGCTGCCCAGGCTGGAGTGCAGTAGCTATTAACAGGCGAGATCATAGCACACCATAGCCCCAAACTCCTGAGCTCAAGTGATCCTCCCAAGTAGCTGCGACTGCAAGCCTGTGCCACCCTACCCAGTTTGGGATTTCCTTCTTTTTTATGGCTGAATAATATTTTGTTGAATGTATATACCACATTTTCTTTACCCATTCATCAGTTGATGGACATTTTTTAATTATTTGGTTTTTTAATTTATCTTTGTTAATTTCCCATGAACATACATTACTTAAAATTTTTTTGGCCAGGCGCGGTGGCTCACCCCTGTAATCCCAGCACTTTTGGGAGGCTGAGGCAGGTGGATCACGAGGTCAGGAGATCAAGAAGATCCTGGCTAACTTGGTGAAACCCTGTCTTTACTAAAAATACAAAAAATTAGCCAGGTGTGGTGGCAGTTACCTGTAGTCCCAGCTACTTGGGAGGTTAAGGCAGGAGAATGGCGTGAACCCAGGAGGCAGAGCTTGCAGTGAGCCGAGATCGCACCACTGCACTCCAGCCTGGGCAACAGAGCGAGACTCTGTCTCAAAAAAAAAAAATTAAACACATTTATGAAAACCAGAAAAAATAACAAAAAAATAGAAATTTAACTTGGTGTTAAAGAAAAGGGCCTCCTTCTTGTTCTTTCTGACTCCCCCTCAGTCTCAATCCCTGTGGCCTTCAATAAATCAACCCCTCGGCCTCAGCTTATCTTCCATGTAATCTAGAACACAGCTCACAAGATTAAGAGTATGATTATTTACCATATTACAGCTAATTCACAAATGGCCTTAAAATTCTCAAAGCATGTTGAATGCAACTCCTCCTTAGTCACCCAGCCCTAAGTTAATAATTAAGCACTTGGCCAGGCATGGTGGCTCACACCTGTAATCCCAGCATTTTGGGAGGCCGAGGTGGGTGGATCACGAGGTCAGGAGATCGACACCATCCTGGCTAATGCAGTGAAACCCCATCTCTACTAAAAATACAAAAAATTAGCCAGGCATGGTGGCAGGCACCTGTAGTCCCAGCTATTCAGGAGGCTGAGGCAGAAGAATCGCTTGAACTCAGGAGGCAGGGATTGCAGTGAGCCGAGATTGTGCCACTGCACTCTGGCCAGATAGAGCGAGACTCCGTCTCAAAAAAAAAATAATAATAATTAAGCCCCCTTAATTGGTGAATATGGAAATGTACAGAACAGCGTCATAGGCACCACAGCACACAAAATTGACCCTGGCCTGATAATGGATTTCCTAAGTCATTTGCTCATGGAGCACTTCCACATCGAAAGTTAATTAGCCTAATGAGGGCAAGTGTGACTTCGTGAATGCCAGACTGACTTTCCGCTCTGAGCCAGCCACCCAGGAGGCTGCCCATGTCATCCTCCTGGATTCATTTCCTGGAGCACCAAAGAGGCGGACCAAGGGGACAGAACTACAGGAGGCTATGTGTCTCGTGCCTTCCCTACCACTATCTGTTAGGAGTCAGCACACATTCTGAAGGCCACCAAGAGCCAGGACACATACCTGCCACCTTTTCCTGGAGCTGGCCCCAGAACCTCTTCAGGAAAGGGGGCCCTCTGGCAGATAGAATCACAGGTGAGCCCCTCTGGCTCCTTCCAGATCATGGAAGGCCCAGGTGGGCAGAAGAAGGCTGTGCCCTACCAACCCTCACACTCATGACTGATGAATACCTGCTCTGTGCCTGACCAGGACAACAGCAGCTCATGAGTGTACTTCACAGCTCATAAAGCCACCCTCCCAGCCAGTCTTTCTGAATCCACACAGCAGCCTTGAGGGACCACTGCTACTGTTACCAGGTGGGTATTGGAACCAAGGCACAGAAAGGTGCTCTCGTGGCTGGGTGCAGTAGCTCACACCTATCATCCCAGCACTTTGGGAGGCCGAAGCAGGCAGATCACTTGAGGCCAGGAGTTTAAGACCAGCCTGGCCAACAAAGTGAAACCCCATCTCTACTAAAAATACAAAAATTAGCGGGACGTGGTGGTGCGTGTCTGTAGTCCCAGCTACTCAGGAGGCTGAGGCAGGAGAATCACTTGAACCCGGGAGATGGAGGCTGCAGTGAGCCAAGATCACACCACTGTACTACAGCCTGGGTGACAGAGTGAGATTCTGTCTCAAAAAAAAAAAAAAAAGAAGAAGAAGAAGAAAGCAAAACAAAAGAAAGATGCAACTGTCAGTGGTCACTTACCTTGGAAATGGGACAACTGATGTCTCTGGGTCCCTAAACCCTCCTAGTTCAGTTGTCTTTTGTTGTTCCTCACCCAGAGGCAAACCAAAGTCAAAATTTCACTGGCCCAGAAACATCTAAACGTCTATCAATGGATGAATGAAGAAAGAAAATGTGGTGTATGCCTACAATGAACCATTAGTCAGTCTTAAAAAGAAAAGACGGCCGGTGCAATGGTTCACGCCTGTAATCCCAACACTTTGGGAGGCTGAGGTGGGTGGATCGCTTGAGCTCAGGAGTTCAAGACCAGCCTGGGCAACATGGCAAAACCCCATCTCTGCAAAAAAATACAAAAATTATCCAGACATGGTGGTGCGTGCCTGTAGTCCCAGCTACTCGGGAGGCTGAGGCAAGAGGATCACTTGAGCCCAGGAGTTCGAGGCTGCAGTAAGCTGTGTTGGTGTCACTGCACAAGCAACAGAGAGAGACCCTGTTTCAAAAATAAAAATGTTTAAAATGGTAAATGTTATATTATGTATATTTTACCACAAAAAAAAGGAATGAAGTACTGATCCATGATATAACATGGTTGAACCTTGAAAACACTATGTTATGTGAAAGAAACCAGACACAAAAGGCCATACATTATATGATTCCATTTAATATAAATATGAAATGTTCAGAATAGGTAAATCAATAGAAACAGAAAGTAGGTGAGTTGTTGCCAGGGGGCTGGGAGAGGGAAGAATGGGGAGTGACTGCCAATGGGTGTAGGGTCTCCTTCTGGAGTGATGAAAGTGTTCTGGAATTTGATAGAGCCAGTGAGTGCACACTGCTGTGAATATACTATATAACACTGAATTATATACTTTAAAAATCCTTTCAATTTTATAAAATTAAATTTTAATTTTACAGGCTGGGCACAGTGATTCACACCTGTAATCCCAGCACTTTGAGAGGCCCAGGCAGGAGGATCACTTGAAGCCAGGAGTTCAAGACCAGCCTGGGCAACATAGCAAGACCCTGTCTCTACAAAAAATTAGGCAACTAGCCAGGCACTGTGGTGCACGCCTGTAGTCCCAGCTACTTGGGAGGCTGAGGCAGGAGGATCCCTTGAGCCCAGGAGGTTGAGGTTGCAGTGAGCTACGATTGTGCTACTGCACCCCAACCTGGGAGAGAGTGAGATCCTGTCTCAAAAATAAATAAATAAATAAATAAAATGGTTAATTTCATATCATGTGTAAATTCACCTCAATTTTTAAAAACAGACAATCGTTGGCCAGGCACGGTGGCTCACGCCTGTAATCCCAGCACTTTGGGAGGCCGAGGCGGGTGGATCACAAGGTCAGGAGATGGAGACCATCCTGGCTAACACAGTGAAACCCTGTCTCTACTAAAAACACAAAAAAATTAGCTGGGTGTGGTGGCAGGCGCCTGTAGTCCCAGCTACTCAGGAGGCTGAGGCAGAAAAATGGCATGAACCCGGGAGGCAGAGCTTGCAATGAGGCGAGATCGTGCCACTGCACTCCAGCCTGGGCGACAATGAGAGACTACCTCTCAAAAAAAAAAAAAAAAAAAACAGACAACTGCACATCTCTGCTTTCTTTCCTGCTCTGTCCAAAGCCTCACCTGGTGCCTCTCTTTTTCCACTGGGCTTCCAGAGACCCTTCCTGTCCTCTCCCACACACCACATCTGCTGGAATCTACTGCATTTTCTCTCTGCATCTGAGGCCTTAACATGGCCAGAAGCTTAGAATCTTTCTGGGTTATTCTAAGAACCTAGGCAAGACTATAGTGAGAGTAGGAATAAACTGGCAATCCACCACCTGGAGAGAAGGGAGGCCCAGCCCTGAGACCTCACTGTTTGCTTTCTGGGGAATCCCTGTCCATCCCAGAGGCCAAGTAGTCCACTTATACTTTTCCAAGTATGACTTATTATCACCCCTTCCCCACAGACCACCTCCCCCAAGTTTTCTTTCATCCAGAGATTTAATTAAATCCCTCTTTCAAATTTAGAACCAAGTTAGGCAACCTGAGGAAACCTAAAAAGGGATAACTCAGTGTCCCCAGGCACCCCACAGGCTAGCTGGGACACCCAGGTCCTGGGAGCTAAATCAAGAGGACAGCAACGCAGGTCTGACTCTAGATGGTCTGAGAAGTTCAAGGGATGTGTCTCTATCTAGATCAAGAACCAGGTTCAGCTGCTCTGAACATGCCCCCTTAGGCCCCCGGGGAACGCAGGCCCTATAACTCCTGCTAAGGGGACCTGAGTAGAGGGTCCCACACTGGGACCACCTGCATCACCTCTTAATCCTCTTAGCCCAGTGGCCACAGGCCCTTCTGCTCCTTCAGCCCAGAACAGCCCAGAGACAGCAAGGAAGGCGGGCACCCCCAGAGGACACAGCCACCAGTTCCAGCCTCCTCCTCCCCAGCCTGGCTTCCTGTTGCCCTATTCATGAGGTCAGCTCTGGGCCCCTGCTCCTTCTTTAATGAGTCAGAGAACAAGGAAAAGAGCAAAAGTGAGCAGGCTCAAGGAAAGATGGAGACTAAGCTGGCCCTGGCTGGAGGTGAGCGAGGCCCCTCCTCCAGGACAAGCCGCTAGGAACTGTGCTCTTTTTAAAAAAATCCCCTGCCCCACCCCCTAACAGAAAGGAGGCCATAAACAGGGATCTGCTTGACCAGCTGTCACCCAGCCAGTCTGAACGTTGTTCTCCCTTAAAGGGAGAAAAAGGCACTGACTCTCAAGTAAGACTCCTAAACCCCCCAGGACCACACCCCAGAGGCCTAGCTAGACCCCACTCCTGCTCTCTAACCTCCAGCCTACAGGTGCACGGCTGGACAACTTCACAGGTAGGTCCAAATTTGGCCTCAAAGTCACATAAACAGATGTGATCCCAGAACATGTAATCCTGTCTTGGTGAATCTGCTCTAAGTCCATGCATCCCTTTGGCCTCTTTGAAAAGGAAAAGCTACAGAACAAACAGAAGAGGAATTCTGTTTTCCTCTTGGAAAGAAGAAAAGGGGAAAAAAAAAATCCATACAAACCCAAATTGAAAGGTATTTTGTACTGCTTAGACTCAACTAGATCAGGAAATACTGATGGATTTTTTAAAACAACAGCACAGGCTGTGTAACAGAACATGACCAAACACAAGCATGAACATGAGGGATCAGGTCTAGAGTCCAGCCAGCAGTTAACTCCCTGTGTGGTGAGGCCTAAGTCATGACATCTCTGAGTCTTAGGGTCCCCATCTGTGAGACACAACAAATGAAAGCACTGAGGGCCATACCATGACTTCTCTGAGCCTCAGTTTCCTCACCTGTAAAATGGGCACAGCAACATTTGTGAGAGTCCTGTGAAGCACAATGGGCAGAAGTATGCCATGCACTGCGGTGTCTTAGACAAAAGGTGGGTAAGCAGGAAAGGCCCCTCCCCTCTGCACCTCCAGCCACTGCCTCTGCAAGAACAATCCACAGACACTGGATCACTACCATGCCACTGGGCCTGGCACCAGCAACTCAAACACAAATAGCTAAGATCCCCCCAGCCTGAGAAGCAGCTGGGATACGCCAGGGATGCCTCTGGTTTGGAGGCTTCCCTGGAGAAGGAAGAGCAGCCGTCTCCTGGAGAGGGAAGAGCAGCCGTCTCCTGGAGCAGGAATCTTAAGCACCAGAAAAGCCCATAACACAGAGTCGACGAGGCTGGGTGTGGTATAGGAGCCACTGGCCTGAACCCTGCAAGCACCAGTCCTGCAGCTCCCAGGCCACCAAGACAAACCTGAGTGAGCTGCACGTCCCAGATTTTATGAGCCGGCCTCCAGCTCACTAGCTGTGTCCTTGAGTCTTAATCCCGCTTCACTGCCAACACCCCACACCCAGCCCTGTGATCTTAGGGTTTCAGGGAAATGGAAAGTCATTCCCCTTTGTGGAAAGGTCAAACCCTTGGACTCGGTTTTTTCCAGTGCTCCTTCTGGCTCTCCTATTTGTTTGATTCTAAATTCCTTTATCCCCCCTGCTGGAAAGTCAGACAGAACATTCCTCAGGAAAGGGAACTTTTAGCGGGGGTGTGGTGGGGAGGAATAATTGAGGTAAAATGAAAAATGGGTGAAATCAGGTACTATAAAATCTTGGTATTCAAAGAGGGCACGACAAATTGCACTGGTCAGCAGTCACTACAGTGAACTCACAATGCTCTGGTGAGTCACCCAAGGCTGGGAACTGAAATCAAACTAACACTCTCTATCACAGTACAGGACAGGAGCTCAGCTGCATACTAATAGCAAGAATCCGCTAAATGCATCCCTTGCTACTCCCAGCAGCAAATGCATAAGCTATTTCACACTCAAATATAAATTAGTGAGCTATTTTCCTTGCTGGGTTAATACAAATCGTGCTCTGGACCAATTAAGTAAGCCACTTCAAAACTTTGCTTCAGCGTATTGGAAAATGTCCCGCTTAGGGGAAGAATGAAGTCTCGAGTGATGCATGCCCAATTGATGGCGAAATAGGTGAGAGTGCTTTCAGAATTCTTGTTTTTAATGGTGTTTTAGTGTTGGGTTCTTAAACACATCAAACAAATTTCCTTTAAACTGGTAGTTCCTGACTGCCATGGGGAAGGCTGCAGGCCTCCCACCTCCCAGATGGTTCAACCACAATAAACGTTTGGCCTGTCAGATGCACAACACTGACGAACTAATTGAAATATGCTGCAACAAGCAAACCCAAAATAAATGTAAAATAATTGTTTCCTTACACGATAACCCGCTGAAGTGCCTCCACGTCTGGCCACCCCTGCTGATTGAATGTTCCCCCTGCTCCGTGAGCCTCACTTATGTGTGGTTTTCAAAGGATTTAAATGCTTTTTTCCAGTGTGATTACCCACATGGGAAAAATTCTAATTGCAAAAAATGTTGAGTTTTTCTCCCTCTTATGAAAAAAAAAAAAAAGCAAGTGAAAAGTCAACTGTTATAAAGTACCAAGGAAAGCAATTAAATGGGCCCTTCAGTGTGAGAGGAAGAATGTCCTGTTCTCCAGAGCACCGTCGCCAAGCCAGTGTTAAGCACGCATCCACACCTGTGGGGAAGCCCTGCCTCTCAGACAACCTCACGCCACTGATGGAAGCTGGGAATAGCCACCTATTTCTACCCTGACACACCCATCCCTATCCCCCTCCCCCCTCCCTCGCTCCCTCCCTCCAAGGGGCTGTCTAGAGAGACAGCAGAGGGTGGAGCCAGCAGCACCCATAACAAGCTCTCCCACCAGCTCACCACCTCATGCAGGACACTGGTGCCCAGTGAGCCCTCCCTAGGGGGCTGGGAAGCCCAAGGGCCTGATTCTAATCCCAGGAGGACAACAGAAGCAAAGTGCACAGCCCTGCTCCACAGCACAGCCTGTGAGTCAGACTTGGAAGGGAAGCCCCCCAGCTGCCAAAAGAGAAAATTCAGGCCCTCCCCAGGAGCCACCTCTCAAAAGGGGAAATAAACAGCTCTGCAGAGGAGAAACAGTAATAATCCGTATGACGTACGTACGAACTCTTAAGAGGGCACACAACAGGCAAAAGACTTGGGAAAGCTTCCTCTGAGAGAGCCCAGGCATAAGAAGGCCACAATTTGAGGCATGGGGGCCCCAGGAACCCCCCATCTTGGCCTGAAACACCTCCGTAAGAGGATTATTCCTTTGGGAGAAGGATTGGTCTCAGCTCCTAAGAAAGGCCGAGTCTATTGCAGGGCTGCCGCCAGAACCCACTGCATGGAAGTACAGGGTCCCTCCTACCTGTAGACTTGAGCAGAGAGAGATGGGCACCATTCTGTTGGCAGCAGCCCTTCTAGAAGAAGCTACAGCAGGGCTGAGGGAGGACAGCTTGTCTTTCTGTAGCACCTAAGACAAGCAAACACAAGAATCTGCCCACAGCCTCATCCCGCAGCTCCAGTCTTCATCCATTAAGTACCATCAGCATTGTGAGGTGCCCTGAGCTAGGCTGGATACACCGTGGGGGCTGACACGATGCCAAAGGTGGCAGATCCTCACTATCCATGGATTCCATATTTGTGAATTACCCTAGTCACTAAAATTTATCTGTAACCCCAAAATCAATGCTCATGGTGCTTTCAAACTCATTTTCGAATGTGTGCAAATTGGCAAAAAATTTGAGTTGCCTGATGGCACATTCCCTGCTGAGGCTGAACGAGGGGACATCCTCTATCTTCCCATCTCAGCTCTCCTAATGGAAACAAGTGTCCTTTTTGTGGTCTGTGCAGTGCCACATTTTTGGCACTTGTGTGCTTTGTGTTGGTGATTTTGCTGTTTGGAATGGCCCCCAATCACGATGCTGAGGTGCAGTCTAGTTCTTGGGTGCAAGATGGTTATGATGTGCAGAGAAAATCTCTTGTGTTAGAGAAGCTTCATTCAGACATGAGTCACAGTGTTGATGGCCAGGAGCTTAATGTTAATGAATCAATAATACATATTAAATAGGGTGTCTTTTTTGTTGTTGTTTTGAGACAGAGTCTCACTCTGTCTCCAGGCCAGAGTGCAGGGGCACGATCTCGGCTCACTGCAACCTCCACCTCCTGGGTTCAAGCAATTCTCCTGCCTTAGCCTCCTGAGTAACTGGGATTACAGATGCACACCACCACACCCAGCTAATTTTTGTATTTTTAGTAGAGATGGGGTTTCACCATGTTGGCCAGGATGGTCTCGATCTCTTGACCTCATTATCCGCCCACCTCGGCCTCCCAAAGTGCTAGGATTACAGGCATAAGCCACTGTGCCCAGCCAATTTTTGTATTTTTAGTAGAGACAGGGTTTCATCATGTTGGCCAGTCTGGTCTCGAACTCCTGACCTCAGGTAATCCACCCGCCTCGGCCTCCCAAAGTGCTGGGATTATAGGCGTGAGCCACCACGCCCGACCTCTTTTAACAGAAACATATATAAAATAAGATTACATATGGATTGGTTAAAGAAAATATTGTCCCCGCAGGCTCAAAGGAGCCTAACCCAGTGTTTTCCCTAGGAGCAGTGGTTCAGTGTTCACTAACTCAGTGTTTGAAGAGGGACTTTACAGAACATAACTATGTTAGCCAGCGTGGTGCACAAGTCTGTAGTCCCAGCTACTCAGGAGGCTGAGGCAGGAGGATCATTGGGCCCAGGAGTTTGAAGCTGCAGTGAGCAATGATTGCACCACTGCACTCCAGCCTGGGAGACAGAGAGAGACCCTGTCTCAAAAAATAAAAAAAGAAGAACCTAACTATGGCCAACAATATGAATCAAATAACTATGCATATGCATAGTCAGGATATACTTTCCTCAGACAGAGCTATTCCACCCTACAGTCATGTGCTCCTAAGGCTGCAGGTTGGCATGTCCACACCCAATAGGGAGTTTGAGCTGTCAGCTTCTGCTCCAAGGCTGGAATCAGCCTTGAGGTCTCTTGGGTCCTGCTGCTGCTCTGATAACACTCTGCCTTTTCCCTGGACCCATGACTCCCGCTGACGTCCCTGATCATGACCTCTGATCTTTCTGACTAGCCAGGTCTTAATAAGACCCCTTTCCACAATAGAGATAAGGGACTTCAGAGGCAAGGGCACTCAAGGAAAAGCTTTATGAAGAATGGGGAACTTCAACAAGGAGAGTGTGAAACTAATTTTTCCATGCTCTCTCTCCAAGGTTGTCTTGGGTTTTTGATTTGTCTGTTACCGGAAACCTGCCTGTTGGTTAATCTCCTTTGTGTCCTCTAGCAAGGGCAGTTGTTAATATAAGCAATTTGGCCAGCCACAATGGCTCACACCTCAAGAGGACTGCTTGAACCTGGGAGTTCCAGACCAGTCTGGGTAACACAGCAAGACGTCGTCTCTACTAAAAATATCGTTCTATCATAAAGATACAGGCACACGTATGTTCATTGCAGCACTATTCACAATAGCAAAGACATGGAATCAACCTAAATGTCCCATCAATGGTAGACTGGAAAAGAAAATGTGGTATATATACACATAGTATAGAATACTATACAGTCATAAAAAGAATGAGATCATGTCCTTTGCAGGAACATGGATGAAACTGGAGGCCATTATTCTTAGCAAACTAATGAAAGAACAGAAAACCAAACACCACAAGTTCTCACTTATAAGTGGGAGCTAAAGGTGAGAACACATGGACACATAGTGGGGGGCAACACACACTGGGACTTATTGGAGGGTGGAGGGTGGGAGGAGGGAGAGGATCAGGAAAATAACTAATGGGTACTAGGTTTAGTACCTGAGTGACGAAATGATCTGTATAACAAGCCCTCATGACACAAGTCTACCGATACAACAAACCTGCGCTTGTACCCCCGAACTTAAAAGTTAACAGCTGGGCGTGGTGGCTCATGTCTGTAATACCAGCACTTTGGGAGGCCAAGGTGGGCGGATCACTGGAGGTCAGGAGTTCGAGACCAGCCTGGCCAACATGGCGAAACCCATCTCTACTAAAAATACAAAAATTAGCCCGGTGTGGTGGTGGGCGCCTGTAATCCCAGCTACTCAGGAGGCTGAGGCAGGAGAATCGCTTGAATCTGGGAGGCAGAGGTTGCAGTGAGCCAAGATCACATCATTGCACTGCAGCCTGGGCGACAAGAGCGAAATTCCATCTAAAAATAATAATAATTTTTAAAAAATACAATAAAAGTTAAAAAAAAAAAAAAAGAGTAAGCAAATGCCAGCCTGCTCCTCCTAACAGCACTCGTCATGTCTTTGACCATAAATGTTTAGCAGAGGTTTGTCCTGGTGTTGCTAGGCTGGGCATGAGGAGGTCAATGCTCCATACTCATTTTACAGGAAACAAGGACCCATGTACAGGGCTGTCACTTTTAAAAAAGAGCATTAAACCGGTAATCAGGGACTTGGGTTCCAGGCTAGAAGAGAGGTCTTGTGCAAATCACTTCTATTCTGCCAGCCTCTGCCTCTCATCCTCAACAGGGTGCAGGCCCTCCCAGCTCCAGTCTTCTGGGACCCTCCATCAAAGATATAGAGGATTTGAAAAAGGCATCACCAGGTTCCCCGCTTTAATATCTGGACCAATTCTCTCCTTTCCCACCAGAAGACCTGTTCTGCAGGCCATTGTGATAACCACAGATTTTAGACTCTAAGTCCTACACACCTTTACAGTTGCTGTGGACTATCAAAACTACCCATTCTTCAAGGCCCCCTTCAAGTCCCACTTCTTTCAGGAAGTCAACCCTGACTGCCTTACCCAGAAACGGCATCTCCTCCTCTGAACTCTACCTTCAACAACTCTTATCACACATACCCTTTGTTCCCCATGGACTCATCTCCCTAACCACACTGTGAGTTAGTGTGTTAGGTACAATGTTACCTTCTTATTTTTATTTATTTTTTCTTTTCTCACTCTGCTGCCCAGGCTGGAGTGCAGTGGCACAATCATAACTCACTGCAGCCTGAAACTCCTAGGCTAAAGGGATCCTCCCATCTCAGCTACAGGCGCACACCACCATGCCCAGCTAGCAATGTTACTTACTATATTTAATTCACTTATCCATACAGTTTTCCAGAAGCCTTTTGTGATGACTTTATAAAGAATATATATAGAGAGATTTATACATAAACACACACACACAGAAAAAGAGACAGTTCAGGAAAGCAGCAATAAATATGCTGATGTTGAGGGTAATATAGTTGCTAGACGGAATATCACATTGTGTGCTGAACAGCCTGGAAGCCAAGGAGAAGAGGAGAAACATAATCAGTTGGAAAGACAGTGTGGTATAGAAAGAGCCACACATAGTGTGGCAAAGAAGCAGAACTGAGTGCAAATCCAGGGAAACTTGGGCAAGTTAGTTGACCTCTCTGTGTGTCTTAACTTCTTTCTCTGGGAAAAAGGGGAAGAATACAAGCTACCCTGCACAGTGTGTCAGGGAGGCCCAAGCACACACTGCATGGTGCATAGTATACAAACAAAACGTGTTTTCCTTCCCCACTTTCCTTTTCGTTATCAAAGGAGAAAGCAACCTAGTTTCCTGCGGGAAGGCAAAGTTTGCCTGGCCCTAAATTCTAAAAGAAAATTTTAATATGGGTCACTGTAAGAAGCCTTTAGAAAAGGGGAAAATGCCTCAGATTATGGTTTTAGAGTAAACCAGATGAGGATTTGCCATGGCTCTATTTGATAACATTCCAGGGTACCAGTAAAAGCTTAATAAACATCAACCAAATGACCTACAGAGAAGCTGTGCAAAGACCACTTAGCCGCATCTGTGTTTGGAGGCAGGGAGTCCTGTTAAGCAGCTTTCAGGGTGACTATCTGCAAAGGGATTGATCTCATCTAAGCAAAGTTGAGAACTGGCGTACAATGGCTCATTTTGGATTGACTTTGCGGTCATAAGCAGTGGCTCCTCCTGCCCATGGCCAAAGACACTGGAGCAATACCACTACGCTTACATTAAAGAGCACACGGCCCCGGCATTTTCTCCAAAAACAGCAAGGCAGTGATCTCAAAGTACCAGACGTTTCCTCTGCTAATCTCTACAGATAACTGCACATCCTCTATGACTGGTCTTCTCGAAGACCAAGTTGGAAAGACTTTAACTAGATGGGCTGGTTAGGAAAGCATCTATCTGCTTGGTGTTAAAACAGGCCTCTAGACACGGAGGAAGGCAATGGGTCCCCATAACAGAGAATGTATAAGCAATCAACTCTGGACAAGAAGGGCTCTCAGTGGTGATCTAGGCCAACCCTCTCACTATTTTCCTAAGTACCTTACTGTGCAGCAAAGCATTGGGGATGCAGAGAAACGTGATACAGCACTAACCGCCCAGGAGCTCACAGTCTAGTGGGGGGCACGTGTAAACAGATAAGGGCCATTCTGTGTGGCAAGCAAATCAGACTAGGGTGGTTCGAAAATCAGAAGGGGGACCAATTCCACCTGCGAAGGCCAAGACTGGGTCTCAACCAGTGAAGAGTTGAAGGCACCTGGGGAGAGGGAGGGCATGGGAGCACCATGCCTTTGAAAGCCTCTAGGTAGCCTGAGAGGACTGCAGCTGAGGGTATGAATGAAATGGTAGGAGAGGAGGCAGAAAAGGTAGACAGGACCCAGATCCCAGGGGGCCTTAGATACGCAGAGGAATTCTTTCAGATTCCATAAGGTGCAACCAAAACCAAGAGAAACCAAGTGACTTAGTTAAGCTCCTGTAGCAAGTTATGGGAAAAGCCAGGTCTGGAACCCCAGTCTCTCGACTCCCGCAGTCCACTTCTCTCCCCTGCTGCCTCCCACGCCTGAGCAGCTGGGGAAGACCAGGAGAGAGAATGGCCCATTCAACACTCACTACCCAAAGAATCTGGAGTCTTTGCCTGGCCATCTTCAGGGCAGAGGATGTACTGTCCTGTTCACTTGGCAAGCCACTCCTTACAAGAAAAACAGCCCTTCCTAACTCATTGTGTTTCTCTCTGCAGTGGGAGAGGGCTGGAAGTCCATTCCAACCACAGAATACAGTCTTTTCATGGAAGGAAAATAATTTAACTGCAACAGTCCAGGAATCAGACAAGCTACGGTCCCAGAGGCAAGCGTTGGAGGTGCCTTCTGCTCCACGGAGACACTGACTGCACACAGGGTACTGACCAGGGCAGGGGACCAGAGATGAATCAACTCCAGCCCGGGAGCTCACCGTCCAGCAGGGGAGATAAGGCAGATGGAAAAGTAACTATAAAATAAGGCAGACGGTGATAAGAGTTACACAGGAGATACAGATAGCAGGCAGTGGGAGTTCAGAGCAGAGAGGAGTCTGGGGGATGGATGTTAGGGGAGATTCAGATGAAGGGGAGCACTTACTGCCTTCCCTCCAGAAGTGGGGGGTCTATCCTAGCAGCTCTGGTCACTCCCAGATGGGGGCCGGGGAGAGAGCTGGTTGTGGACAAAGACAAATGTTCCAGTGAGGTCTCCCTTGAAGAATCCAGACTCTGGGTGGGGGAGGCAGGTAGGCCGGGGTGTTTGGAGAGGCACCCAGCCCACACTTCAGAGGGAGGGAGAGGAGTGCAGGATGTCTCTGCAGGAGCAAGTCGGTGGAAAGGGGACAAGCCTGGAGGACTTGCCTTGAAATGACATTTGCACCGCGCGCACTATGTTCACCTGGAGTGGCCGTTTGGGATTTCTTGCGGGGAGACAGTGCACACTGGGGCGGGGGACACTGAACTTTCCCTCTCCCCAAGGCCCCCCGATCAGCCCTGCCACGGATAAGAAAGGATTCGGGGTGGGAAGAAGACAGAGCCGGCACCCCCATTACCACACGAAGGGGGCACTGAGGATGGAGACGGGCCACACCCCAACCCTGGGCCCCCGACAAGCAGAGGCCACGGCCCGGGCCTGGGGACGTTCAGCTGGAGGCGGGAAGCAGAGAAGGCGGGCCGGGGGCTCACCTCCGCTTCCTCCCGATGGCCCCTTCCTCGCCCTGGCACCGGCACTGCCCACGCCTGCCCCCCGACCGCTATGACACTTGTCCCTGTCGGGGGTCCCCCACGCGGTCGCGACCGACGGAAATTCGGAAATCAGCGTTTCGGGCACGGATCCAGGGCCGGCGACTCACTGAGGCCAGGCTCGGGCGGTCTCCCGAGCGGGGTTCCCGCACGCCACACCCTCCTCCCTGCCCGGGTCTCCGCTCCCTCCTCCAGCCCCCGCGGCTCGGCGGGCGGGCAGGCCGGGGCCTCTCTGGGAGCCGCCGCCCAGATCCCCAGGTCCCCGGCCAGCGCCCGGCACTGCGGGACTCACCGCGGGCCTGCGGAGCGGCCGCCCGGACGCACTCACCCCGCTCGGCGCGGCCGCGGGCTCTGTCCTCTTCGGGGCCCCGGCTGGGCCGCCGCCACCTCACGCCGCCTCACGGGGAGCGCCCGCCCCGCGGCCCCGGCCCGGCCGGCTGCGCCCCGCGCGCCCCCGCCGCCTGCTGGCCCCGGGCGAGCGGCAGAGCCCCGGCGGGCATTGCTCCCGAGCGTCGCAGGCGGGCGGCGGCGGCGCACGTGCTGGCAGGAGGCTCTCGCTGAGGCGGCCGCGAGCTGAGAAGGAAGCGCCGGGCGGGCGGCCGGGGCCGGCTGGACAGCTCTACGCCGCGGCGCCGCGGTGCCCCGCGCACCCCAGCGGCCGCTGCTGCCCGCGCGCGCCGGGCCGGGCTCGCATTCCCTCAGTGGCGGCGGCGCCTCCTCAGGCCGCGCGGGGGAGCGGCGGCGGCGGCGGCGGGGGCGCGTCCCTGCGGAGTCTCGGCCCGGCCCCGCCGCCTCCGCCGGAAGAAACCTCTCCGACTCGGGCAGCCCGCCTGGTTCCTCAGCCCTGCCGCGGCGCCCCCGCTCCTCCCCGGCTCGCCTGTGTCCTCAGGGCCCGGGACTGGACTCGGGGGCGGCGGCGCGGATCCCCGCCCCGGGCTCCTCGCCCACCGTCCGCAGCAGCCGAGCGCATTCGGGGGCGGGAACCGGCCGACTTGCGGCCACTGTGACTCTTAAAACAGCCTCATTTTAAAAAACGAAGTTTCTTAGGAGCGAAATGGTAAACCAGGGAGGGCAGAGCGCAGCGGGCAGCTCACCGAAGCCCAGCCCCGGGCGCGGTGCTCGCCACACGATGGGTCCGCGCTCTCCCCTCAGGACGCCCGGGCCGCGGCCCAGGGAACGGCAGAGCCGGGAGCGCAGCCGTCCGGGTCCCCACCTCAGGGAGTAGCTGGAAAAGGATCACGAACAGTTTAATCCTGATGATCTGGCACGACAGGGCTCTCCAATGGGAAGAGCCCCCGGTGGGGGAGCGCCTGGTGACATTCCTTAAAAACATGAGGTGTTTGTTAGGTTGAGCCAGGGTGGACTTGTTTGGCAAAATCTGAAGTCATGGAACTAAAGAGGGCACACCTAAAACTTAGTGATGTGTGACCCATCCCTACTTGTCACCTTATAAGGCTGAGGAGACGGCGGTGCTCCCCTGGTGGGGAGAGGACAAGCTAAAATTAAGGCGGCCTAGATGACTCCAGATGAAGCCGGGGAGGCCGAGCCCCTGACAGCTGCTCACCTCCTGGGGTCACGGCAGAACCCAACTGAACGGGCCAGGAAGGCCATCGTTCCCGACTCGCCTCCAGGTGCCCCTGACCATGACCACGCAGAGGAGGACCAAGGCGTATCATCATCACCTAGAACGCTTCAGCTCCTTCCCTCCACCAAGAGGTGCCTAGGATCCATCCAGAAAGATCTGCGGAGCCCACAGAGTCCCAACGGGAACTGTGCTCCTGGATGGACGCCCCTTAACCCATAACTCAAGGACTTCTCTATGCCTGGGACTTAAAATCACCAACAACCCGCTCCTGCAGCCAGCTAGCGGAAATAAACACACAAAGACCACACGCCAGTTCACAGCCACGAGTATTTATTGAGTGCCTGTAGTGCAAGAAAGAGAGATGGTCCCTGCTCCCGCGGAGCTTACAGCTTCACGACTCCAGCATCTGGCTAGATTCAGAAACAACTGCAGCAAGCACTTGTCTACCCACCAGCAGCACTGTATAAAGCACATTTTTCACATTATCGGTCACTGTTACAGTGAAATTGTTAGATGTAAAAATTATCCTTGAAATCTGTAGTCATAGAGATGACATGGTATATAATGTCCAGCAAATGCACATTTATGGCTTGATTCCTCACATATCTGAGGGGTCTATGGAAATAAAGTACAAATCAGGCAGAAAAGACTTAGTAACACAGTTCCTAAGAATACTGGGGTAGTAGTTTATTATCAAACTACCATAGAGCTCTTGGCAGGGCAGGAAATTATTTCCAGCAAAATTTGTGCAATATAGTGGATTTAATCAAACCTGCAACTATCAACCATACATGGTCCCTCATGACAGGTAAATATAATCTACCTGTCTGAATGGTAAAAGGCTACAGGTGTGCATTTATTTTTTAAAGCTTCTTAAAGACTCATAGCACAAGTGGCACATTGAAATCTAGTGAAAACTTGAGATAATCTAAAAATTAAAGTGACGAAAGTGTCTAATTTTACTACATATGTAGGTGCAGAGTTCAGATTTCAAGTAGCGTCCAGCAAAGCACGTGGCTTTTCTGGGCGAGAAGGGGATAGCTTTTGGTTGGCTATCACAGACTCCACCTACATCTCCTAACACCCACTGGCAGGCACTTCCTGTGCATGGTTCTGCCCACAAGCTGTCACCTTTAGATGAAACATTTGAAGGGGCAATTATTTGGAGGATACTGGCAATAATTTTTAGAAAAACAACCTATATTTATATCAAATAACCCCCAAGTCACCAATTAAGACCAAAGTGCTTTCTGAACTTACATGTGACAGGTTATCAAATTTGTTAAATTTTTGGTGGTTAAAAAACCAAACACACCGGAGGGATGCTTAATTTAAACTCCAAAAAAGCTCATTTTTTTGCAAAGCGTGAAGAGAACATCTTAGACTACCTAACAAATGTCAGTCCAAGGCAGTTTTTAGGTCAACTGCTTGGGACATAATCTACTTTTTTATTTCAGAAAGTATGCTACCTCAAGGCTGGGCGCAGTGGCTCACGCCTGTAATCCCAACACTTTGGGAGGCCAAGGCAGGCAGATCATTTGGGGTCAGAAGTTCAAGACCAGGATGGCCAACATGGTGAGAACCCCGTCTCTACCGAAAATACAAAAATTAACCAGGCGTGGTACGCACCTGTAATCCCAGCTACACGGGAGGCTGAGGCAGGAGAACAGCTTGAACCCAGGAGACAGGTTGCAGTGAGCCAGTATCATACCACTGCACTCCAGCCTGGGCAACAGAACTAGAGACTCCCTCTCAAAAAAAAAAAAAAGGATGCTACCTCAAAAGCCTACTTAACTCAATGAATCTGAAATATAATATTTCTTGAGCACTTACTAAGCACCAGGCACTTTACAAAATCTCCCTTAATGAAAGGAGTTTTCTTATTTCATCTTATAGCTGAGGAAGGCAGGCCTGTGCCAGGATGTGACCCAGGTCTCTCTGGCTCCAAGTCTCTCCTTTCTTGTCCCCTGAGCCCAGCTCTGCACAACCCTAGCACGGCCACTTTAGCTACATCTGTTGCTTCAGTTGGAAAAGTCCTTCAGTTGCAAAGGCCATTTCCATACCTCAGGAGTAGCTCCTGCAAACAGAGGCTTAGCAAGGGAAAGGAAGGGGGCAGATCCAGGCATCAGGGGAGAGTTCACTTTCTATTTGCATTTTAAAAGGCACTTCCCAGAGGTGGCAGATTTGCTTAGGTTTTGTTGTTTTTTTTTTTCTTTTTAAACTATTAATACCTGCAGCACAGCCCCAAGCCAACAACAAAAATAGTTTACACCCGGGGATAATAGCTGCTATTTAGAATTGCCATCTTTCCTACTTTTAGGTGGAGTGTTTTTTCAGTTGACATAAGATAAGCATTACCAAAGAGAAAGATAGCAGAAAGAATTTTCCTTGGTATCCCTCTTCACAGCTATGAAGAAAAAAGAATACATTTTTTAGAAATAAGTGACTGATAGCTCCAATCTATTACACACTTCAAATATCAAAGCATATGCTGAGAGAGAGGCGCAGAAGATGTTTTGATGGAGCTTAACGCCTTTTTTGGAATAAGCCAATATAGGCTACTAAGAAGATAATTCCTTGGCAAGATAAAACTATCATCTCTTCTGAAATGGCATTTTTTAATTCTTAAGAATGTAGTAGATTTTACAATAAAAGTAGGGAACAAGGAAATATCCTAACAATTTTCAAGTTAGTTTTTAATGTCATATCCAGGAACACATGAAAGGTGCTCTTACTAGGTCTTGACACAAGCTGTACTGGAGCTTGACTAAAATGAACATTTTCTTTACCAAGACTAGATTTTTTTTTTTCTCTAAAGGCTAGAAAACCAAGAATAAAGAATACCAAGAATAGGCCGGGTGTGGTGGCTCATGCCTGTAATCCCAGCACTTTGGGGGGCCGAGGCAGGCGGATCACATGAGTTCAGGAGTTTGAGACCAGCCTGGCCAATATGGTGAAACACCATCTCTACTAAAAAAAAAAAAAAGATATACACATACACACACACACACAAAATTAGCCGGGCGTGGTGGCAGATGCCTGTAATCCCAGCTACCCGGGAGGCTGAGGCAGGAGAATCGCTTGAACCCGGGAGGCAGAGGTTGCAGTGAGCTGAGATCATGCCATTGTACTCCAGCCTGGGCAACAAGGGCAAAACTCCATCTAAAAAAATAAAAAATAATAAAATAAATAAAAAATAAAAAACAAGAATAAAGGCACTTGATTCTAATTATAAGTAATTTTGATTAGCCTGAAGTCTTCAAAAGTTGCAGGAGTAGGGAGCAAAGGTTCAACTGCACTGTCAGACAGGCCGCCCTCCTTGCTGAGAAGGGAGCAGGGCTGTGGACCCCTGGCCTGGGGACCAGCCAGGTGAAGAGTGCTCAAAGGTCGTTTGAGAGCCTGCTTGGAATAACTGGGATGGCTTGGTTCATTCTAACTACTTATTATTAAGAGCCACATAAAGAGGAAAAGCTCAAAAGCAAACCAAAATTTAAAACCTGAGCATGTTTAGTACGAATCCATTTTGAAAGTTTGGATGAGTCTGTTTATCAACATGTACCCAGCTGGAATATGTGGGGCACTGCGTTCTGATTGGCTACCAAAAACTAAGTAGTTACACAGCTCCAACTTAACCAGCAGTCCCAACACAAACCTACCAATGCTCCTGGATCAGAGGAGAGACTCCTGCCCACGCGCTACTTCTGAGAGCCAGCGGCTACCACAGAGGCAGTGGGCTGGAGCCCTCTGCAAGGCCGAGGGGAAGGCACCAGGCTCCATCCGGACACACTCCCTGTCCATTAACAAATACAGTAGATTGTGATGATCTAAAGTCTAGTGTTCTTACAGCACCTACAGTGGAAATATTTTCCTTTTGGCCAGGGTGAAGGAGTGGAAAGGGGTGAACATATCCAGATGACAACTATGACGGACAGCTGAAGCCATGCACACTAAGAAAACCAGGCTGCCCTCTTAATCCCTCACGGGGTGGTGGCTTGTATTTCAAAGGGTTTATCTGTCCATTTATTGTCCAGGGTGGGATACAAGTTAATTCAGAACAATGGGCAGAGACCTACTCTGAGAGACCTCCAGAGAGGGCTCTCCAATTGTTTAACTTTTTTAGAAAAGATAAAATTAGAGAATTACAATCTCTCTCATTTTTCTCTTACAGACAATAAAGTTTAAAGAAAATGAGTTATATTCATGTAGTTTTCAAAGCTTTCCAAGAGTCCATTATTACTATTCTGATATTCACTCTAAGACATGTTTCAAATAGGAATTGCATTATCATTTTTTAAAAACCTCAACACAACTGAAATCCAAGGTACACTGTAATTGTTTATGTATTCAGCATGTACTAGTCTATCATTATGGAAGCTATTAAGCTTTATTTTTTAAAAAATGAATTGTATTTACAATGTAGAACAAGTTTATAAAATTGGTGTGCAGTTAATTGTAAAAGGATAACACTATTTGTTTAGAAACAAGCTGCTTCCTCTGTTTATATTTCCTTATTCTTGATATAAATTGGAGACATATACTATTTAAAAATAATGCTTTTTAAATAGTAAAATATACAAGAGATTCCTGAGCATAACAAAAATATCTTGAAAATATGTGGCCATTTGAAGTATAAAATAGCAAGTGTAAGAATAGCATGATTGTAAAACTACTGTTTGAAGGCTTATAAACAGTACAAAATAGTTTGCCTTTTCTGACTGCATAATTATACATTAGTGCAAACAAAAATGTCTCAAAATTTAATGGCTACAAATCTCAAAGATTTGCAGAGGTGCGCAAAACATGGAATTTCTTTAGCGTCATGCGAACTGAACCCAGTTCTCGATTAATCCTTTCCAAACGATCTTCCAAGGCTTCCTAGGTGAAAACAATGGGAAAAGTTTAATTAGAATTCTGTACCAAGTTCTATAATCACCACCAAACTGACCTTTCTTTTAGCAAAAGAGCAAGTATAAACACTAAAATTACAATTATTTTGCTTTCTACACGAAACATCTTATGATTTCTTTTAAACTGGACAATATGAATTAGCTTTTCAACTATTCCAAATAACTGCTGTACTTTAAAATATTCTCAATATGTTTGACACATTGAGTATATGGAAATTCTAGTAATAGCAATACAACCAACTGGAAGAGGATAATTCTTTGGCTCTGCTGAAGTGAGAACAGTACAAGCGGAGCCTAGGAGGTGCTTCACACATTTCACCAGAAGAAATGGACACATTTGATCAGTGCTGCATCCCACACATACATAGATCAAATAACTTTCTTCTCACCAAAATTTCTAAGTTAAAAAGGAAAAAAAAAAACACTGAAAGATACTTTTCTTAAAAAAAAAATAGATTTCACAATGAATTAACAATTGCTATTTTAAAATAAACAATATTACTGTTAAATAATACCTGGACTATATATCATTATACATACTTCTGTGTTTTTGTTGAGACAGGGTCTTGCTCTGTCACCCAAAGCTGAACTGCAATGGCATGATCATAGCTTACTGCAGCCTCAAACTCCTGGGCTCAAGCAATCCTTCCACCTTAGCCTCTCGAGTATCTGAAACTACAGGCAGGCACCACCACACCTGGCTGATTTTAAACTTTTTTTTTTTTTTTGCAGAGACAAGGTCTCACTATGTCACCCAGGCGGGTCTCGAACTCCTGGCCTCAAGTCATCCACCCACCTCGGCCTCCCAAAGTGCTGGGATTATAGGCATAAGCCACCGCACCCAGCCTCATTTTAGTTAATTTATTCAGTATTAATTCCAATGGTGTCCTGAAATAAAACTTAAAATTTTTTTCTTTAATTATAAAAGGATTATAGAACACTTAGAATATAGAAAATTTAGAAGACAAATAAGCAAAAAAAAAAAAAAAAAAACTGTTCCTCTTTCCTGTTTTTTCTGCATACATATATATGCATACCACTTTTATTTATTTATTTATTTTTTGGTGGGGGGAGACAGAGTCTCGCTCTGTTGCCCAGACTGGAGTGCAGTGGCACAGTCTCAGCTCACTGCAACCTCTGCCTCCCAGGTTCAAGCGATTCTCCTCCCTCAGCCTCAAAAGTAGCTGGGATTACAGGTGCCCACCACCATGCCCGGCTCATTTTCATATTTTTAGTAGAGACAGGGTTTCGCCATATTGGCCAGGCTGGTCTTGAACTCCTGACTGCAGGTGATCTGATCTGCCCACCTCAGCCTCCCAAAGTGCTGGGATTACAGGCGTGAACCACCGCACCCAGCCATGTATCATTTTTAAAAGAAAAATAAGGCCAAGCATGATGGCTTACACCTGTAATCCCAGCACTTTGGGAGACCAAGGTGGGAGAATCACTTGTGGCCAGGAGTTCAAGACCAGCCTGGGCAACACTGCAAGGCCCTGCCTCTACAAAAAAATTTTAAAAATTAGCCAGGTGTGGTGGTGCATGCCTGTAGTCCTAGCTTACTCAAGGGGCTGAGGCCTCAGAGGTCAAGACTACAGTCAGCTATGATTGTGCCAATGCACTCCAGCCTGAGTGACAGAATGAGACCCTGTCTCAAAAAAATTAAAAGAGAAACCTAAGAAGAGAATCAAACTCTATCTCAATTTTTTTTTTTTTTTTTTGAGACACAGTCTCACTCTGTCGCCCTGACTGGAGTGCAGTGGTGCAATCTCAGCTCACTGCAACCTCCAACTCTTGGGTTCAAGTGAACCTCCTGCCTCAGCCTCCAAGTAGCTGAGATTACAGGCACACCACCACAACCGGCTAATTTTTTTGTATTTTTCGTAGAGACAGGGTTTCACCACATCGGCCAGGCCGGCCTCAAACTCCTGACCTCAAGTGATCCGCCCGCCTTGGCCTCCCAAAGTGCTGAGATTACAGGCATGAGCCACTGTTCTCGGCCTCAAAATATCTTTGAATTAGGCCGGGCCCATGTGCCTGTAATCCCAGCTACTCGGGAGGCTGAGGCATGAGAATCAGTTGAACCAGGGAGTTGGAGGTTGCAGTAAGCCGAGATTGCATCACTGCGCTCCAGCCTGGTGACACAGCGAGACTCCGTCTCCAAACTAGATAAATAAAAGATTAGCCAAGACAACCCCACACCTTTTAAAAAATGATCACATTGGCAGGTATTTTTTTTTATTATTCTTTTTCGGAGACGGAGTCTTGCTCTGTCACCCAGGCTGAGTGCAGTGGCACGATCTCAGCTCAATGCAACCTCCACCACCCGGGTTCAAGCGATTCTCATGCCTCAGCCTCCTAAGTAGCTAGGACTGCAGGCGTGCACTACCACGCCTGGCTAATTTTTTGTATTTTTAGTAGAGATGGGGTTTTGCCATGTTGGCCAGGCTGGTCTCAAACTCCTGACCTCATGATCCGCCCACCTCGGCCTCCCAAAGTGCTGGGATTACAGGCATAAGCCATTGCGCCCGGCCATGGCAGGTTTTTTTTTGTTTTTTTTTGTTGTTGTTGTTTTCCCAAAAATACAGGTTTCAGGATGGGGAAGAGCTTATCTTCATACACTGCAGGTAGGAGTAGAAATTGTCTCAAACATCGTGGGTTACAACTTGACATATATCCAAATCCTTAGAAATTTGCATTTCTTTGGACCTAGCATTTTTATTTCTGGGAATGATTCCTAAGGCAATACTTACATGTGCAAAGAGATATGTTTAAGAACTTTATTGCAGCCTTATTTATGATATCCAAAATTAGAAGCAACCCAAATTTCTACTAAAACATTCTTGGTTAAATATGTTACTGCTGATGGAATATTGTACGTTAATTTAAAAGGATGTTATAGAAAGATATTTCATAACATGAAAAGTTCAATTGAAAGTTTGTTTGTTTGTTTGTTTTTAAGACTGAGTCTTGCTCTATTACCCAGGCTGGAGTGCAGTGGCACCATCTTGGCTCACTGCAACCTCCACCTTCCAGGTTCGAGCAATTCTCCTGCCTCAGCCTCCCGAGTAGCTGGAATTACAGGCGCCCACCCCCACACCATGCCCGGCTAATTTTTGTACTTTAGTAGAGACGGGGTTTCACCATGTGGGCCAGGCTGGTCTCGAACTCCTGACCTCAGGTGACCCGCCCGCGTCAGCCTCCCAAAGTGCTGGGATTACCGGCATGAGCCACCACGCCCGGCCTATAAATTATTGACTAATATTTATCAGAACAAAAAGGCAAAGTCAGGAAAAAAGAAGTTGGGGGCTAGGCACAGTGGCTGGAACTCCTGACCTCAGGTGATACACCCGCCTCAGCCTCCCAAAGTGCTGGGATTATAGGCGTGAGCCCCTGCGCCCGGCCTACGGCTCACTTTTTGAACCTCTACAGCTATTCAGTTTCCAAAGTGTAACCATTTTATCTGCTTGCTAATGGAAAGGAGTTCAGAAATAAATTACAGATTTGAGGAGAGAGAAATCAAACAAAAAGAAAGGCAATCTGTGAGCACTAACTTAATGTAAAATCTGTTGAAAAGCATATTGCCATTTGCTCTCAAGTTAGTTTCTTGAAAATACAAGGGCATGAACACCTTCTTCTCTAAGTCTAAAGGTAAAATCAATTTTTATTCCTGAAAGCTAGCTTGCAGTTATAAAATTGCTATAATCAAACACTTCCCGTAAAAGCTAAAAGTTTTGACTGCTGCTTCAGTGTGTCTAATTTTCACTGTGCCATGATTTTTTAAACCCCTCTTAGATAACTGGAACACTGACTGGCATCAAGCCTCTAAAGCAGATTCAAGCTAAGACATTTCACCTGATTTAATCTTGTCTGTAAAGTGATTCGTCCTCCAGGAGAAGGCATCCTGCTTAGTGCTGCCTCAATCTGTTAACACACGAAAAAAATATGTTTAAATTACTGGCAGGGAGGTTTATCACACAGAATGGAAAGAAAAGGTTTTGGCTTAGTATTTCCTTGTCCATTTCATCTCAACTTAATTTCCCTCTGTCAATTAGTAACAACCACATGGCTCAAATCCGTTGCTAGCACAGCTCTGGTATGTTATCCCATTGTAATTTCCTGAGACAGGTTTGACTCAATAATTCCCTTCTCCTTAGACATAAGCATTAAGTTCAGAAAACAATTTTTAAAAATATTTGTTTGTTTTTACCTGGTCCTTTTCTTTTGTAAGTTCATCAAAAAATCGTTCTGTTTCAGCTAGGGTCCGAATTTTTGCTGTATATTCAAAATCATTCCCCTGTGGAGTGACTGAAACCGGCTTACACTGTTCATAGCTAACTGATTTATTCTTCTCCCAGGCTGTTCTCACAGATACTTTCTTCACTCCATTTGGCACCGGTTCAGGGCAAGAGCTATGATTAACATGGTTATCGGTGGCTTTCTCAGAATACGTTTTTTCTGTCAGAGAGGAGAGAAATTGCTTATATTTCTTATCAATTTTTCGTGTAGGTTGCATATATATTAAATATGTTGCCCAATTTCACTTTCTGGATATAGCTGCTATGTGGCCCAAAAAAGTAATGAAAAGAGATACAATAATCAATCTTATTTACTCAGTGCTTTTTTCTCCAAAGAATTCTGAAAGCTTTGCCCTCTGTTTGACAATCTTTGCAACTTCCCTTAATGAACTTAAGCAAACTTCATGTAAACATAAATGAACTTTAAGTAAACTTAAAGCAAAAAAAAAAAAAAAAAGCTTAAAAACTAAATAATACATCACATTTAGTGGACATACACCAACACTAAACAGTTAATGTTTTGAGGGCCTACCCAAGTGATTTCACATACATTGTCTTATAGCTTTATTCCAAATTTAGAATATAAATGAGAAAAAAAAAGTTACCCAAAGCCTAAGCTGCATATAGAGAATAAAAGTAAAGAGAATAACTGAACAGTGTGGCCCTGGTAATTAAACATCAACATTCCCTATAGCTCAGTTTCCCAACTTTTCAATGAGGATAACAACATTGACATAACAACACGTAGCATCATGAGTGCTTAGTTTCAGACGCCCTTGAGTAGGAAAATATTTAAGTGCAAGATATTATAATATTTAGACCACTGAGAGATACCAGAATCTCAAAAAATGAATGATTAAAACCATAACTAATATTTTTTAGGAAAAGATACCTTCCGAGTCATCTAGAGGAAGAAACTGGAGTTGCTTTCTTGGATTGGCACGTTGTAATGTAGACACAGGAACAGTATCTAAATCATCCAAAAGTATATCAAATCTATTGAATGAAGCAAGTTACTTGTGAGAAAAAAAATGTTAACTGATTTTCCCTATCTCCACTACAAAGATGAGCTGGCATCCAGCTAACTCACATATTTATGTATTTTCTTAAAAGAAAGCTCGTTATGTAATTGTCTAAAACTGAAATTTATTTCTATTTTCTAACAAAATTGTATTTACAAACTAAAGACTTAAAACACTTACCCATACATTATCTCATTTGATCTTTATAAAAACCTTATGAAATAAGCAGGGTAGTTATTATTATCCCCGTTTTATAGAAGAGGAAACTGAGGTTCAATGTGCTTAACTCATCTCCGCAAGAGCCTGACAGAGTTGGGTCTGGAACCAAGAAGCAACATCCCTCCCCGCTAATAGCACACACAGCTGCCCACACTTCGGAGGGGACAGATTCTCAGCAGCACAGGTAAACATGCATTTGGTGCCAGGGCCATACCAGTAAAGCCCACTTTCCTGTACAAACGGCCCAAAAGTTTTCCCGTATCATAAACCTTTTCAGGAAAACAAAGAACTATCATTCTACATACAAAAGCTGACAGGGGTGCTGAGGTGATATTTAAAATCTAGTAGTAGCAAGTTTACATAGTTAAAAACTGTGTTCATTGTACTGCAGTACTTTAGTTGTAGTATGACATTCACTTATGATTTAAATGAAATTCACAGAGTTCCCACTGGTAACTGAAAAATTAGTGATAGCTAGAGACATAAGTCAACATTTGGAAAAAAATCACTAATATAGTAAACTTTATTCTACAATTTTAGAGAACTTACCGAATTGGACTGCTCTCATTTTTGCTAAGCAGATGACTAAATCCTGGGGACAAGTTTTCTTTAGGGGATCGCTTTGGACTATAAGCCACAGTCACTGGTGTTAGCATAATCTCTCTTTTTGCTATAGAAGAAAATGAAGAGGAAATATTCTTTTCCTTCTATATGTATCAGCATAACATTTTCTTATTCAGTATTTTTTTTCTAATTTTGAAAGGAATATAATTTCAACATAAAACTTTGAGAGAGAAATAAGAGTGTACAAAAAAAAAATCACTCATAATCCTAACACCTAGAGGTAACCACTGTAACACTGTAGTATATCAGACAGTACTTTCAGCACTCTGACTCAAAACTGGTTTTTCAGGATTTTAGAAGTCGACTGGAAATAAGATGGAAACAGCTGTACACTACTGAACATTCCTATAACACAATAATAAGAATCTCCTCAGCTGGTGTGAAAACGGAAATTCAGGACAGAAATCCAATGCTTCAACTTTAAAACCAACCTGTTATTGGCTAAAGAAAAACGGTGACTAATGCTAAGTACTTGAGATCAAATACATAAGAAGTATATTTGCAGACTAGCTTGGATTAATTTGATTGAATTAATGTTTGGATAGCTGGCATTTTTAAGTATTAGTTGCAAACAATTTAGTGGACACAATAAATTATTAGTATTAGTTGTAAACAATTTACTGGACACAATAAAAAATCTCACTTTAATAAACAGATTTCTTCATTTACATTTATAGTATCTATGTGATCAGACAATTTCATTTATGAACAAGATCTTATTTAGGGGTCCTCTGCTCAGAGTACTCTACTAGGTGCTGAGGATACAAGAGAAACCAGAAACAGGCAAGCAGCGGGCACAAAAAGATTTGACTCAGAGATCACGCTTTTGAACCCAAGAGATGTACACATCTAACTCTTACTTGGAGTACTTGATTTACGATTTGAAGGTGGTAAAGATGATGATCTCTGTGAGGCCGAATTAAGTCTCTTTTGTCTCTGTT